>NW_017189516.1:59193243-59543249 GCF_001704415.2 Capra hircus | reverse complement strand
ATTGGGAATCCTGAGCCTTAACCACTGCATGGCCCAGGAAGTCCCAAATTGCCCCTTCTTAAAAGGGCACCAGTCATATTGGATTAAGGCCCACTCGACTCCAATATGACTTCATCATAGCCAGTTATAGCTACAGTGACCTTTAAGGTTGCATTCTGAAATATTTGGGATTAAGACTTCAACATACGAAGTTTAGGGCCACAGTCCAACTCGTAGCAATCACTTACTCCAGTATATACCTGGCTGTCTAGTCAATTGAGCACACAATATGTCTCCCTCGATGATTTAATCACCCTAAGTTAGGCAGAAACCTTTGGTTCTCACTGCTCCATCACCCCCAACATTGAAGTGAACTTCACGGATTTTCGCAGAATATATGATATTGCCCACACATACTAATAATATATGTCCAGCTGACTTCAATCTGATAATCTACCACTTTCTAATACCTCCTGAACTTGAAGAGTGTCGTGTAGAAATGATTATGAGAGCGTGTGCAATTAAGCACGAGTATTCATTCTGAGTAATATATCTAATCTCACATCAGAAAAATCAATAAATGTGATATTTCTGTCTCAATCGTACCTAAAAATATCATGAAAAAAATAAAATAGGTATTCTGGGCTATCCTTGGTATGGCTCAGAATAGATAAAGGAAGATATCTGCCTGCAAATGCAAGGAAACCTGGTTCAAACTTTCTCCCTAGTCAGTCAGGGAAGATCCACTCCTGGATGACTAACGTTAGGGCACATATGGGACAGACACCAGACCTAAACCCTGCAGTATTACTATTTGCGAACTCCCATAGAGCCTTTCCACGGAACCTGACACCAGAGAAAGCATCCCAAATAGAGGCAGTTCAGTAGGAAGCCATGGCTAGAGGCTAAAAACCAAATGACCACGTCACACTCACAAGAACAGTAATCGTGCACCGCAGTACTGACGATGGAGCTAATTCAAGCTTACTCAAACTGAAGACACCAACATCAACCCATGGAAGACACTCTCTAGTGAATTTCAAATATCTTCACCAACAATGTCAGTGGGCATGGGTTTGATCCCTGATGGGGCAACTAAGATCCTGCATGCCATGTGGGGCAGCCAAAAAATTATGCCAAGAAGGGGAAATTTGAACACGAAGATAAACACACAGGAAGAATGCCATGTGAAGAGATATAGGAAGAAAACAGCCACCAACAACCTAAGGAGAAAGGCCTGGAACACACCCTTCCCTCACAGCCCTCAAAAGGAATCAACTCTGCTGACACCTTGATTGAAGACTTCCAGCCTCAGTAGTAATGAATTTGCCTGCCAATACAGGAAACACAGGTTCAATCCCTGGGTAGGGAAGGTCCCCTGGAGGAGGGCACGGCAACCCACTACACTATTCTTGCTTGGAGAATCCCATGGACAGAGGAGCCTGGCAGGCTGCAGTCCATTGGGGCACAAAGAGTCAGACACAACTGAGCAACTAAACAACAACAGTCTCCAGAAATGTACAATACATTCCTTTCCTGTAGGTCACCTAGTTTATGGGCCCTTGCTGCAGCAGCCCTAGCAAATCAATGCAGTGATAAATGCTAAATTCTTCCCACAGATGAAAGTTTTTCAAGCTGGGCACTGCTGAGATTTGGGACCAGACAACTCTACGTGGTGGGGGCCCATCCTGCACCTTGTAGGATGTAGCAGCATCCCCAGCCTCTATCCACATATGCATCACACACACAAACACACACACACACACACACACACACACACACACACACTCCTCTTTCCCTGGAACCTGCACTGTACCAGTGACTATTTTCAAAGAAGAAACAAGTCATAGAAATTCTAAGGAAAAAGTAAAAAGTTTAGCTCAGATTCCACTTACAGCTTCCCCAATGGCAAATAAAGTAGAAGATTTTAAAAAATATAGACCCTCACGTTCTATAAATGAAGCCCAAAAGTGAAATCCCATTTCTCTACCTCTAGAAGAGAAGAGCTACATAGGAAGGCTGAGATCTAACTGGAACCTTTATCAAACTATTATAAAACTATAATGAGATGACCCATTGAAAGGGATTATTTCACAAATTAACTCCCACAGCCAAAGGAAGGCCAGTCAGAGTCAGAAAAGCAAATCAGTGATTTGGAACTTCAGTTTCAGCTAACTTGAAGTCAGAGTATGCTGAAATTGAAGTTCAAGGAAAGGCCAATTTTTCTGAGTTTGTATATTTTTATAGGTGGGACCAGAGGAAAGAAACAAGAGCTCCAACATTGTATGGTATAACAGAGGAGAAGAAATTACTGCATTGTAATTTCTTGAAGACTCTGGAATGCATTCTATTCAATTCTCTTATATGTCATTTGGTTCACTAATCAAACTTTTGAATCAAGTTTGGAGGACTGAGAGGCTTCTTAAAATTCAATTAAAATGATGTGAAAAGGTCCACATCATGATAGGCTCCATTTAGAGATGCACTTACCAGGAAGACTTTTCTCTTTTTATCTTAAAACAGAGTTCAGGAAATGCTAGCTTAATTTTCTCTTTGTTTCAATATTTTATGATTATCTCCCAATGCACAGTCTCTGAAAGCATCATTAGATTCTTGACTTGATGCGATTTCAAATGATGTGAAAGATTTTATTTGCATGAATTCTACATGCTGAAAGTTTTCTCTTTTTTTCTTTGTGTGTCTAGAAAAATAGTTGTAATGTATGAAAGTATATTCCAATCCTCTATATCAACACATGTATACTGAGAACTAATGAAAAAATATCCCTCTAAGTTATTGAGTGTTATTGAAAGAATTATTCTTCATGATCACTGCAGAATTCCCTTTCTTCAAATAATGGACTTATACTAACAGAAGTAAAAAAAAAAATTCAAACAGCAGACACCTTAGTCCTTACATATTCAAGTAAGTAAAGCAAATCTATCACATTATGAATGAAAGCATCCTCAAATTTCTCCATGCTTTTGTTTCCATATCATCAGAAATCCATTTTTGTAAGTGATGCTAAAGTCTCAGGAAAATATACTAACAGAACTCATTTACTTTCTCAGGTCAAAGTAATAAACAAAAATACCATTTTTTTTTGTTTTGGTCCTTTCAGTATGCTATTCCTTTCTTCAAAAACCTGATGTTTATACTGTACTTAGGTTTTAAAATACCATGGACACCTAAATGTCATCTATTCTATGATTTTTTTTGTTCTAACATAAGTGGCATGTTTTAGAACGAACAGGCTATGCTAGCATGTTATTTGTTTAAATGCTGATAAGCATATTTTGTGAAATGGCTGTAAATAAATGCTTATACGCATACTTTGTTGAGCAGCTATAAGTGTGTTTCAGTCTACTGGGTGCTGTTTATATGCTTATATTTCTGTAATTCAAAGATAAAATCTACCAGGATCATAAACTGTCAGGCCCTTCTGGTGACAGTATAAATGACCACTAGCCTACTGGCTTGATTAGACAAGTGTTCAGGGCTCATAATTGAAGAATTTCATTTTTATCACAAAATGGGCTAGAGCACATAAGTGTCTCTCTTAAATTTGGAGATGTAAATAACTAAAGGACTCCTCTGTGATGGGACAAAAGTAATGAGAAGAACTCAAATACCAGGTTTAAATATCAAGTCTTGGAGTTGCTGAATATCGATCCTCAGTGTGGTGTTTTCACACGTGGTCATTAAGAGCAGTGTTAATCCAATTATAGAAACATTTTTTTATGAAGAAAAAAATCCAATCTGGTAGCTTTACGTTTTGGAAAGCAAAAACACTTACCTTCTTGAAAACAAACTTATGTTACCAAAGGTGAAAGGTTGGGGAGAGGAATAAATTAGGAATTTGGAAGTAACATATACACACTACTATATATAAAATAGACAACCAGCAAGGATCTACTATAGAGCACAGGGAATGCTACTCAACATTTTGTAACAACCTATAAGGGAAAAGAATCTGAAAAAGACAGCATATAATATATCTATTATATATATGCACACACACACATATATAAATATATAAAACTGAATCACTTAGCTGTACATCTGAAACTAGCACAACACTGTAAATAACTATACTTCAGTTTTTTAAAAAAGGAGGGGGAAAAGAAGCGCCCATGTTCAATCATCCTACACATTCTGTCCCCCACCAAAAAAGGGCAGAAGGATCACCATAGTTTCTAAAATCTGATAGCCACAGCAATTGCTGAAGAATTTTAGCAATACAATTCACGCACACATTGCTTTGCTATTAAGAATTTGGGAGGTGTGCTTTTGGCCACCTTTGTGCATGACACTAGAAATCCAGTCAGCATCTGTCTTCCCTTGTCTCTATTGCCCCCATCCTCGGGCTTAACTTCCTAGATTGATCTGTACCAGTCGTCAATGAATACTTTGAGTGAGGCATGCTGCTCAGGTGATAGGTTTGTTACCCAAATGATGTTTAAAAGCAAAGATCACGACATGGTCCCCATAAACACAAGCCCACATCAGCAGCGAGAAAAAGTGACAGGAACTATTAGTGAGAAGTGATGATCTGCTCTGAGCAGTAATGCTTTTGATCATGTGATTCATTGTGTTTGCTCAACAACATGGTGTTGTGTGTCCTGAGAGGAAGGACTTCAATATATATTTACTCAAAGCTCTTAATTCATACTTCCTTTCCTTTTAATTGGCATCTTATGATCTAAAATTAGCTGGTGAACAGAATCGACAGAAGTGTCTCATGATCAGAGCAAACTCGCTCGGCTGAGTTTGCAATAATTAGACCCACCGCTGCCCGCAGATGAACAGACACCTGGAGACCCGGCTTATTTCTCCCCTGGGGCCTTCTCTCCATGTTTAGAGAGTGATTTTTAAAATGTGATGGATAGTCATATTAATTATCATTCCCTAAGCCAGAGTTCGGTTCGGAGTTCCAGGGTAAAAATGAAGTTAAACATACTTGCCCCTACCCTTACTGGGTTAAAAAGCTTCCACAACAAGAAATTCTTTTGTAAATCCGAGACAATTGGAACATTCCAGTCCACCAGTAAGCTAGATATCATTTACTCCAGGAATAAAAGGTCACATGTCTAAAATCCCACATTTGCTCTAGGCATTCCTCTTCCCTCTCTTCTTTGTTTGGGCAGTAACTAGATACTAGTACGATGCCAGTGAAACGAGTGAGGAAAATAAATGCTCCCACAAATGCTAAACCCAGATTTTATCTGCTATTCCTTCTTGCTCTCTCTCTCTCCTGCTCTCTCTCAACTACAAGGACTGAAAATAATCCAGATTTTTCCGAATTCACTCTCACCTTGACAACGCTAACACTACAAGCAGCAGTCAACTTTTACAAGATACTCTTATTGTGTAACATGGCCAGGCTGCCAAAAAAACATGCTATAACGAATCAGATAACAAAAAGCGAAGAGACAACCTTCACCTGCCACGTAGCTAGCAGTGAATACACTTTTTCTTTCCATGACATTTGCTGGCACAAAGGGGTTTGGCTTAAGGCGGATAAGACTAACCTTCAATTTGTCATAGCGCTCACTCAAAGCTGCCACCTGATGATCTCGGTGCCGCCCGACCAGTTTACACAAGGCACAGATTAACTGGTCATCGGTCACGCAGTACATATTCACCTTCTCATCCTCGTGTTCCAGGCACATCAGCCCCCGGATGTGCGAGTCCGGGATGGGCTCAATGAGACGGTGGCCTGTGAAGGGCTTCTTGTTCGGGTGAGTGGCTTTTAGGCACTCGTCACAGTAGGACACTTCGCAAGTGACACAGGTCTTCACGGCATCCTGGGCAGGATCCTGGTCACAGAACTGGCAGAGGACTTTCTCGGCCGAGGTCATGCTGTTGGCGTCAAATGCCCGCTCCCGGCGGGTCTCGCTGGGGGAATTGGGCCCGCTCACTGAAGCTTTCTGGAACCTGTCGATGATGTTCTGGAGGGTGACGTTGCGCTTGAGCCCGTCTAGACCTCGCTGGCTGAGCGTGATGACATGTCGGCAGGTGGGGCACTGGAAGGCGGTGATGGACTCCACGGACTCGTTGGTGGCGCAGTGTGACACCAGGATGCGGTGGGCGCAGTTGAAGCAGAGGCTGTGTGCGCAGGGGAGCAGGAGAGGGTCCTCGAAGAGCTCCAGACAAATAGGGCAGGTCAGCTCCGACTCCAGTGTTTCCATCTTCAGGCAAAGCTCTCCTGGGTCATCAGCAAAATCCAAGGAAGCTGATCAGCTATCTGGAAACAGAAAGTAAGATGTGATTAGGCGTGAGGGGGTCAGCCATGGGGGGCTGTCAGCTTTGAGTGCATCTCAGAATAATTCCACACACAGGTCATGGGAGGGTAAATGTGTGTACATTCCAAATAATTCTCTATTCACTGGGGAAATAAGGCGGGGGCCAGGGCGGTGGGGGGTGGGGGGGGTGGGAGTGGGGAGAAAACCCAAAGCCAGCATATCAGCTAACATCTCCTCAAGGTTCCTGTCGCCAAAAGCAGCATTTTTTTTTAATTTAATGTATTTTTTCTTTTTTGCAATTTTGTTCTTTAAAGGGACTCCCTCCAAATCGGCAAGTTCTTGAAACCATAATTTCCATATCTAATCACAATAATCTTATTGTGTTATGACCAAGTTCTCCTTGTGTTTTAAAACAAAAATGTAGAAACAGTAATTAATGAACTACAGTCTTTTATGACCTTGCATTTATGAGTTGACACGTTAAGTATATGTGCTTTAAGGGCTGCTACTCTGTGATACTGAACCAGGCTTCAGAGGAGAAAGGCAGTTATTGTAGAAGCAGGAGTGAAATGTATATGAAATCAATTGCGTGGTTTCACTGGCAATCATAAGGCTGCAACCGGGGATGTTAGTTTCCCAAATACACCCCCAAGAAAAAAAAAACAAGTGACTTTCACAAAGATGATTGTGATAGAGGCAACGTTGCTGGCATGTATTTGTTACTCTACTGAATAATTCTATTGTTTAATCCAGCAGTGGGACGTGGGTGGGCAGAGAGAAGTGGAGAAAAATATCTGGGGGCCTTTTTAGCGACTGCGGTGAGCTGAGGACCGGTGAGTACCAACAATGTGGTTCATGAGAACAAGGATCGTAGTGGCTACAATATTCATTTGCTAAGTTATAACAATGGTGACGATTACAGTTTAGAAAGCACTTGAAGGTAGTCGTGCTCCACCGAGGAAATTTAAAGGGCTGCCGACGGACCATAAGCAACCCTCCCAGCCTAAAATCTCCCATCAAGGGGTTGTCACTGTAGCCAGCGACAGGCAGGGCTAGCAGGAGTCCAGCCTCACACTCAGAGCCACGTTGGCCTGGGCACGACCTCTGGCAGCTTTGTTGCTCCCCTCCAGGCTGTCTTCGGGTGGCCCAGCTGCATGCTCCCCTTGACGGCAAGACTTGCTGCTTTTGTGAACTCTCGCCTGCCTTCCCTTCAAAAAGGGGAGGGCAAAGAATCCCACATAAACCCTGGCTCATTAAGAGGGAAGAGGCCTCATGCTCATTAGCAGGCCTGGGAACCAAGCCTCTTTGAACCTTCTCCCTTTCAAGGCCATTAGCAGAGGTCTGCGCAACAGTGACGGGCGCATTAGATGCAGCCCGCTGCGGACTGTGGGAGAATCGTGCCGTTCACCCAGTAGTGCAGTTCACCCAGTGGAGGCGATGTTCAAATCACCCTCCAGGGGGTTTTCTCAGCCGGATTCATGGGAAGGCTTCACATCCGAAGCTCTGTTTAGTGATTCTGACAATCAGCCTTTTTGTATTCACACCTCCATTTATTTACAAAATTCGCTGTTTCTAGAATGCCCTCACCCTCTCTGAAACAGCATCCCTCAGAAATACCATGGTGTGCTTTGGTTAAACCAATGCTCATCTTGTTATCAACTGAACGGTAGCTGATCATTAAAAGCATAAAGGATGTGCCGGCCTTGTGAAAAATTAAAGAACTGCCAGCTTCATAGAAGCCTGGCATCTTAAAAACCTCTCCAGCCATCTTCTGATATAAGAAAGGATAAACGGGCAGCTGAGATTTGAAATATTAAAGATTGCTTATCATTCCACGACCTGCAATGGAAAGCCCAGGGCTGCTGTTTTGAGAAACTTATGATCCGCACTCAGTCCTGGCCAACTCCTTCCTACAGATAGCTTAGAATAAATTGAAAGGTTTTACCCATTAATCATCATTTTGGTTAATCATGGGAAAACAGAATAATCTCTCAATCAAATATCTTCTCACTTACCATCAGCAGAAGCATGTCAAGTAAAGGAAAAAGGTAGATACTTTGGTCTACTATGTTGGCAGGGGAAACAAGAACACCTACAGATAGATCTCACCAGAGGACTGAGCTTGTCTGGAGAGCTTTGATGATTGCATTTTTAGGCAGGTGTCAGAATTTCATCCCAGAGTAGCACAGTCAGAATTTCTAGAGGGGATTCCACTGTGGACCTCAAGGGAAACACTGAGATTTTATCCAAGAGACATTTACTGAATGCTAGATAGTGAGCTACCTTGAGAAGCTGGAATCAGGCCTCCTCCTCATCTCCTTCCCTCTATGATCATGGGCCAAGCCAACATCCTCCCCTACCTGGATGATCACAGTATTTTTCTAAATGGTCTCCTGGCTTCTACTCACTGTTGCCCCCCACCCCCCATAGTCTATCCTCCACTCAGAAGAGCCTGTTAACACATGACAGAGCCTGCCTTGCCTCTACTCAAGCCTCCAGGGGTTTCCCATCTCACTCAGGGAGAAGTTCATAGAATAAAACCAGCCCTAGAAAACACAGACTCAGACAGTGACCTCATTTCCTCCCACGCCAGCCCTTCTTCTGCTCTGGGCACATAGCCTCCTTGCGATCTCTCAAACGCACCACGCACGTCCTGCCTCCCCTTGGCAAGGTCATTGGAATGACTCTCTGCTCATCACCTTCTTCGTGAACCCACATGAAATGAACTCCCCTACTCCCACTGCGACCACCCATTTACCCATCATGGGAACCTGTCTTCCCCATCTCCATTTATTTCCTTCCATAACATTCACCAACATAGTCTATTAGTTTGTTCACTGCTCCATCTCTCCCCATGGCCCCACCACTAGAGTATCAAGCTCTAGGAGGGCACAGACTTTGCTTTGCTCTTTGAGGGACATACCACCAGCACCTAAACAGTGCCTCACACACATTAAGACTTGAACATTCATTGATTGAGTTAAAATAAGTACCAACATTGGGGCTGAACCCAGAAACAATAAAACATAACCCTTGCTTTCAATAATCTCTCAATATGTCAGAACAGAGGTCAGCAAACTTTCTCTATCAAGGCCAAGGCAGTACATGTTTCTGGTAACTGCAGGCCAGACAGTCTCTGTTGTGACTCAATTTTGCCACTATGGCAGGCAAAAGCAGTTATATGCAATACAGAAATGAATGATCATGGCTGTCCAATAGGATTATATTTACAAAAGCAGGTAGCAAGCTGGCATACATATCTTATTCTGCTGACTCGTATTTTAGAAGACAGAGACATGTATAGTCAACAAAATAGAAATGAAGAGCACTTTCAGAGAGGTATGAATAAAATGCTGCACTGGCAACAATAGCCACGCTGGCAGGATAAGACCTCAACAAGCGCATACAAGTTTTGAGTGCTAATGGGAAATACCAGACGACAGGATTCTACCCTGCCATCCATGGACACGATGTGAGTCAAGTCCTCAGGGGCAATTTACCTAAGAATGATTTAATAGCAGCCACTCAGAAATGGATCATTTTTTTCTTTTATTGCCCTGGCGCTTGGCGTGGTGCTTTATACAAGTATCTATACTATAAACGCTTTTGGTTAATTGTATTAAGTGATGACAAAATATCGAGATGCAAAGTGAGATTTGGCCATTTTTCTGAACCTCTGACCTATAGGCTGCCAGAAAGGAAGGGATTTTGATTTGCTGTCTACAGCAGATCTCATCTTTATTACTTTTATCCAGGTTTTCCCATGGTACTGATATTCTCGTGAAACCACTCAACAATATATTACCACTAAGCACAGATGCCATTCCCTTCTCTTTAAAAAAAATGGCATGGCTTATTTTCTAGCTTTCTTTAAAATAATTTTTTTTTTGAGACATGAAAATGCTATTCATTCTTTCACCAAATAGTGAACTCCCTCTAGGTAAGGGGTCTTGGAACAACTAATGGTAACACCCGCCCACCCCCCTCCACCTTCAGTGATCTTATGGTCTATTATGGGAGAGAAAAAACAAATTGTCATCCAACATAACAAAAGACTGGGGGAGAAGAGGATGTAGAAGCTTCCTGAAGGAGGCAACATGCAAGGTGGGTTTTAAAGATGAAGAGGGGGTCCTCAAGCACACAGAGATGTGGGAGTGGGAGTAGATTTTGTGCAAAATGTTATCTTTTTCTTTTTTGAACTCCTGCAATTTAATTTCCAGGCCTCCAATTAAGAGAGAGAGACATTGACTCTTAGCCTTCACTACAATGGAAGGAAATCAGACGTGCATATCACCGTCAGGAAATGCTATAGCTCCAGATATTTCTGAATGGGCTGATTGGTTCTCATTCAGAGGAGGATGTCGGTCATCGTGGGAACCTTTGCAACAAACCAGGGATGAAAAACAATTCACATTTCACACCTCTGCTCGTCCACCATTTATGGTCCATAACAGGTCACAGAAAAGTGAGGGGAGAGAGTCGGGCAGGTGGCCAGACAATGGAGTCTGAGCCACAGCTCTGCTCTTTCTTAGCTGTGTGTCCCTGAGGTAGCGCCCACAGATGTTCTCTCCAATTCTCTCCAATCACAGCCCTCAGCAGTAGAGTCTTTGGTCACAGGATGCAGCTAAGCACTGGATCCTGGGAAGCACTGGCCGCCAGACATCTTTTCAAAAAACTTTCTTACAGACTCAAGACTTCGGAGGAAAGCACTTCTTTACAATGAAAAATGAATAAATGGATATTTATTTTCCACACCTCTCCCTGCCTCCTTTACCTCCCCTTCCCCATTTTGTGTAGCACTGAGATGGGGCTTTTCTGGTTTTCTTCTCTAAACACATCCGACTTCTCCTCCAGCTAAGCCAAGCCTGTGTGTGTGTGCAGGTACAGTCAGTCACCTCTGACTCTTTGCAACCCCATGGTCTGTAGCCCACCAGGCTCCTCTGTCCATGGAATTTTCCAGGGAAGAATACTGGAGCAGGTTGCCATTTCCTACTCCAGGGGATCTTCCTGACTCAGGGATCGAACCAGCGTCTCTTGAGTCTTCTGCATTGGCAGGCAGATTCTTTACCAGCTGAGCCACAAAGCCTAGGTGTTTTTAAAAGGGCCAGCCTATCTTCCATCAAAAAGCTGTCCAGGTTGTTTGTTCATCCATGTACTGCCTCTCTGACTCCTAAGTTTGTGAGACTCTCACAGCACCATCTCATAGCATGGACAGTACCTTGCTTCATTTACTATAAGCACCTCAACTCACAGTGTGCATCTCATGGGACTCAGTAGCTTCTGTCCCAAACCCATCCGCCCTCCAAGCCTCCTGGTATCTCCTCATGGTGCTTCCATTCTCCTGATTAGCACAACTCAGAGGCTTGCCTCATTTTCTACTCCTCCCTCTTGAGGGAGGCAGAATCATGCCCCTGCCCCACCAAAGCTATCTTACAAAGCAAACGGGAGTTCAGGTTGCAGATGGAAATTAAGGCTGCTAAGCAGCTGACCTTGAAACAAGGGGATGAGCCTACATCATGCAGTGGGACTCAATATAATCATGAGAGTCCTTAAAAGTGGAAATGGGAAGTAAGAGAGAAGTGTCAGATGACGCTACTTGAAAAAGACCTGATAAGACACTGCTTTGAAGATGGGAGGAGGCCATAAGCCAAGCAATATGGGCAGCCTTCAGAAGATACAGAAAATAAACAGATTATCTTCTAGATCAGGGGTCCCCAACCTCTGGGATATAATGCTTGATGATCTGAGATGGAGCTGATGTCATACTAAGAGAAAGTGCACCATAAATGTAATGCACTTGAATCATCCTGAAACCATCCCCCAACCCTGGTCCACAGAATAATTATTTTCCATAAAACTGGTTCCTAGTGCCAAAAAAGATGGGGACCACAGCTAGAACTTCCAGAAGGAATACAGCCTTGTAGATATACCTTAATTATAGCCCAGTGAGACCAGTGTCGGATTTAATGACTCCCAGTGTTCTTCTTTAATGCCATGAAGCTTGTGGTACTTTGTCACAGCATCAGTAGGAAACCATACACTCACCTTTCCCCAAATCCAAATCACTAGCCAAGACATGTAAATACCAAATCTTACTAGTTCTTTGACTACTCTGTTTTTACTGCCTCTGTGCTGATCCAGATTTTTACTGCATTCCCAAACTACTGCCCAAAACAAACGAACAAAAACAAACCCCGCACAAGAACAAAACTACCTCCTAATTTGACTTATTGCCTCCCACTTTTTGTCTTTCAGTTTTACCTTTGCAACATGCTTTGGCATCATCATTTCTTCTGGTGACTTCTCTTAAAGGCACAAAACTTTGAGCAGCTCCCTGCTGCCCAAAGTCTCAGTCCTGACATCTTATCTTTTAAAAATCTTGCCCAATTTTCTCCCAAGCTGCTTCTTTAATCTTAGTCCCAATCACTCACCTCCTGTACCAGAGACCCAGGAAATGGGACTGTTTTCTGCTCTTAGCAGTTGTCTTTGCTTTGCTTCCTAGCACAAATCATTTTTTTCTCTTGTCACTTTGTTTTGTTTGTTTCATGCTCCATTTTCTTTTGTTTTCTGCTTTTTTAAAAAAAATGAGAGACAAGCTTCCAAGAGGTCCGAAGAGACCTGGCCACTATGGTATTGAGGGATTTCACATTCCACAAGAAGAACGTTTTAAACGATGGCTCTAAATAGCGTGACATGTCTTACATGTTTACCATTAGCCAAGTAAAGCTGTAGCTGAAAGACACAAAACAAAATAACTATCCTCTTCACAAAATAACTAAAATATTTATTTAAAAGGAGTGTTTCCTAGCACCCAACAGAGTGATCAGTAATGAGTCGCAGGTTTAAATGAGTCATCTTCTTTCATCATTCATTCAATAGAATCAGATTAGCCCTGCGACTGATATAGGCAGGCATGTGTGAGCACAAACATGAATCTAACATGGAGGTAACATTCATAGTCAAAATTTGAGGCCAACTGTGAATAGATAGCCTGAGCCAAAAGACTACCTCCCCCTTCAAAACTCTGCATGATACAAGTTGGATATAAGACACTCATGCCTTTGGCAGTTAAGGAAAAATCATCTATAGATCAACAGAAAATTCATCACCAGTCAGCCTGGTGGTTCAGCTCGTAAAGAATCTGCATACAATGCAGAAGACCTGGGTTCGATTCCTGGTCAGGAAGATCCCCTGGAGAAGGGAAAGGCAATCTACTCCAGTATTCTTGCTTAGAGAATTCCACGGACAGAGGAGCCTGGTGGGCTATAGTCCGTGGGGTCACAAAGAGTCAGCCATGACTGAGGCGACTTTACATGCACACAACTGTTAGCACATCATCCCTGACTTTTTTATTCCCAACTTCTCTTAATAGAGACATTGGTGTCTTAATCATAAGGTAAATCCACTCTCAATGCTTCCCTACAGGTATTCTATGTCATGTCTGCATACTCCATCAAAAGTAATCACTTTTCTCATTTGGAGACTGTGAAAAAGAACATGCATTTTAGCCACCTATAATTTTACTTTTAGGCCCTCACTTTGTACAGTTCTGAAAGCCATCACCATGAGGGAAATTAATGAGTCACCAGACCAAGGAAGAAACTTGGATACCAACACTGGGTGGCCTGCGGTCAACTGTTAATATCAGGTCACTCTCAGCCACTGCCCAGATGATTTGCAAGGCACTTCCTCCATCTCTCCCCATAAATAGCTCTGGCGTATGGAAACCAAGCTTGACGTTTTACCAAAATGCAACTGAGAGGACAAACACCGTCAAAACTACACAACGTTACACCAAGTCACCTAAAACTGGTTTGGAAAAGGAAATTCCTAAAAGTATCAGAAAAAAAGAGACAGCTTCAGAAATGCTATGCATACATTTACTTCTTCAAGAGTCATAAATTTCAGAAACAGGATCAAGTCAATTTCCTGTTCTCTCTCTTCACATAAGTAATTAAGACTGAGCAGATTTACTGCCATCTGAATTTTTGCTACGGGATTCTCTTTTCCAGAGCCATAGGTGGAGTATTTTTTAAAAGACTGTGAAATAATGTTTTCATCTTGGATCAGCAGAAATACAGACTTTCAGAGGACTAAAAACTTGGGAATTGGAGAATACTGAAACTGAACCTCAGTTGGTGAGGCAGGATTTGCAAGAGACTAAACTCAGAAAGGACTTGGTCTCACGTCAGATAAACTGCATCTCCAAACCCCAAACATGATCTAACAGAAACTCAGTAAAAACTGAGAGCTCCACCCCAGATGAATTCACTACAAACCAAGTATTTTTAAAACATAATACAAGCACTCAACATCTGCATATTCTATCCTGGTTTAGTTTTTCATTTTTGAGTTATAAATACCACACAGTAAAACACTACCCAAATACTATTTTACTCATTAGAATCCTGGCTGATCTGAGAAGCAGGTGAGTCAGTAAATGCACAATAAAAGAGAACCATAGGATGGAAAGAGGGATCAAGGGAGCTCCAACTGAATGTAAAGGCAACCTGAAAGCCTAGAAACTGATACCACAATTTATCCCACCCCAAGTTACAGCACAGAACAGTCAAAATGCAAAAGGGCTCTTAAAGCAACAGTAGAAATAATACATCGAGTAGGAACGGGTGAAAAAAGTGATCCTATAACCTTCTAAAGGTAATCCCTCTGAAGTATCACTGTGGTTAACCTCCAACCATCAGCACACAAATTCGTTCACTTCATCACAGCAGACAAGTGAAAATTTCTGCCAACCAAATTGTAGGGGACAAGAGGAACTGATGGAAAAACAAAAAGTGACAAGCAGATAAGCACTGAGGCACTAGCCCCAAGTTTTAAAATAACTAATGAGGACAAGAGATATTTTTAATCGGTTGTCATTTCTCCTGTATTCTAAGGAGTGCTGGAGTTAAAAATGTTTTACCTGATACCTGAACTGAGAATCAGGAAAGATTTTTAATTTCAGTCAACACCCACCTAGTGGAATTCATGCAAATTGAATTAATCTGTTCGCAAACCCTTTTCTGTCCATCCACATCTGTCTAGAACTCGCTCATTTTTTAGTAATTGGATCTCCAGGACATTCTTTAAAATAATCACATACTCTCTTGCCCACACAACCTGATTAATAATGAATGAACATTCCTGAAAAGAATCACTTGGAAGCCTGGCAGATGTCTTTAGGGATATGCAGGCTTTAATGATAAAAATTAAGGAGAAATGGGAGCTAGGTCACACTGTCTGGTTATTTTAATTGAAACCCAGTCTTCCAAATTTACTTAACAGAATGCTTAAATACACCTTCTGGAGTTCATTTATACAAGCAGATAAGCAAAAAGACACAAATGACAATGCAAAAAAAAAGCCATCCTGATTTCTCCAGGAATAACTGCTTGATTCTGCCCTGTCTTAAGAGTGAAGAAACTCCCTCAACAGTCTCAGAAATGCCATTCATCCTACTGAAAGACGGATAAACAGATTAAAAACAGGAAACAGCACAGTTGTCCAAAAGAGTTCTTTTAGCATCTCCACAGATTCTTACGAAAAGATTGCCTTGAATACCCACCAATGGACTGCACCCTAGTTCTTTTTGAAGAAACATCGCCGTAGGCAGAGGAGGGGGACCCACGAAATGACACACAGGCCACCGAGACCAGATGGTGAGTGGCAGGCAGTGCCGGAGCGGTCCTGTATGTCTGTGAGAGCGTCAACAGTGAAACACAACAGGAAAATCGACGCGACAATTCCAGGAAGGTCAGCTCCACCTCATCCACCCTGCCAGGCTTGCTGAGTTGAAGAATCAAAACTCTCTCTGGCTTTTCAAACTGCCCTTTCCTCGGACCACGTCGTGGCTCCCCTGGGCCCTAGCCCACTCAGTGCTCATCTGAACCAAATGAAAAGGCAGCTCAGGTCAGGTCAATACCCACTGCCTAGTCCCTCCACCCCCAAAGCATGATTTGCCACTAGGATCTGTACCCTCACTGCTCACAGGGATCAAGAGCGGGTCAGTGTCCGACGGCTAAGCGCCGGATGCCAGCTTTGTACACTGCCAATGGGAGTCATGCCTGCCCACTGCCCGGGGTCACCAACGGGCATAGGACTGCCTTGCATTTTGATCCTCTCAGCCTCCTTCTGAGTACGTGATCACATTATGCTCGGGACACTGCTTTGTTATTTTTTTAAATAATGTATGTATTACCTTGCATCTATCTTTTGAATTAAAATACACTATCGAGAAGGTTTTTTTTTTTAATGCTATATCAGGAGTCATGATCTCTTGTACAGACACAATAAAGCAGTCATTGTTGCTTTGAGAAAGAGAGATCTAAATCATAATCTGTCATCCTGAGAAACAACTGAAACTATACCTATAAAATATACACATATGTGCATACACTCACAAGCAAGCTTTACATATATACATACATATGTATATATATTATGTATACATATATTGTATACATATTGCGTACATGCATATCATATAGGCGTATCATATGTGTATATGTACATACAAAAGTTAAAGCTGCTCAGTTGTGTCTGACTCTTTGTGACCCCATGGACTGTGGCCTGCCAGGCTCCTCTGTCCAAGGGATTTTCCCGGCAGGAATACTGGAGTGGGTTGCCATTCCCTTTTCCAGGGGATCTTCCCGGGCCAGAGATTGAACCTGGGTCTGCTGTACTGCAGGCATATGTACATATAATTCAAACATAAACACACACACACATACAACACATCTGCAATGAGTGTCCCAAATTTCACTCTCCAGAATGGCAAAGAAAGAGTGAATCAGGAATGGAAAGTAATCTTTTAAAAACTGATTGTCTGAAGGAAGAAAGGGAAGTCGTCTTCCCAAAAGCAAAAAAAGAAAAACTTGCCCTGCACTGCAGTTCTTTCAAGGATGTTGCTTATCACATTGCACAAGGCAAGAAACTGCAATGAAAGTAAATCATCAGGAAAGTGTGAAAAACAAAAAAAGAAAATTAAAAACCTACATCAGTTGCAAACCTGCACAATTCAATTTATCAACCAGATATTTGGACTCAACCCAAGAAGGTTAAAGAACATTTTTTAATGTCAAAGTTCATCAAACATTTTTAAAATTATTTTTTTGATGTCAATCATTTTTAAAACCTTAATTGAATTCATTACAATATTGCTTCTGTTTTATGTTTTTGGGTTTTTTGGCCATGAGGCATGTGGGGTATTAACACCCTGACCAGGGATCAAACCCACAACCCTTGCATTGGAAGGTGAAGTCCTCACTACCTGACCACCAGGGAGGTCCCTAGAGAACAATCTTGATAAAGGGCAAGCAGCAGGCAAGAACGGCTTCCCTGTGTAACCTGGGCTGCACATTGTGACACCTACTTTCATGCCACTGCACCCCTCATGGTAAACCAAAGCACGCCTCGCATGTTTGGACATAAAAACTCAAACATACATTTTCTAGACTTATGTCTCTACAAACCATAATTTTGTTTTTCTTTTAACAATAAACAAAGGGGTTACTCAATTTCACCTACAAATGACTTCCCAAAGGAGTCCTCACTATCCATGGAAGGGACACATGTACATCATCCAACAGAACTGGAAAGACCTGTTCATCAAGAGATTTGAAAGGACTGCTTTTGTTAAAACAACATTAAAATTGTCAAGATTTCTCTGAGACATTTTGGCGCTGTTGTGGAAAAACTAGTCTGAGACATCAGGAAACATTTACTCTGTCCCACAAAAGCCAAGGAAAATGATAAACAACAACAAATTCTATCATCTTCTAGAGTGCACAATCCGACCACCTCAACAGGAAATTTCCCACTGTCAGGGGGACGCCGATATTTCAGTTTTTCCAGTTTATGTTAAGAAAGAAAGCATCCGGTTTTAAAGACAAATGGAACCTATTTTACACTAAATTGAAAATGACTGATGTTTTCCAGGTCTGTGTTGTACTGGGTGTCAGGGAAGAATTTGGTTCTGAAGGCCATGAGAACAGACTTGAAAGAGAAAGAAGGGAGTGAGAATGTGTCACATTTAGTCTCCTGACAGAAATCTAAATCTAAATTGAACCTTCTGGATGAGCAGGCCCAACAGTGTGGTGGTGGCAGAAATGGAGGCCACTGAGTTCTGTGAAATCAATCAGATAAAAAGGGCTCCAATCCTGGCTTTCCTAAATGCTTTTCCAAGTGTATTCAGAATACAGTAGGCACTTCCACATACATTCAGAGAACTACTTCTATGTCTATATAAAATCCCACGTATACCTGCAATGCAGTTAGCTTTGGAACCATATATACACACATGCATTGGAGAAGGCAATGGCACCCCACTCCAGTACTCTTGCCTGGAGAATGCCATGGACGGAGGAGCCTGGTAGTCTGCAGTCATGGGGTCGCTAAGAGTCAGACACGACTGAGCAACTTCCCTTTCACTTTTCACTTTCACCCATTGGAGAAGGAAACGGCAACCCACTCCAGTGTTCTTGCCTGGAGAATCCCAAGGACGGGGGAGCCTGGTGGGCTGCCGTCTATGGGGTTGCACAGAGTCAGACACGACTGAAGTGACTTAGCAGTAGCAGCAGCATACACATGCATGTGGATATATATGTACACACCCACACACATATGGGTATAAAAGCACCTTTGCGAAATTCCTTGGGACTTGCTAGTACTCTTCACATACCTCTTGGTCACAGCATCTGTCCTGCATGAGAAAAAACTTTCCTTACTGCATGCAAAAACAGAAACCTGTCAATAGTTTCTACATGAAAAATCGAAACACACCAACTTTTAAAAGTGACCCCCAAAAGCTGTCACTCATATCTGAAAGAGGTGACCCCGAAATGAGCAAAACCATCTAAGAGGTCTAGTCTCTGAAGGACAAGACCAGTGGAGTTGCATTTTTGCAAGAAAATTCTACCTAGAAAAACCCTTGCCTCTTGTACACTCTCCCCTTCCCGTGTCTTATCACCAGGAGGAAAATGTATCAGTAGATAGGTGTGGATGATGGCCAGTACGGCAACGCCCAACTTTTCTCTTAGGTTCGAGGACATGACACACACAACTGTGTCCTCAGGTAATGACAATGTTACACAGTAACTAATTCTTATTCTAAGAATAGACGGGAATTATCTCCAATATCATAGTTCCTCTTCTCAAAGGAAATTGCTTTTACTCTCCACTTCAAAGCCAGCCATACACAAAATCCTTGTGTTCACAAGACCCTGAAGCCACTTTGCGATCTTAAAAAATAAAGAAAAGTAACCCTCCTTTACAACTCCTGGTTAACTCTTATGATGAAGAACATGCTTTCAATACTTCCCATGATCACTCAAGCCCTACAGCCAGGGAATGAAGTGGTTTTTTTTTTTTTTTTAAAGGCAACAGAAAGAGGAGGGACTCTTTTGTTCTGAAATGTTATTGTAAAGCACCACATGAGAGACAGACAGGGAACATGGGAACAGGGCATTGAAAAGAACAAGAGGGCTGACAAACGAAAACAGGATATTAAGAACAGTGTCGGAACTGGGTGTCCCTACAGAACAAAGGCGGGAGGCTTCTTGGGAGAAATTTGAGCACAAATACCTTGAATCAATTTCAGTACTAATGGATGAACTAGTTTTCCAGGCAGCAAGAAATCTTTAAGTCTGGGGCAGTAAAATTAGGTTATCATTAATACACACACACACACACACACACACAGTTTTAAAGTATAAAATTAAAACTTCTTTAAATCACACTAATCACTTCCCTTTCAAATCATGGCCCACTTAAAATTTTTAGATCTATGTTTTGCCCCATCTGAAACAAAATACTCCTTTTTTTGTTGTTGTTAGATAGCTGTGCTAACAGCAGATATTCCTAAGAAAATCAATTTTTTCTTACCAAAAAAAAAAATAGAAAAAACTCTCCATTCAGAGCATGCTCTTACACTTTAAAGATAACCTTTACATAGAGCTTTCCAGAACTCCCAGAGAAGCTAACGTTCTACATTGAGAAACAATCGCTGGAGCTAACTCGCTAGCATTAACAGAACAGCCAGGTTTTGTCAAGTCATGCTTTTATCATCTTATACTTTTCTTCCAATGCAAATTCTGCTAAAGATGCTAGTAGAACGATACACTTAATAAGATCATCGGTGTTTAGTTTGATGGACTTACATGATAAGAATGATTATTGTTATTATTGCAGTTTCTAAGCTGAAGGGGTTCAGAACAGTAAATAATATATCTTATCTGACATTGTAGCTAAAATTGCAGGCTTTTTTTCCTCTTCTCTACATTTGCCTTGTATTCTTCTTTTTCCCTTTCCCAATTTTTTCCTTCTATTGTGAGATGAGTTGTTGTTGTTCAGTTGCTAAGTCGTGTTCACCTCTTTGCAAACCCATGAGAGAGGAACCTAATAGGCTCTCCTCTTTTAGACCATGCATTTCATCCACCTTTCTCTTTGATGAGCTGTCAGCAAGCCCCAGTTTGGGATGAGGCCATCGGTGTGATGTTGTACAGAGAAATGGGTCCCTCAAAATCCGATAAACCTGAGTTCAAACTGCATCCACCATTTCCTGGCAGAGGTGGATAGGAGCCAGCTACCCAATGGACCTTACATTCACAGAGCCGTTTCATATTTTTCTAGAGCTTCCTTATTGAAGTGTCCTTTGAGAATTAAGTGAAACAAAGTCTTAAAAGTGCCTGGCAAAAATGTACCTTTCATACCCTCCTCCCCTTCTTGTCCTGAATCACCTTCCCATTCTTCTTTCAATACACAAATGAGCTTTCTTTTTTTTTCCATTGGCAATCGCTTCAAACCATGTTTGGAGGCAGGAAGGCTACTGATCCATTTATTCATTGAATAACGTTCATGGAGTATCTTACGTGAAGGAAGAGTCTATAAGTAATAAATTAGCATTCCTATTATTACAATAATTACTCTGTAATCATCTTCATATAGACAACGTCGATTTCCTAGACTTGGACGTACCTCTATTTATCACCACTGGATTGCCTACCATGGTCTTGAGGCTGCAGTTCTCTGCTCCTCAGGGAAGGTCTCTCTGTCCCACATGGATCCTTTGCCAGAATTTTTGATTTTGCAGGAAATAAAGGACCTTAGCACAGGGTGGGGCATGGGGGACCATCAAGAACAGTGAAGGGTTTCAAGCTACCTGCAAGCTAATCAGTTAGCCTCCTGAAAAGCGCTGGCAGAAGACACGAGAGTCCCGAATTAGACAAACACCGTTTCTGAGTCAGGGCCCAGGGAGCAGCGTGTGTTTCCTGTTCACAAGTCCCCAAGTCCCATGGAGCAGGCAGCCTAGGCGTAAGTGACACACACAAGGGTTTACATTCCAGCTGAGCAACCCCAAGCTTTGGAAACCTGCATCTTTGATAATGGACTGCAAGCAAACAAACCCAGCATTTGCCCTGGAGGGTGTCATGTTCTTTATTACAATGGGTGACAATCCTGCTTTCTACCCTGGAGGGCGATGTTTTCTTTCGACCTTTGAAGGCTATTCATTGTACAAAAATCCTTAGAAAGATAGCCTGGAACAAAGGCAGTCGGCACCTCAGCTAACAAGGGGTAAAGAACTGTAAGAAACCCATGAAGAATTATTCCCCAAGAAACGCTTCCATCTCCTCCTGAAGATGTGGTCAGTAGTGGTCCCAAGAATTGAGATCACCACTGGGCCTCCTAGCAGCGATGGCAGAGGCAGCGATTGCTGCTCTTCAGTGTCCAAGTCGTGTCCGACTCTTTGCGACGCCATGGACTGCAGCATGCCAGGCTTCCCTGTTCCTCACCATCTCCCGGAGTTTGCCCAAGTTCATGTCCACTGAATCAGAGATGTCATCCAACTATCTTATCCTCTCTAGCCAGCTAATTTGACACAAATGACTCCTGTACCATGGAAGACCAGAAGTAAGAGGAGCTCATAAGACAATGTTCCATGTCTTTTATCCCCACCATCCTCTAAGGTCAGATGACACCAAGAAAACTGGCAGAGAGCAGGTAAGCCCCACCTGTAGGTTTTGCCCAGTGTGTGTGAGCATACTTGGTTGTGACTGACTCTTGGAGACCCATGGACTGTAGCCTGTCAGGCTCTTCTGTCCATGGAGTTTTCCAGGCAAGAATACTGGACCGGGTTGCCATTTCCTACTCCAAGGGATCTTCCCAACCCAGGAATTGAAGCCAGTGTCTCTTGTGTCTCTCCTGCTTTAGCAGGTGGATTCTTTACCACTGCAGGACCTGGGAAGCCCAAACAGACTTTTTCATTAATCCTTAATAGCTTCCTCATTCATCCCAAATCAGCTTTTATCTGGTCTAGAACTTTAACTCTTCACTACTCTTAACCTAAACTCATCTTAAGAGATTGGAAGAGTAAGCTAGTTTTGTACTTTTATGACATTAGGAATCCTTTATGTACATTCATTTGGCTTTCTTTAAGCATTAAAAAAAAATTCTTTTAAAATGATTTTGGAGCACACCCAGAGAGAAAGTCATTTCTCTGATTACTTTTTTCATTCAGTGGGTATTTCTGAGGTTTCGCTGAGTACTAGGCACTGATGGGGCCCTGGGAATGCACTAGTGAATGTGGCAGCAGAGGTATATACACTGGGAGAAGCTGAATTTTAATGAGGTAGACATAAAATAAACTGGGAAACTGGCGAGAAAACCTGGTAATTTCAAGGAACCATAAAACAAAGGAAACAGAAAGGATGACTTGCTAGAAGGCAAAAGGGTGAGTTCAGGTCAGCTTTAGCTAAGGAGTAATTTCTGCTCCAATCTGTGGAGGCTTTTGGCTGATATTTTGTCTTATTCCTCTGCCAGTAAACAAGCAAAGAACATCTTAATTTCGAGATAAAAACTTTCCAGCGTTTGAGCAGAGACTTGTGATTCAGTCTCTCAGACTGTTAAATATTTAGTTTCAGATTTCCTTAAGGAATGATCTCTTTTTCAAGGACATTAAGGTCCAACTTTGACTATTTCTAACATAAAAAGACAAAATGATGAATTATGGGAATCAGTGACCTCTTTGTTTACTTGGGCAAGGCCATTTGAGAGAGGAAAGTCGCCATCACACAGTGGACCAAAAAAAAAAACAACCCAATAACAGGAACTACGGTACTTAGAATTCCCTGAATGTCTCAGTGTTTAGTGTCAGGATATTAACTCAAAGTTGAAAGGAACCATGGACACGCAGTTAGGGTTACACAGAAGGGTGTGAAGGAAATTGAGACATTTCAAGACTCATTGGTTTTCTCCGGTCTTACCCGTTTTTGTCTCTCTAGGAGAAGAAATTTCAGAAAGGAAAGGAAAGAAGTAGGCAAACAGCAAAGGGGAAATGAACAGCGAGGGCTTCATGACTGAAGGATCAAAGATGAATTAATACTAAATGGTCCCAGTGCCTGAGAGCTCTGTTGGGGTCTTGCTGACAATAACGGCATTAACAAAAGGTATCTCAACAGAAAGAAATTCACTGGCTAGGGAGAATTGGAATGGCCGTCAGATCATGATCATCAGAGCTCATCTCTTTAAGAGGCCAGAAGGGAGATGACTACAGAGGGAACTCTCATAAGAGAAAAAAAAGAGCTGCTACTGTGGCTGCAGCAGAAACCAAGGCAAGGGTTTGGGGAGTCTGGGTGGTGGTGCCGACCACTCTACCCGGAAACACACAAGGTTTAGGAGAGGACAGAGTGGTGGGCAGAGAGGGGGTTATGTAGCCAGGAATTCTCAGTGTGTTATCCCCACCCCAAAGACTTTTTGGCCTAAAAGCCAAGATTTAAACTCTTTACAGCTTGATAGTTGTGTATAAAATTATGTAAAGTATATACATATTTGTGATCCATATGAAAACAAATCCTATAAATGCTATCAGGCTTCTAAAACTCTTCCAAAATTCTCTCAAGGCAGGTGAAACTCTGAGATTTTTCTTGCATTATCAAAATAGGTTTCCTTGTCCTACTTCAGGGAGAGATGATAAATGTAATTTATAAAATGGGAAGTCACTAGATTACCCTGGAAATAATGTCAAATGCTGCGATCTTAGGGTCTTGTTTGTTTGTGTTTTAGGATTATGTGACTCTTAAAAAAAAGCTAACAAGTGTGTTTAACTTGTTTAAGCTAACAAGTGTGCATTTCATCTTGCACATTTTATCTTTTCATTGGATCAAATTTTCTAAGAAGCTGGCTTTTTGAATATAAGATAAGGTGACATTTAAAGGGCTCAGTACTTGAGGTGCAACCTAGGGCTTAAAAATTCACTTATGAAAAAATGTCTAGCTTTGAGAACAGTGATCTTTCCAGGTGGCTAAGCTATCTTCAAATGGTGATATGTTTCTTTTGAAAATAAATACAAAATAATTTTTGCTGTCTGATTTATCAGCTTTATGGTAAGGACTGCTGGCATATAATCCCTTGTTACCTAGTTTCCTTATTTAAATCAATAGACACACGATTCAGGGCATGGCTCCAAACAGCTCTGCCTGTTGTCTACATCTATTCATTCTATTACAAATTCCACCAAGTGACTCTCCCTGGTAAATGGATGCACGTATTCCATTTAGCAACTCTATTCATTTTCTTCCTTAGACTACAGATTGGGAAATTGCTCACTCCTGGGGTACTGAGCAATAGGTGTAAGGTGAGGGCAGGGTGACTTTCCAGAAGGGTGCTTTGTTGTGTCCAAGTCACTGCCAGACAACCTCCCCTCAGTATCAACGGCTAAAACATCACAGTCCAAAGAGAGGTGCCCAGCATCCCGTGCCCGCCCCAGCCTAGCAGCATCCAGAGGCAATTCTTTGCATGGGTGCTTCTTCATCATGATCCTGACTGGCAGCTCTGAGGATTAAACTCAGGTCCTTTATGCACATTAGCCCCCTGGAGTGTTGAACTCCAAAACCTCTATTTTTCTCCCCTGAGTCTACCCTGTATCTCACAAAACCCTACTTAGCCACTGTGGTATGCAGCTTTTCTCATTCTGGGTTATCAAAAGAAAACACAACAAAACACCAGACCCTACAACAGTTTGCTGGAGATGGTAATGATGGCGTGTTTGGGGTAGAGTGGGTCAATCCCAAGTTCTTTCAGAGCTGAGACTTGGGAACCCATTTCCCTCTTTATCATTAAGACTTCGCATTCTCATCAGAAAAGTCCTGCTAACAATGACAGCAACAATCAACCGGCTGAATAAAATCTGTGGGTTTTGTGTGTATACACATATACCCATTAAAAAAAAAAGGGACCTCAAAATCAGTGAATGAAAATCAAGACCAGCGTCTTCTTAATCAAGCAGAATTTCCTGCTTAGTGACTGCATTAAAAAAAAAGACCATCTGGCCTCTGTGCTACTTGAGGGCTTTCACGCCTTACTTCCTGGTTATCTTTAGCAAAACATTCCAATTTCACTTATAAATTCTTTTTACCATGATGCCATTTCCTTCTGTGTACTACTTCAAGAAACAGAGATTAAAAACATTGTTCTGTCTTGAAAAAAATACTCCTCAGTTCTAAATGGCAAGTTTGAAAGGGGTAAAGTATACTTGGGAGAGAAAGATTGAAGTCAAGTCATAGTGAAAGCATTATCTACTCATATTTCTCTAAACATAAACAGTGCTGCCAGGGAGCTCTGCTTCTATCTCTCTATATACAGATTATAGAAATCAATATAGATGGATATATATTAATAGTAGTAATTAAAATCCCAAACCAAAAAGCTCATTCAAGGTATTCATTGTCCTTAAGTACTCTGCAAGAAATAAGTCAAAAAATGGAAGGTGCAAGCCATCATATATAGAACAGATAAATAACCAGGTCCTACTGTATAGCACAGGCAACTATATCCAGTATTCTGTGATAAATTATAATGAAAAAGGATATGAAAAAGAAAGTATAAACAAACAAATAACAATCACTGTGTTTTACGGCAGAAATTAACACAACATTGGAAATCAACTGTATTCCAATAAAACACATTTTTAAAAAAGAACATGGAATTCACATCTGTGTGGGAAGCAAGACTACAACAAAAGTACAGTCAAACTCCAAGTAATTGAAATTCTCTGGAAATAGAAGAGTTCCGGTTAATTTAATTTTCTGGTTAACTGAACTCCAAACAGAAACCTTTTTTAGAAAAAAGTCCTTGTTGAAACATTCCTAAAATGCTTGAGTCCCCTTTACTTGCATAACTTACAAACCGTATCCTGAATCTAATTGGAAGATTCTTAGGTAATCCCAAATTTCATTGTTCCTTACGATTATTATTACAAAAAGATCTTTTTTCCCCTTTAATAGTAAACAGAGAAGATTTAAGAGATCGAAGTTGAATGTATATTTGTATCCAAGACAATCAATTTTCACATTAATCCAAAATGTTGCTTTTTTTTCTTTAGATCGCTTGGAAAAGTATAATATAGAAAATTGTGGTTAATAGGTTGAATTCTTTTGGCAAAATTTGGGTAAGTTGAGGTTTTTGCATGTTTTCGTGCCAAAGGAAACTGGCAAAAATTCTTCCTTCTCTCCCTGATGTTCAATAAGTATAAAAAATAATTTTAATATAGTGCTTTCAATAAATTTTATTAACATATATTAAAAGACCATGTAAATTCCTTTGATGGATGGATTCAAACTCACTGAGAAAGCACTAGGATTTAGGTTCCACAATGGAACAAAATGGCAGCTCAAAACTGGTCCCAAACGGCCCTCCACAATGTGGTCACCACCAGTCCAGGCCTCGCCCCAATTGCCCACACAACTCTACACCACGCCACCTCAACCTACAAATAATACCACCATATTGAACGAAATCACCACCCTACAGAAAGAGACCTCTCATCTTACATCAGGCTTCCTGCCCTTTGTTGAAATTATCTTAGAAGGAATTTTCCTGCATTGGGTAGGAGACTGGAAAATGTCAGCTAAGATCATTTCCAATTCCAGATGCTCTACACTGAATGGGAATGTAAGACTGGGCTCATGCTCCTCCCTCCCTCTCCCCTTCCCTCTCCTTTTCTCTCCTCAACCTCACACCTCTTTTTTGGGGAGAAGGAAGAGGCGTTATCATGCACTTATTGTCAAAGCAGCACTAGGCAAAACCTAAAGCATACTGACATCCTATTATTTGTCAGAAACTCTGTTAATTGCTGGGCTCATAGGGTGTTTTTTTCATTAATTTTTATTGGAGTAGAGTTGCTTTACAATGCTGTATCAGTTTTTGCTGTACAGCAAAGTGAATCAGCTATACATGCACATATACCCCCTCTTTTTTGGATTGCCTTCCCATTTAGGTCACCAAAGATCACTGAGTAGAGTTCTCTGTGCTCTACAGGAGGCTATTATTATTTATCTATTTTATACATAGTACCATATACATGTCAATCACAGAATGATTTTTGTAAAGATTTCTATAAAGGACTGAATGAAGCTGAAGAGATCAGCCATACCTCACTCATGGAGCTACAAAACATATCCTTATAGGTAGATTAATGATGCCAGAATTTAGTGGCAGTGTTTTGAAAATGGTATAGTCATTAAACCCTAAAAGAGTTTACTGTAAGGCATAAATATACCCATTTACATGTTACTTTTATCAACTAATATGTCTTTGGCACAAATATATTGAGTATATACTGAGGACTTGTACACTGAGTAAATGTATTTTAGATCCCAACCTGCAACTCAGTGGAGACTTTGCCCATGATCAGTGGGATTTTCTTCTTGCTCATTTTGCCTTTCTATCTATACTGTCTTCTCTCAGTATCTTTCTACCATGGCTTGCATTGAAGAAGGGTAATAATACCCAAAACATAAGAACATTTTTCCACCACCCAAGGGCCCCTCAAGGAATACTACAGATCTAAAACCTTGGAGAGTTCTGCAGAAACTTTCTAAACTGGGATGTTTGTACAGCAATTATACTCCAAAAAGAAAAAGTAAACTGGGATACTCAAAAGCAGCGTTAAGGAACCCAAGGGCAATTCGGCACATTGCATTTAAAACCGACAAACACTCTTCCAGCTCATTTGTGGAAGCAGCATCAGGAAGTCCTGTAGATTGTTACCATGTATCTACACGCAAAGTTATTCTTTCATTAAATACTTAAATGGCTTCCTTAGAACAGGGCAGAAAGGTCTCATGATGCCTTACTTAGCTATTTTATTATACTCTGATATTTTGGGAACCGGATGAAGGAGCCGACTCACTGGAGAAGACCCTGATGCTGGGAAAGATTGAGGGCAGGAGGAGAAGGGGGCAGCAAAGGATGAGATGGCAGGATGGCATCACCAACTCAATGGACATGAGTCTGAGCAAACTTGATAAAATGGACATGAGTTTGAGCAAATTCATAGTGAAGGACAGAGAAGCCTGGCATGCTGCAGTCCATGGGGTTGTAAAGAGTAGGACATGACTGAGCAACTGAACAACAACAAACCCTGATAGAGTCCTTGTATTGATTCCTCACTACACAAAGAATATCTGCAAAAGGAAATAACTTAATGAAATAATACTTATATGGGGGGGCTGGAGACTTCAAGACAATGATAAAGAATGCATTAATACACCTAACACCCAAATGTCTGACAGGTAATGCAATTTACAGAGGGTTTCTGTTGAGCTTCCTTTTTTCTTCCATTCCCTCACATACACATTACTGGCATGTTTTATAGTTCAGACAGTAAAGAATTTGCCTGCAATGCAGGAGACTCAGGTTCAATCCCAGGGTTGGAAAGATCTCTTGGAGAAGGGAATGGCAACCCACTCCAGTATTCTCACCTGGAGCATCCCATGGACAGAGGAGCCTGGCAGGCTACAGTCCATGGGGTCACAAAGAATCGGACATGACTGAATGACTAATACTTTATATAAATTGTCTCTAATCCCTAAATAGTCTGTATCATTTACCCCATTTTGCAGATGGGGAAACTGAAGCTCAGAATTATGGCATCTTGCCCCAGGCCACCCCTGGAGGGGGGCAACCCACTCCAGTATTCTCGCCTGGAGAATCCCCATGGACAGAGGTGCCTGGTGGGCTACAGACTACAGGGTGGCAAAGAGCCAGACATGCCTAAGTGACTGAGCACACAGCACACAGCCCTGGCCACACAGCTGGCAGAGGGCAGAGTCCAGTTTAGAATCTGGATTTTTCTGACTCAAAAGACTTCCTTCCTCAGGAACATACTACTGCTATATCCACCAGGAGTTGGAAGTTTCTGATGTATAAATGTGAAGAAAATTTGGATGCTGTAAATTTGGGTAGTGCTTCAACTACTTCTGAACTTAAATAAAAGAAGACTAATACTTATGCAGTGGTCATGTGTCTTCACCAATTTCACAAGCTAAGCACTCCCTAGTCTCCCTGAGAAGGACTGACATCTGGATCATATTGGCAAGTGGATGCTTTAAACATGAGAGAAAATTAGGACAAAAACCTAACACTGAATTACTTCCACCAGCTCGCTCACCAGTATCTCCCCAACTACTCACTCCTAATGTATAACCAGCTTGTCATCCATCCTTTCTAAGCAGTGAACAATGGCTTTGACCTCCCAGTTAGCAAGTTCACAGGAGAAATATATCAGTTATAATTAATGTTTACTAGAATAAATGTAAATATTTAAAAACATGCAACTGTTCTAAGCACATGTGATTTCCATTTTATTTTATGAAACACGAAAAATCCACTTGTCCATCCCATTAATTATAACCTACTCTCAGCCCTGACCTGCACATAATTCCCTCTGACGTAAATTGGAACAAGGTGCTCAGAATGGAAGCAGCCTATAACTCCAAGTGGGCTACAAAATGTCAAGTTCCCAAACCTGTCAAAAGTTTAACCTGACGTTTTGCTAAGATTAGGAGCAGTTGACGAGTTTAAAAAGAGGGCTTAAAAACTCACCACAGTTAAATCCTACAGTAAGTCCTGAAATACCCAAAATAAACAGGACTAAGGGGACCCTGGGGATACGAAAACCTGGTGAGAAGAGAAGAAATACTCCCTTGTAGGTGGTATTTCTCTGCAGAAAATAATGTACATGCATTCAAGCAGAATTAAGAAGAATACAACAATCAACTTGGAGGCACAAGGCCTTCTTGAGAGCTAAAGGAGTCATGTGGACCATGCAAAAAATTTCTCTTTCTGCTAACATGTGGATGATCCTGCCCACTCACTTTAAATGTTGAAGGCAAAAAAAAAAAAATGAATAAGTGTTAATCCTTCTCTAATAATACTTTTCTTGACCCAACTGTGAGATGAATTCATTTATAAAATTCCCCCAAAGCAAAATGCCTGGAGGAGACTGTAACCACTAAGAAGTGGCATTTGGTAGATCAATCTCCCCAGCCAGTTTTCTATACATCTTATCCACAAAAATGGAATCATACTTCACATTTGATTTTGCAAGTTGTTACATTACATATAAAATATTGGGTGACTTTTCATGTTTAGGGACTCTTCTGATTCCTCAGGATTAATCTTAAGTATGTTTTAGTATAACTGAAGTATTACTGCCAAATGCCAAATCAAATAGACCATGAATACTGAAGATTTAATAAATATTAAAATCTGAGCAATTTCATTCTTCCCATTACAACATGCACTATCAGCGAGAGAGATACTGCCCCCAGGGAAAGAAAATTAGTTCTTAGCAGCAAAAAATCTTCTACTTTTTATGGACAAATCACAGATATGTAAATAGACATACAATATAGTTGTAGTGTTAAAATTTCATGGAGGGGGAAATTAGGAAAACATGCTTGAAAAGGCTCCATGGTGGATTAGTAATGGAAAGAGGTTGTGAAACACTGTACCACACCATCAGGCTTGTAAACGGGGACCTTTACATAGCTGGAATTCAAAAGATGAATTTTTCCATTTTAAAGGTGAATGAATGAATTCTAGCCCTTGAATGAATTCTAGCCCATTTCTAAGTTGTAGAAAACGAGGTTCCAAGAAGCAGATTTTTTGAGAACTGATTTTTTGGGGTACACTTATGGTCAGCTCATGTTATATGTGCCATGTTGAGGGAGAAGATGCTTTGAAGACAGATGGAGAAGGAAATGGCAACCCACTCCAGAATTCTTGCCTGGAGAATCCCAAGGACAGGGGAGTCTGGTGGGCTGCTGTCTATGGGGTCGCACAGAGTCGGACACGACTGAAGCGACTTAGCAGCAGCAGCAGCAGGACATATTACATCTGAAAGGCCGAGGATCAGAGGAGTCTGCATTTCAACATTTATGAGCTCTTGCTCTGTGCTGCCCTCTTGTGTTATCTAGGCCTCCAATATGTCTCTTCCTAACAACCCTGAGATGCACCAAACTGATGGACCCTCTGGGTATTTCATGGCACCTACATCGAGGAGGCAGTCATACCAAGAACGCTCAAAGACATAGATTTCCATGCAGGAAGAAGCAAGTGTCGGGGCGGAAGGAAAAGTTACAGTGCTTCTTACCTGCCCTTTAACCCTGGGAGAAAGTGGACTGACTTTTATCAGAGGCAACACAGCTTCAGTTCAGTTCAGTTCAGTTCAGTCACTCAGTCATGTCCGACTCTTTGCAACCCCATGAATCACAGCACACCAGGCCTCCCTGTCCATCACCAACTCCCAGAGTTCACCCAAACTCATGTCCATCAAGTCGGTGATGCCATCCAGCCATCTCATCCTTTGCTGTCCCCTTCTCCTCCTGCCCCCAGTCCCTCCCAGCATCAGGGTCTTTTCCAATGAGTCAACTTTTTGCATCAGGTGGCCAAAGTACTGGAGTTTCAGCTTCAACGTCAGTCTTTCCAACGAATACCCAGGATTGATCTCCTTTAGGATGGACTGGTCGGATCTCCTTGCAGTCTAAGAGACTCTCAAGAGTCTTATCCAACACCACAGTTCAAAAGCATCAATTCTTCAGCACAGCTTACAAAGGAGTAAAGTAGATGAAAACCTTCATCATTTTCTATGGGAGGCAGAATGCCAGAAATGGTGGCCAAAGATGTCTGCCTTAATCCCCAGAACCTAGGGCCATGAGATATCTCTCCCCTGGTTGTGTTGTAAGCACAGCTGACATCAGGGGAAGGAGATGATCCAGATGGGCCTGACCTGACCACACGGGCCCTTAAAAGCTGAGAGATTTTTCCACTCAAGAGGAAGAGGAATTTTGAGAGATCCTAAGTACATGAAAGATTAACAGTGCCATTGCTGCTTTGAGAATGAATGGCCATGTGAGAAGGAACATAGGTGCCCCCTAGGAAGAAAGAGTGGACCCCACCTGACAGCTATCAAGGAAATGGAGAGTTCAGTTCTCCAACTGCAAGAAAATGAATTCTACCAACAACTAGAGTGATCCTGGCAGGAGATTCTTCCCCAGGGCTTTCAGATGAGAGCCTAGCATGGCCAACACCTTGATTTCAGCTTTATGAGACCCTGAGCAGAGAACACAGCAGGCCATCCAGACCTGTGACCTACAAAACCAAGAGCTAACAAATAGGTGTGGTTTTAACCCTTAAATTTGTGGTAATTTGTTACACAGCCATAGTAAGCTAATACACTTTTGTCTACAATCATACCAACAAATGGCATCCTTGCAACAATTGTCTCCTAGGTCACAGACCCTGGTCAATAACAACCATTTCAAATACAGCTTCCAATCTTGGGTCTCATGCCGACCATCCCAACCCTCTGAGAATCAATCCTGTGACTCAAATCTTAGCTCTTGATCCCTGCTCTGATCAACTGTCTTTTAGGAAGATTTTCATTACCTTCCAGATAATGATCAAGTATCAAGTTCTCAATGCTCACCTGTCTTCCTACCCTCTACTACCTGGTTTGCTAAATGCTCAGCATCTTCACCATCTCATGCATCCATCTGATGTATTTCACTCCAATTGTCTTTTAGCTGCTTAGAACTTTTTTTCTACATCTAGAATGTTTCATCTATCTCACTAAGTCCCCAATGACTTCATTCTCCTATAATGGGTTGTTCAAAGGATTATGTAAGAAGTTAAGTGGAAGTCAGAATACTCATCGATGCCTTCATTTGCCTAAATTTTCTGTAGGAAAAACAGAAGCAGTGACTGTTAAGTCATATGCTAAGGTACAAAGAGAAGGAAAGAGATTAGGCAACATTAGTGTCTGAACTTGAAGCTCTCCCAGTACAGACAGCCCTCAGTATCTGAGGGGGACTGGTTCTAGGGCTCTGGCAGACACTAGAATCCACAGATGCTCAAGCCTCTAAACACCAATTTTTTGCACATAACCTACTGTACAACCTCTGATATACTTTAAATCATCTCTAGATTACTTATATGGAGAAGGCAATGGCACCCCACTCCAGTACTCTTGCCTGGAAAATCCCACGGACGGAGGAGCCTGGTGGGCTGCCATCTCTGGGGTCGCACAGAGTCGGACACGACTGAACAACTTAGCAGCAGCAACAGCAGATTACTTATAATAACTAATACAATGCAAATGATATGCAAATAATTGAAAATACAATGTAAATGTTATGAAAACAGTTGCCTGCCTAGAAAATTCAGGTTTTGCTTTTTTGGGACTTACTGAAATTTTCTTTTTCCAGCAATCTGCAGTTGGCTGAACCCATGGAAGCCAGATAAGTGAATGCTGAACGTACTTTGTACTTGTTGCATGTTTTAATCTTCTGAAGCTTCATTTTACCCATTTGTAAAAGACTAATAGGTGGCGCTACTGGTAAAGAACCCGTCTACCAATGCAAAAGACACGAGTTCAATCCCTAGGTCAGGAAGACACCCTGGAGAAGGGCATGGCAACCCACTCCAGTATTCTTGCCTAGAGAATCTCATGGACAGAGGAGCCTGGCAGACTACAGTCCATGGGGTCGCAAAAGTCAAACATGAGGTGACTTAGCACACAATAGTAATATTTAATTCATGAAGCTTCAAGAAAGAAAAAAAAAAAAAAAAAAACAGCGACAACCCAAATAACAGAAACTGGATTTTGCAAAAAGTTACTGTGAGATGAACTCAGGCAATGGCTGGCATGAAATACTTTCAATTTTTCAGGAGGTAGCTTTGTAAATGGTCTCTTTATCTCTTCTATTACCACAAGAACAAAGCCATAGTTAACCTTCTTTAAGACAGACTTTAGCCTTGATAATGGGTTTCCCTGGTGGCTCAGAATCTGCCTGCAATGCAGGAAACCGTGGTTCGATCCCTGGGATGGGAAGATCGCCTGGAGGAGGAAATGGCAACCCACTCCAGCATTCTTGCCTGGAGAATCGCATGGACAGAGGAACCTGGTGGGCTATACAGTCCATAGGGTCACAAAGAGTCAGACATGACTGAGTGACTAACACTTAGCCTTGACAACAGAGCATGGTAGGATGTGACAATCATTACATTTGACCTTAGGATGCCACATTCATTACTCCAACCAATAACAACAAAAGAGTTCTAGGATTAGGAAAAAGTTCTGCAGTTAGTATATTTGTTAGGATATTTGTTGGTTCAGTGAACCACAAGCCCCCTGAGGACAGAACCCATGTTCACTTCATCTTAGACATCTATAAGGTCTGTTTAGAACTCTGGCCTCAGTGGGGACTTATTTATGCACCAAAAAATTCCGTTAAAGAGTGAAATTTCTGCAGAAAACTGTGGTGAGCTCAAAAACTGATTATTTTCCTGAATTTTCTATTTATAATCCTAGTGAATATGGGTTTCAATTTTCTTCAAATTAATAGATCTAAAAACTTCTATGACAGAACCAAGGAGGGTTATATGAGGTTGCAGGAAATGGGCCAGACCTCCCCCAAATCTCCATGTTCTGCAACTTGTGACTTGTGCTCAAATCAGAAAATAAACTCAAAAATTATGATATAAAATGGCCAATATATTTCAAGCTGTTTTCTTCCTTTTGCATTTCTGGTTCATTACTCAGGAAGTATTTCCAGTGGCCACATCCTGCAGGAGCATTCTAACACCAACTGCTCCTTCATGGACTGGAAAACTGGGGACTTTTACTTCCAGATTTAAGGATACTTGCTGAAGAGCTATTCTTTCTATAAATTACTTGTCATTAAAATAACAATGGATGCACTCATTAGTCAAATTAAAGATCATCTTTCTGGAAGTGTATCAAATGCAGATAAAGTATAAAGAAGCATTGTTGACATTTTTTAAAAATATGAACTTAATGAATAACTTTGTTGTTACAATTCAGCAGCCAGGGGCAATGAAAAATTCCTAGGACTTTAAATTCATGGCCTTGGCAGACTTCTTAACGGCCTGCATTCAAGATATCCATACCTTCTCTGACTTTAAAATAAAAATCTCCAAACCACACAACACAGCATTACTATAGTCTTAAAACACTTCAGTAAAGATCCTATTTGCTGATTTTTCTTCATTTGCTAACAAGCTAACTGTGACAATTAAGTCTCTTAATATTTCAACCTTCAATCACATAGCATTATTTGTTGCTCTAAGATGTACACTGGCTTAAGGAATTTAACATGCTTCACAACAAACTGCTTTCTAACCCATTACCCTAGACTCTGCATACCATGACCAGAGGACCACCAGAGGCCAAGTCTAGCCCTCAGCTTGTTCTCTGTATCCTAGAAGCTATAGATGGTCTTTACATTTTGAGATGGATAAAAAAAAAAAATCAAAAACACTAATACTTTGTGATCCAGGAAAATGATATGAAAGTCAAATGTCAGAGTCAACAACATTAAGCTTTTCTGGAGCACAATCACCTCCGATTGCTTACCGACTGTTTATGGCTGAGTTGAGTAGTTTTACACAGAGACTGTATGGCCTGCAAAGCCCAGAATATTTACTATCCGGCCTTTATGAACAAGTTTGCTGATCCCCAGCCTAGATTTAGGTGGTATGAAGGTGGTGCAAACACTTCAAAACTCTGCTCCCCTAGGATTCCGGGGTTGTCCATAGATCTTGGAAGTCTCATGACCTAGCTCTGAGCACTACTGCCCTTGTTAGCTTTTACACAGTCACACATTTCTTAATCTGGGGAGAATGAGGAAGGAAGAAAGTACCCAATAGTAGAGTCCACCTCCATTCTCTACAGTTGTGGGAATATTCCCTTTATACCCTTTAGATGCATCAATGGACATGAGTTTGAGCAAACTCGGGGAGATAGTGAAGGACAGGGAAGCCTGGCATGCTGCAGTCCATGGAGTCACAAAGAATTGGACAAGACTGAGCGACTGAACAACAACAACAATATATACATAGGGGCTTCCCAGGTGGTGCTAGTTGTAAACAACCCGCCTGCCAGTGCAGGAGACTTAACGAGACTCTGGTTCGATCCCTGGGTTGGGAAGATCCCCTGGAGGAGGGCATGGCAACCCACTCTAGAATTCTTGTCTGGAGAATCCCATGGACAGAGAAGTCTGGTGGGCTACAGTCCATAGGATTGCAAAGAGTCAGACCCTGCTTAGTGACTGAATGACAACCCTCTAGAGAGACAGTATAAAAGGAATAGGAGTATTTTTTAAAAATCTGGGAGAAATTCTACCAAACACTAAGCAAGTGGTTCCACTACCCTCTCCTCCTCTTTTTTTTTTTAATACACAGTGCTGTGCTTATCAGTATTACATACTTATCAGTATTATACTGTTAAAAACAGCTTTGCTGAAATGTAATTCGCAGATCACAAACACAACCACTTAACCTGTACAATTCAGGGGGTTTTGGTGTCTTCACAGAGATGTGCAGCCATCACCATTAATTCCAGAACACTGGCATCACCCCTAAAAGAAATACCCCACCCAGCGTCAGACACACCACCCAATATCAGTCCCAGTTCTCCCCTCCTCCCATCTCCTAACCTTGACTAATCTACCTTCTGAAAAAAAAAAATGTTGGCCATGCCCCACAGTATGTGAGACCTTAGTTCAGTGGAAGCATGGAGTCTCAACCACTGGATCACCAGGGAAATCCTACCTAGTTTAAATTTCTATAAAATTTGCTTATTCTGGACATTTCATATAAACACATCAGTCAGTATGTGGCTCTTTATGGCTGGCTTTTCTCATTTAGCAGAATATTTTTACAAATCTCTTCACTTTTAACTTCGCAAACTCCCCTAGTCTAGAAGTATCTGATGAAAATAATCACTTCAAAGTAATAACTGTCCAATCGCTTTTTGAAAAATGATGAAAATAGACCACAGACTTTTCTTACAGGCCAAAGGGACACCCATGAGGCTGAGCAATGCCATTCAAGGCATCAGCCAGCCTTCATGTGCTCATCCTAACATTTACCCAATAAATATCTGTAGAGCAGCTGGTGTATACTAAGCACTGTGCTAGATGAGGAAGAACACACTGGATTTTCAGATCCAGATCTTCACAACTCCACTTTTCATTAGATACTGGCTTGACCTGTCAAACCCCTACACATTTTATTGGCAACACACTGTATTTCTCAGAGTTTTAGTCTTTTATTTTAAAAAGTATGTAATTTCTTAAGATGCTCAAAATAAAATTTGGCCTTCAACTTGCCAAATACCTGAAGAAAGCTGCTATTAGCTCACACTCTTCCTACTTATCTGCCCCCTATTTCCTTCCCTTCCATCTTAGCACTCCTTTATTTGATTAACATATTTGAGTTCTGTAACACACATCCACACGATATTGTGAATATCCATGGAGTACCAGACAAGCTAAGGGAAAAAATTCAAACCTTGTCCATTAATGATTTTTTTTCTTGTACCTAAATGTCTGCCATCATGTTATTGCTTGCTCACTAGTAAAGACTCAGAAGTAAGCCAGGCAAAGTCCCTATAATCTGGACAATGAGAATTTAAAATAGCAGCCTTCAGGTCATTGGGTATTGGAAGCCAAATGCTATCTCTTTCCTCCAATCAAGTGAGTCTTTTCCATGGACAGTCTTTCCCTGTTGGACATCTGTACTTATGAACACTGCTTGATCCTGAAGGATACAGTCTAAATCAAACACGTATGGTCTTGTTAGATTTATCATTGAAGTGTTGTCAGAGAACAGAGTAACTGCAGGTGTTCTGTGCTGTGTAGAGGGACCAAACATGGGTAAAAACCATCAGGAGACAGATACAGAGTTCACTTGAAGAAAAACTGTGTACCCGCAAATGATGTCCCAATCCAAATTGGAAGGGGTCTCCTTGGCAGAACACCCCTGCAATGGAAGCATCCTTGGGGCCCTTAGGTGCTGGTGGCATTACAGGAATTCCAATAGCATAAGGTTTAAAGAGACAGACCAGACCTTTAATTCTTAAGGATGTAGACTCTCTGGCAAGGACAGTGAACAGGAACCCATTCGGACAGACATATTTAAAGCAGCTATGATGGTTCAACCCCAAGGGGTGGTATGTTTTTGAAAGTGATACCAAAGAGTTCTCAATGTCAACAGTAACATAATCTTCCCATGATTTATGTCACAAGATAGCAAATGAAAAGGAAAGTGTTAGTCAACATTTATAGGTAGGTGTCAGAGATTTTTACCACCTAGTTAGTATTACACTCTTTTTTAAACAAATATCATATCACTTACAAGTAGAATCTAAAAAAAGATACAAATGAACTTATTTACAAAACAGAAACAGACTCACAGACTTAGAAAGCAAACTTATGGTTATCAAAGGGAAAAGGTGAGATGGTTGGATGGCATCGCTAACTCAATGGACATGAATTTGAGCAAGCTCTGGGAGTTAGTGGTGGACAGGGAAGCCTGGCAGGCTCTAGTCCATGCATGGGGTTGCAAAGAGTCGAACATGGCTGAATGACTGAACTGAACTGAAGAGTATTTGAAAACTCCTACAACTTCACCGATGATGTTCCATTACATGGAAGTGAGATTTTATTCCAAATAAGCAATACATTACATTTAAACAATTTACTTTCCATTAACTAATTCAGTAATCCATCTATTCAACAGGCAAATAAGCTTCCGGCTAACACTGGGGAAAATTCCACTGTACAGATTTCAAGGACTCAATTCAAAGAGCTGTTTAAAAGAATTGCCAAAAATTGAAGGTTTCTTTTCTTTACTGACATTTTAAAGATCTGAGTGAATGTTCAGTTGCTGTGATCACCTCTGCAAATTAATCACAATCTATAAGAAGATAATGGATCAAGACCATCCCCATGGAAAAGAAATGCAAAAAAGCAAAATGGCTGTCTGGGGAGGCCTTACAAATAGCTGTGAAAAGAAGAGAAGAGAAAAGCAAAGGAGAAAAGGAAAGATATAAGCATCTGAATGCAGAGTTCCAAAGAATAGCAAGGAGAGGTAAGAAAGCCTTCCTCAGCAATCAATGCAAAGAAATAGAGGAAAACAACAGAATGGGAAAGACTAGAGATCTCTTCAAGAAAATTAGAGATACCAAGGGAATACTTGATGCAAATATGGGCTCGATAAAGGACAGAAATAGTATGGTCCAAACAGGAGCAGATGATATTAAGAACAGGTGGCGAGAATACATGGAAGAACTGTACAAAAAAGATCTGCATGACCAAGATAATCACGATGGTGTGATCACTCACCTAGAGCCAGACATCCTGGAATGTGAAGTCAAGTGGGCCTTAGAAAGCATCACTATGAACAAAGCTAGTGGAGATGATGGAATTCCAGTTGAGCTATTTCAAATCCTGAAAGATGATGCTGTGAAAGTGCTGCACTCAACATGCCAGCAAATTTGGAAAACTCAGCAGTGGCCACAGGACTGGAAAAGGTCAGTTTTCATTCCAGTCCCAAAGAAAGGCAATGCCAAAGAATGCTCAAACAACCGCACAATTGCACTCATCAAACACTCTAGTAAAGCAATGCTCAAAATTCTACAAGCCAGGCTTCAGCAATATGTGAACTGTGAACTTCCTGATGTTCAAGCTGCTTTTAGAAAAGGCAGAGGAACCAGAGATCAAATTGCCAACATCTGCTGGATCATGGAAAAAGCAAGAGAGTTCCAGAAAAACATCAATTTCTGCTGTATTGACTATGCCAAAGCCTTTGACTGTGTGGACTGCAATAAACTGTGGAAGATTCTGAGAGAATGGGAATACCAGACCACCTGACCTGCCTCTTGAGAAACCTATATGCAGGTCAGGAAGCAACAGTTAGAACTGGACATGGGACAAAAGACTGGTTCCAAATAGGAAAAGGAGTACGTCAAGGCTGTATATTGTCACCGTGCTTATTTAACTTCTATGCACGCTGGGCTGGAAGAAGCACAAGCTGGAATCAAGATTGCCGGGAGAAATATCAGTAACCTCAGATATGCAGATGACACCACCCTTATGGCAAAAAGTGAAGAGGAACTAAAAAGCTTCTTGATGAAAGTGAAAGAGGAGAGTGAAAAAGTTGGCTTAAAGCTCAACATTCAAAAAACGAAGATCATGGCATCTGGTCTCATCACTTCATGGGAAATAGATGGGGAAACAGTAGAAACAGTGTCAGACTTTATATTTTGGGGCTCCAAAACCACTGCAGATGGTGACTGCAGCCATGAAATTAAAAGACACTTCCTCCTTGGAAGAAAAGTTATGACCAACCTAGATAGCATATTGAAAAGTAGAGACATTACTTTGCCAACAAACGTCCGTATAGTCAAGGCTATGGTTTTTCCAGTAGTCATGTATGGATGTGAGAGTTGGACTGTGAAGAAAGCTGAGTGCTGAAGAATTGATGCTTTTGAACTGTGGTATTGCAGAAGACTCTTGAGAGTCCCTTGAACTGCAAGGAGATGCAACCAGTCCATTCTGAAGGAGACCAGCCCTGGGATTTCTTTGGAAGGAATGATGCTAAATCTGAAACTCCAGTACTTTGGCCACCTGATGCGAAGAGTTGACTCATTGGAAAAGACTCTGATGCTGGGAGGGATTGGGGGCAGGAGGAGAAGGGGACGACAGAGGATGAGACGGTTGGATGGCATCACTGACTCGATGGACGTGAGTTTGGGTGTACTCCAGGAGTTGGTGATGGACAGGGAGGCCTGGCGTGCTGCGATTCATGGGGTCGCAGAGTCGGACACAACTGAGCAACTGAACTGCCTGACTGACTGACTGAAGAAGATAATGTAACCCTAAAAGGTCACCTTATACACTTCATGTATATAAAAGAAGTGAAAGTGAAATCGCTCAGTCATGTCCAACTCTTTGCGACCGCATGGACTGTAGCCCGCCAGGCTCCTCTGTCCATGGGATTCTCCAGGCAAGAATACTGGAGTGGGTTGCCATTTTGTTCTCCAGGGGATCTTTCCGACCCATGGATTGAACCCTGGTCTCCTGCATTGCAGGCAGACTCTTTACCACCTGAGCTACCAGGGAAGTCACATAAAAGAAGGGAAGGCAAACATGAGAATGCTAGGGGCCAAGGTTACATGATTAGGTTTATCACATGGCATCGTATGTTTAAAATAGAGCTTGGCAGAAAATATTGGAAATTAGAGGGATGTTATTTTGGATTCAGCAACTCTTTGCTATGTAACTCCCAAAATAAATGAATCTCTTGCTCTGTTCATAAGGACTGTATAGAAAAGGAAGTCTGCATGAAGTTATCATAATACAGATCTTAAATAAAGTTAAATGAAGGACACCTGAAGTTGTAATGTTGTAACTTTAAAGACACTCACTGAAAGAATAACACATAAAGAACACTGGCATGGCTTTCCACAAGGTGGGCGATTTTGGCCTACGTAGAATTTGTATTCTCTCTTTAGATGTAAAAATTTCTCTCTATAATCCTATAAACAAAGGAGGTTCACTTTCTGGGCTCGTGCAGATATATTTCTTCCAAAGCCTTCTCTCAACATAATCTACAAAGCCCTTTGAGCAGTTTTTAAATAGAATAAAGCATCTTCAAGTATTTTTGCATATAATTTGTCATACTATGAAACAAATACATTTGCAAATGTATTCTATTATTTGGGGAGTCAATGGTCAATGTGCTTTTACTTGTATATTTTCTTGGTAAATTTTCTTATTAAAACTCATACACCGAGGGAGGGGACATACATATACCTAGGGCTGATTCATGTTGATACATGGCAAAAAACCAACACAATATTGTAAAGCAATTATCTTCCAATTAAAAATAAATAATTAAAAACTACTCATACATTCCCAAGAGCCTCTGCAGTATTTAAGTGTCACTTGAGTTTAGTCTGCGGGGAACACAAGAGCACAGAAAAGAACAAGAACACTTCCTTCACTACAAATAGCGATATCCCCAGGCAGTTTATAAATCTCTATTCCTGAGAAAGGAAGGCTGCAGCATTTCTGAGGGATATGTATTAACATACAGCTCAGTGGCATCATTTACAGGCAGAGCCACAGTAGCTATGAATTAATGGTAACTGTGGTCCATTTCATAGCAAATAGATGGGGAAACAGTGGAAAGAGTGTCAGACTTTATTTTTCTGGGCTCCAAAATCACTGCAGATGGTGACTGCAGCCATGAAATTAAAAGACGCCTACTCCTTGGAAGAAAAGTTGTGACCAACCTAGACAGCATATTGAAAAGCAGAGACATTACTTTGCCAACAAAGGTCCGTCTAGTCAAGGCTATGGTTTTTCCAGTGGTCATGTATGGATGTGAGAGTTAGACTATGAAGAAAGCTGAGCGCCGAAGAATTGATGCTTTTGAAATGTGGTGTTGGAGAAGACTCTTGAGAGTCCCTTGGACTGCAAGGAGATCCAACCAGTGGGTGTTCGCTGGAAGGACTGATGTTGAAGCTGAAACTCCAGTACTTTGGCCACCTGATGCAAAGAGCTGACTCATTGGAAAAGACCCTGATGCTGGGAAAGATTGAGAGCAGGAAGAGAAGGGGACGACAGAGAATGAGATGGCTGGATGACATCACTGACTCAATGGACATGAGTTTGGGTGGACTCCGGGAGTTGGTGATGGACAGGGAGGCCTGGTGTGCTGCGGTTCATGGGGTCACGAAGAGTCAGTCAGACACAACTGAGTGACTGAACTGAACTGTGGTCCAAATTCTTAAGCACACTGTAACAACTTATATCCTATTACTAATAAAATGAAAGTGAAAGTCACTCAGTCATGTCCGACTCTTTGTGACCCCATGAACTGAAGCCCACCAGACTCCTCTGTCCATGGAATTCTCCAGGCAAGAATACTGGAGTGGGTTACCATTTCCTTCTCCAGGGGATCTTTCCAATCCAGGAATCAAACCCAGGTCTCTTACAGGCACATTCTTTACCATCTGAGCCACTAGAGAAGCCCAATAAAATTAAGGAAGGGTGAAGAATGAAGTTGAATTGAAATGGTATAACTGATAGAGGAACATTTAATTTTCACAGGTGGTTGTAGTTTATCCTATTTTCAGGTACCTTGTAATTTATATGTATATATAAAATATAGATTTTAATTCTAATACTAAGAATCTACCACTAACAGTATTTCATACAATAATCATTTTTACTGTCCTTTAATTCTAAAATAGAAAAACATATAAAAAAAGAAAAATATATTTATGTAATATATTAAGATATAATAAGCATAAAGCATACTTGTATCTTATAAATATAATTTAAAGGGAAAAAAATGGAGTATGGGCTTTCCTGGAGGTTAAAAATCCACCTTGCAATGCGGGGCACATGGGTTCAACCTCTGGTCTGGGAAGATTCCACATGATGCCAAGCAACTAAGCCCAGGGTGCCACAACTACTAGAGCTCGTGAGCCCTAGAGCCTGTGCTCCACAGAAAGAGAAGTCACCAGAATAAGAAGCCTGTCAATGCAACTAGAGAGTGCACCCAGTTCTCCATAACTAGGGAAAGCCATGCACAGCAGCAAAGACCCAGCACGGCCAAAAGTTAGTAAAATAAAATTAAGTAAATAGTTTTAATGGAGTATGACAAATAATAAATTGTTTTTACCATATGATTCAAATTTTAAAAACCAACTTCATTTTCTCTTGCCTGCTTTAAAGTTCTTTAAATGCCTTAAAACCTCTACTATTAGAGAATTAAGAGAAACAGGTCAAAGCAGAAACTCAAATTAATTGCTCAGTAAAATTTTCTATGCACATACGTAAGATATAACTCATTTTATAAAGATATTTTATTATCTGTTCGATTGTATATCTGTTAAAATAATCATGATAATTAGCATAAGTGATAAAACATCAATACAAAGTAAAACAAAAACCACACAGATGAAGTCTGATTTCATTTTGTGTGTTCAATTCATATTTTAAGCACTGAGTATAAGCTACTTAAGAAGCAAGGGCTGTTATATTTCTCCATGAAGCACTAATCTTCCACCATAATATGGAAAAAATACATTTGAAGAGATTAGTAGTTAGCAGCAGTGCCCAGATGGACAGCCAAACCTGGGAAATAGGCCCATTTGGGTGTGAGAATGTTACCTGGGAGACATGAACACACCTACACTAGATTATGACATATTTCTTTACCTTTAAAAAAACAAACACAAGTGTGATACTACTATATATCTACTAGAATGGCTAAAATAACAATAAGGTTAGAACGTGGACCCAGTTTGATTCCTGGTCAGGGAACTAGATCCAGATCTTGCACCACAACTAAAACCTGGTACAGCCATATAAATAAATAAGTAAACAGGGCTTCTCTGGTGGCTCCCTAAGGGTAAAGAATCTGCCTGCAATGCAGGACACCTGGGTTCGATCCCAGGGCTGGGAAGATCCCCTGCAGAAGGGAATGGCAACCCACTCCAGTATTCTTGCCTAGAGAAGCCCATGGACAGAGGAGCCTGGCAGACTACAGTCCACACGGTTGCAAAGAGTTGGACATGATTCAGCGACTAAACCACAACCACCACTGACAGACACAACTTGGATGAACCTCTAGAGAATTATGCTGAGTGAAAAAAGCCAATCTTATATATGACTATATTTATATAATATTCTTGAAAGGTCAAAATTATAGAGATGGAGAACAGTTTATTGGTTGCTAGAGGTTCAAGATGGAGGATGAGGTGGGGGAAGAGTGCATAGAACTTCCTTGTATATTGTTTTGCAATTTCCTGTGGCTCTAGAATTATTTTAAAACAGAAAAAAACCTTAAAACTATCTTCCTGTATCAATAGAGCCCTGGGAAGCAAGAGCATTCAAAAACCACATTCACAGTTGTAGGGTTGATCAGTGTTCGAGTCTCAGCTCTAATTTATGGTAATTCTAGGCACCCTGCCCTGTAAAATACATTTCTATGTAGTTGGAATGTAGAAATACATTCCACTTCTACCTTTTGTATTTACTATTCCACTCAGTATTTCACTTTTCTTTTCAGGACATAACTACATAAACAGGAGTGTTAGTATTTCATTTCTGAGATAGTTTTAAATATCAAATGTATAATACGCAAAAGAATCTAACCACTGTTAATAGAAAAGATGAGCAAGGAAAGCTTTCTTAGGTGATGCTTTGTGACAAAGATTTTCCTCAACCAAACTTTAGTCAGGCTCCTCTGAGCCCTCCTCTTAACTAAGCCTCAACCTTGACCTCTGTCCTGGCTGGGCCTGTACATTACAAGTGTTGGCAAGGATCCTGTGCTAAGTCCGTGTAGAGTTAACCCCCACCCTTGAGACCAGATCACCATGGCCTGTCTTCAGTAAGAACCCTGTTAAGTTGGTTTAGCAGGAATCCCCCTACCCTTGACGTCCCCTCTTAGTCACCTTTCCATCCACGGATCCCTCTGCTCTGCTCATTGGCTATGGATTCCCAGTTGTCTCTGCTGTATTCAGAGTTGAATTGCGATTTCCCTCCCCTACAGCTATTGCAGTATTCCTAAATAAAGTCTTCCTTACTGTTTTAACAAATGTCAGAGTAATTTTCTTTTACCTACGAAAACTAATGATGATTGATCACGTTCATCAATGAGATTTGGTATTATTTTAGCATATTAGGAGAGTTGGTCCTATAATGGAATATTTTTCAGCAACAAATGACTTTTCTCACACTTTGCAGGGATATTTTTATATATGTATGCACACACAGAGGTAGATACTTGCCTGAAGAGATGCCTTGAGAGCATTATTACATCCATATAACACACTACACTACTGCCTGTACATGTGTCTACATACGCATGTCTCTGTGTGGCTAGGTATGTATTCATTCCATGGCTAAGCCGGTGGAAATGTCCATAAAACTAAGACTCCTCTGAAACCCTCTGTTTCCACCAAAAGAGAAGTAACCAAATGTTTCTTAAATGCCTGATATATAACAAATAGAGACTGTAAGTGCTTTATACTTCATTTTGTTATATATCATTTTTCATTCAGTTATTACATAAACCCCAGGAGATGGTAATAGCATCTCCATTTTATACGTAAGGAAATTTGGGAGGCTTAAGCCATCAGCCCAAGGTCACAGAGCTAGGAAGTGGTACATTAGGGGCAACCCAAAAGACCTCTGATACTGTGCTTCCCAATCTGCTGCCTGGAGTGATTCTCTCAATGACTTTATCGCTGTCAAAATGTCAAACACCACTATACTGGACCTGGCATTTTCTTTTTCTCTTTTTTTCTCCCTAAAGAAAGATCCCTTTGTTCCAAGGAAGTCTTAACCAGAAGCCCAACATTCTGGGAGAGGAGAAAAGCAGAAGAACACATCTAAGCTCTTCTTACTGGAAAAGCAGGGAACTAGAGGACGGTTCTTGCTCTTGTACCTCTTCCCTCTTTCAGCTCTGGGTAGTTCTGTAGAACTCTTAGGGCTCTGAGAAGCAACGATCCAGATACTTCACTGGACTACTTTTGGGAAAAAAAATTTTCAGGGCTCCCTTGCGTTTTGCACATCTTAGGAGCAAAGGCACTGCTGCTGGCTTTTGTTCCAGATAATCTTTTCAACATCTTTTATCTAATGACCCTGGGACATAGAGATCATGTCAGCTCCCAGAGCAATGGGCAGGCGTGTGCTTCCTATCAATCACAAGAAATCCAGAGTTCCACAGCTCAGGAGCCCCATCTGGGAGAGGCAATTCTTCTGTGCACAGGACATCCATCTGGGGTCCTCTGTCCTGTTCTGGGAAACTTGGAGGGCGAGGACATGAACACGATGCTCATGCCACTTGCTGTGCTGTGAGTAGTAAGTCCTCTGTGTCTGACCCAGGAGTCTTATGTTTTCTGCCAACAACCAAGAAACAGTGGCAGGCTAAGTTGGCTGGTGAGCAAGTGCGATAAAGTCTCAGACTCTTCACGATTCCTGACAACGACCATTCTTTAACTTTACTTAACACACACTTGGGACTTCCCTGGTAGTCCAATGACTAAAGACTCCACACTCCCGATGCAGGGGGCCCAGGTTTGATCCCTGGTCAGGGAACTAGACCCCACAAGCCACAACTAAGTGTTCGTGTCTGCAACTAAAGATCCCACATGCCACAACAAAGACCCAGCATAGCCATATAAATAAATAATAAATATTTTTTTTCCAAAACTACACATACACATATAGTACGGACTCTGTATCAGGTGCTATTCTAAGTGGTAAATGAATAGTAACTCAATCTTTACAACAAACTTATAGGTATTATGATTATTGCTTATATTTTATTTCCATTTTACAGGGGCGGTAACAGCAATCATACGTGATTGAATAGTAGGATCATTTCCATAAAGTGATAAAGACTTTTTGTCCATATTTCTAAGCACTAAATAATCTTCTGTACTAAATGAGAAAACATACACTGAAACCTCAGACCAGAGCAAAAGTTCTCTTGTTGGTCTAAATCATAAAGCCCCAGTCTTCAAAACGGGTGATACAGAACAACGCTGTGCAGAAATATTAAAACCATTCTTATCTGTGATGCATCTTGACATTTAGCAATCTGACAGGAAAAGTGGAGACTATTTCCTTAAAGACTTTCCAAGATCTTAAGTATTGCAAGTGGAAGCCCTTATTTCCTTGGAAAATGGTCACAATTCCAACAAACTGAGTACTAATGACAGACGCATCCTCCCCAAAATAGACCCTCAGTAGCAAGCTTTCCACATGTTGGAGGTTATCTCTGCTTTACAAAGTTCAGCCTCTTGACAGTGGCTGGCCACAGAGTCCAAGAGGAAATGACCAACAGGGCTAGAAATCCAGACTCTCGCATGAATGTTTGCTGTGAACCAGCCCCACTTCCATTCATAGAAAATCATTAGAATTAGCTACATGACTACAGGATCCCCTTTTGGCTTATTTTGAACATACTTGGGGAAAGTCAACAAGCTAGATCTCCTTGGTGAATGATGATAAATGTACATAGCCTGAAAAATGAACATCAAAAACAATCTGAAGTGGAAGACGTGAACAGACATTGCACAAGAAATGCAAATAGTGCTGAAGTATATGCAAAGATGCTCAACATCACTCAGAAGAGAAATGTACACAGCATGACCTCTTTTCCAGTAGGAAATAGACAAAGATGCCCAAGGCAGACAACACACTGTCCTGAGGAGGCCCTGAGGAAGCACGCACGTACCCTGACTAGGCAACTTCACTGACTGATCAAAGTTAGAAACTGCCATGTAGCCTTTGACCCAGAAATTCCATTTCTAGGGATTTACAATACAGATACATCTGTCCCTCACAAACTGACCAATGCACAAAGCTTGTCTGTATACACTGTTTTCATGGCAAAAGGCTGGACACACTGGAATCTACAAAAATGGTACTGATGGACCCATCTGCAGGGTGGGGATAGAGACGCAGATGTAGAGAACGGGTCTGTGGACACAGCACGGAAGGAGAAGGTGGGACCAACCAAGAGAGTGGCACCGACATATACGCTACCATGTGTGAAATAGCTGGCTGGTGGGAAGCTGCTGCATAACACAAGAGACTGCTGCTCTGTGGCAACCTGGAGGGGTGGGATGGTGTGAGGGTGGGGTGGGTAGGAAGGAGGTTCAAGAGGGAGGGGTTATATGCCTTCTTATGGCTGGTTCACACTGTGGTACAGCAGAAACCAACACAGCACTGTAAAACAATTATGTGTGTGCATGTGTGTGAGCTCAGTCGTACCCGACTCTTGGCGACCCTGTGGACTGTAACCCACCAGGTTCCTCAGTCCATGTAATTTCCTAGGCAAGAATACTGGAGCAGGTTGCCATTTCCTCCTCCAGGGATCTTCCCACCTCAGGGATCGAACCCATGTCTCTTGCATCTCCTGCATTGGCAGGCGGGTTCTTTACTGCTAGTGCCACTTGAGAATTATACTCTGATCAAAAATGAATTTAAAAAAAGACTGGACACAACCAATGTGACCAGTAGGGAAGAATGAAATAAATTATGATATGCTGTACTATAGAACATTATGCAGTTGTTGAAGTACACTGTTATGAAAACATCTCCAGGACAAATTACAAAGCAGAAGAAAATAGGCTGCACAAAGGCTATACAGAAGGCCAGTGTTTCTGTAAGACGAGGGAAATATTTGTATCTGTCTGTGATAATAACAAAAAAATGCTGGGAGTGTACCATCCACACCTGGAAATGAGTATCACCATAGAAGCTGCAGAGTCTATTTCACATTTTAGGTAGCTTAGAAGTGACAGTGTTTGTATACCAATTAGGGGTCCCAGAAATGCTTGTATTCAAATTAGCTTAAGGACCAGCTGAGGAAAAGAAGCCTCTGCGTTTGTTTACTGTTTCAATCAACTTCTGAAGCACCCTGGGATCACAGTTAGGGCTTGCCTCTGTCCCAATGACTTTCATACTATTTCTTTAAATGATCCATAGCTAATCAGCAATTTACCTGGTTAAAATTCAGTGGGTTTGGGAATGCTTTGAAGGGGACACTCCCTTCTTAGGTTTTCTGCCTTCAGACACCGGATGTGCAAAGGAGCTAACAACAAAGGGATTTCATTAGAAAACAAGAGCAAATGGTCGATTTTTCAAGAGGAACCACGAATACATATTCTTGCGGGCTTTTGCCTGATTACATTTGTTAATAAGGAATGCCAAAACGTGCGCACCAAAAACCGTTCAAGGTCTTTTGGTAGCAAATTATACTTGTAAATTTGACGTCAATGGATCAGTGGAAGAACTCACACTCTTTGAAGATTTGAATTCATAAATGTATGAAAGAATTAAACGGTTCTTTCCCCTCGTGATACAAAGTATTAAATGGCAAGGGGGAAATGTGTTTGAAATCAACTGAGGAAATAATTCATTTCAAAAATTATTCAATAAAAATGTTAAATAGGAAAAATATGTCAGGCTAGTTTTGACTGGATGAAGAAAGCAGAAATATGCAATGGACAAACTTAAAGATGATGGGCTGAGAAGTACCCCATCAACCTCCCTGTCTTGTTTAATTTTTTTGTTATTCAACTCTGGCACAGTAATCTGAACCATTCCCATAAGACAAAGAAAGGGAAACTACTTGGCCTCTTAGAGCCTTCAAGAGGGCAGTTGTGGCTCCCATCAAGGAGAAATTCATGTCTTTGAAGACTGCATCCTAGATTGTTTTGTTAATACATAAAATCCTCTCTCTTTAGCATGTAGGAGACTCATTTCAAAAGGAAAAGGCAAGTCAATGAGGATTAGTTTGGCTTCTTGGAGGTCAGAAGTAAATACACAACCGAATAAAATGATGCTGAAATAAACAAGAACATACAATTGCTCATCCCCAGGGATGATGTAACGAATTCTGACATAATTTCCAAGCAGAAAAGCAAAACTAGGTCAAAGCACGTTGGCCTAACATAATAAGCATTTTTGCTCCCAGAATCTTACCATGTAGGCTGTGTCTGCAGGCATTAATGTCTTCTGTTATCAATGTTCGGGCTGTCACAAACTATTCACGTCTTATCACTCTTTGTTAGTTAAACCAAAACAATGTAGTTTACATGTGAACTATTCAATTCTGACAGCTTAAATATTAGAAAGGGGAACTGTTCAAAATATTCAGAAAGTGTCTCTTCCAGGCTAAGAAGTATTAAGCAATAAATATTCATTACTGAATAGTCTACTATCATGTTTTTCTCTACTCAGAAAGCCATACTTACTTCTTTCTATCAATTATTACAACTTGGTTTCCTTCTTTAGCTCACAGCCATATGCCAAGGGATGCCTCATCACTATTTCTTTAGAAATCTGCTTGAAACACTGACCGATGAAAAAAACCAAGTCACTTACCGAATAGACAATTTTTCTATTCCACTTTCCCCATAGGTTGACTGAAACAATGCACACTTTCTCCTCCCTTCTAATTGTTCCCATTTCACTTTCCTAAGCTATTTCCACAAAGCTCAGCTGACTCATTTGTTAAAAAACACACACACACACACAAGGACTCATCTCACTCCTTAAACTTTCTTCTTTGGAAACATAAACCTCCCAGTTGTTCCTCTCTGACATTTTCATATGTATCAAAAATCAGAGCCAAGACTATATAGACAAAATAGCACAAAATTAAATATAAGACTACTTGGGGGACTCTGGCGGTCCAGTGGTTAAGACTCTGCACTGCCAGTGTAGGGGGCACAGGTTCGATCCCTGGTCTAGGAACAAAGACCCCATGTGCCCTGTGGCATGGTAAAAAAAAACCCCACAGAACAAGACTACTTGGATTTTTTGGATAGTATTTTCTCCTAAAAGTGATACAATCTTTGCTGATTCTTGACTCATTATAAACCATCAACCTATTAGCCAATTTGTTGGAACTTACTAGCACATTAAATTAGCACGTGATCCCTAAACATCCAAATTAGAAGGCATGTGGTACAGTCAATAGAGAATAAAATGGGGAAATCTAGGAGACACCCGTTCTAAATGTAAACTTTGCTCCCTCATAGAACGTAATGCATTCCTCTGTACTAACACTTTACCCCACAAATGCTGAACTTTTAATCAGCACTTTTTGTCTGAATTCCTAACATATCTCCTATAGGAGACTTGATCCTGTGTAGACTTCTAATGTTGGGTGACGTCTTTCATTTACATTTCGCCTTATCTGGCCATTCATCTAGCTACTGGGAACTCAGCAGGGCACTCCATTTGTCAAACAGCTCCTTTTCTCCTAATTGTTTAGGGAAGATCACTTCCAAATACATACAACTGAAGGCACACTTCACAACTGGATAGATAACAGATAACACAGTCTACCATATGGACCCTTTGAAAATGTATTAGTCCTGTTGTCTCCATAAACCACTCAATCTCTCAGAAATTTCTATTTCATCATTTTAACCATAACTCTCAGATAGTCTATAACACCAGAAACAGTGAAAATGCTGTGTCCAGCATATGACTTGAGCTTCACTGCAGAAAATGTGGCTGCCATATGCATGAGATAAAGTGGAAGAGTTCAGAGTCCTTCCAGAAATAGGCTCTCAGTTGCTGAGTCACCTCGGACATGCCACTCACCTGGCAAAATAAACCCACTGTACATGCAGCAAAGGCTAAAACATCAGGTTTGGCTCAATGAGTGCAAGCAGCAGATTCCATCTTTGTTTTTAGGTTTTGAGCTGTTGGAGGACATGTCCCTTTCTTAATCACTTCTGTAGCCCCATAAGACAAGCTACCTGCCACACTCTGAGTTGTGGCCTCATGCAGAACACAACCGGGAGGCCTAGGTGGTTAAGCAATGGCAAACTATTTTCATTTTTCTCTAGCGGCAGTCTATTCAGTTCATGCTGTTCCCCCAACCTTTCTAATGCCCTTTCTTTCTCATACTCAAGAGCATTTTCCATTTTCTTGGCTGTCAAAATTCATCCAGGATGCACCTGAAAAATATTTATTATTTTTAAAATTTTAATTTTTATTGAAGTATAGTTGTGTTATTATCAGCCGTACAGCCAAATGAATCATACACACACATATGTATCACTATTTTTTTTGAGGTAATGCTCAAAATCCTTCAAGCTAGGCTTCAGCAGTGCATGAACCAAGAACTTCCAGATGTACAAGCTGGATTTAGAAAAGGCAGAGGAACCAGAAATCAAATTGCTAACATCCGTTGGATCATAGAAAAAGCAAGGGAATTCCAGAAAAACATCTACATCTGCTACACTGACTAAAGCCTTTGACTATGTGGATCACAGCAAACTGTGGAAAATTCTTTAAGAGATGGGAATACCAGATCACCTTACTTGCCTCCTCTTGAGAAATCTGTATGCAGGTCAAGAAACAACAGTTAGAATAGGACGTGGAACAACACACTGGTTCAAAACTGGGAAAGGAGTCTGTCAAGGCTGTATACTGTCACCCTGCTTATTTAACTTATATGCAGAGTACATCATGTGAAATGCTGGGCTGGATAAAGCACAAGCTAAAAATCAAGATTGCCTGAAGAAATATCAATAACCTCAGATATGCAGATGATACCACTCTGATAGGAGAAAGCAAAGAGGAACTAAAGAGCTTCTTGATGTGAGTGAGAGAGGAGTGAAAAAGCCGGCTTAACACTCAACATTAGAAAAAATAAGATCATGGCATCTGGTCCCATCACTTCACAGCAAATAGATGGGGAAACAGTGGAAACAGTGACAAATTTTATTTTCTTGGGCTCCAAAATCACTGCAGATGGTGACTGCAGCTATGAAATTAAAAGACACTTGCTCCCAGGAAGAAAAGCTATAATGAACCTAGAAAGCATATTAAAAAGCAGAGACATCACTTTGCCAACAAAGGTCCATATAGTTCAAGCTATGGTTCTTCCAGTAGTCATGTATGGATATAAGAGTTGGACCATAGAAGGTTGAGTTTCAGAAAATTGATGCTTTCAAATTGTGGTGCTGGAGAAGATTCTTGAATGTCCCTTGGACTGCAAGGAGATCAAACCAGTCAATCCTAAAGGAAATCAATCCTGAATGTTCATTGAAGGGACTCAGCTGAAACTGGAGCTCCACTACTTTGCCCACCTGATGCGAAGAGCTGATTCACTGGAAAAGATTCTGATGCTGGGAAAGATTGAAGGCGGGAGGAGAAGGGGACGACAGAGGATGAGATGGTTGGAAGGCATCACCGACTCGATGAATATGAGTTTGAGCAAACTCCAGGAAATGGTGAAAGACAGGGAAGCCTCGTATGCTGCAGTCTATGGGGTCACAAGGAGTCAGACATGCCTCAGTGACTAAACAACTATTTTTTTTCAGATTCTTTTCCCTTATAGGATATTACAAAATATTGAGTATAGTTCCCTGTGCTATACAGTAGGGCCTTGCTGATTATCTATTTTATATATAGTAGTGTGTATACAGTCATTCCAAACTCCTAATTCATCCCCTCCTTTTCTCTTTTGTAACTAAGTTTGTTTCCTATGGCCTATTTTCCTGTGGGCCTATTTTGGCTTTGTATATAATTTCATTTTTTTTAATATTCCACAATGTAAGCAATATCATGATGCTTCTTTCTCTGTCTGGCTGACTGCATTTAATAGGACAATCCCTAGGTTCATCCATGTTGCTGCAAATGGCAAAAAATATTTATGGATTCTTATTGTGAGTCAGGCACTGTGCTTGGACTTGAGCTTTCAAGGTAATGAACAACTTACTGACCAGAGATGTATGAATACATCTATTGTTACCCAAACGTTATTGACTTGAGATGTTTCAACATTCACTCACAAAACAAATCACCAGCCACAGGCATTAGCTTCTGCAAAAAATCTCCTGGTCAATAATGTGTTAACAGGTATTTTAACTCATGTTCTTGACTAACTCAGTCCCAAGATAGGCAGACAAAGGAATAACTGGAAATAAATACACCATTTCCAATACTTGTGTGGATAAGAGGAAGTTGCAGCTATATCCTTTCCATTTACTCTGATCCAAGTAGACAGTGCTCAGCGTACAAAGCCTGTACTTACAAACAACAAACCCACAAATGACATCACTCCCCTCACTTGGCCCCCTAGGTGTCACTCACAAAGACCCCAGGGAGTCCAGAAATTCAGGCAGGATGCTGAGAAAGGAACTAGTGAAGAAGTGTGACCATGGGCACACACACCAGCAAGTCCTGTCTGCTCAAGGCATGACCCTGCCCACAAATATTGTCCCTGAAAGGGCATTTGTGATTTCTGCAGCTCCAGGCTCTAGTGCCTGCTATGTCCCCAATTAAAGATTTGTCCAGAAAAAAAAAAAAAAGATTCATCCTGGGGGTTAAAGGGCAAAGAGTCATGAGCTTTAGCACATTCACGTCGTTTTTCTCCCAACATCTGGTCAAGACCATTGTCTAGAGGAAACAAGAGTGTGGTTTGGAGGTGGGGGAGGGGAGGGAGGGAAGAAGAAGCAATGATGGAAGCTCGGTTGATTGGGTTTTAGGATATGTCTAGGAGAGATATCCCAGTGCGACCCAGAGGATACGAGAAACGTGGAAAAGGGTGAAAACTAGTGCAAACTTTACCTACCTTAGGTATTTTAAGACTAGCCTATTACCGAAAGTATACAACCCCTTCTCCATGTTCCATCCTGTACAACGTGGAGGCGTGCCCTCAAAATGCAGAACTTCATCTGTCATTAATCAGACTGGTTACTTTTTAAAATATTATTTGATTCCCAATTAGGCACCATTTCTCACTGGAAAGTGTTCTGGGTTTCAAACAACAAACTCTGAGAACATCACGCATTCCTAGATTTGGGGGACCACCACCTATGAGTTATTTTTCCCTATTGAGAAAAATGAATTAAATGACTGTTTACTAATTAGCATACATTTATTTAAACTAGAAATTCATACATTCCCACAAATGGATATGTGGGTAAAAATTAAATCTCACAATTACAAATCCTTTCTCAAGCTTTCTCAGTTCAGTAAATTTTTGGCTACCACCAATTTATTAAGTGAATTCTTAATCATATAATTATAGTTATTAACGAGCAGGCATTTTACCAATGCATAACTTACACTGTGCTATTGGTATAATAAAGTAGACATAAAATTAAAAGTTCTTTGAGCGCAGGGCCTGTATCAAAATCATGTCTGCAACCCAAAAGTGGCCTGGCATATAATAATCATTTATTGTTGTTGTCATCGGTGTTTAGTCACTAAGTTGTATCTGACTGTTTCTTGACCCCATGGACTATAGCCCACCAGGCCCCTGTGTCCATAGGATTTTCTGGGCAAGAATACTGGAGTGGTTTGCCATGCCCTCCTCCAGGGGATCTTTCTGACCCAGGGATGGAACCCAAGTCTCCTGCATTGGCAGGTGGATTCTTTACCGCTGAGTCTCCAGGGAATCAGGGTAGTTTTACTGAATGAACTATGAATATACTAATTCTGTAAGCACTCAGTAAATGTCTTTGAATAATATAAGAAATGAAGGAGAATCTGTATATTATTTCTCCTTTCTGTACTATTTCGTCATAAATAGTAGAGAAGGAAATGGCAACCCACTCCAGGAATCTTGTCTGGGAAATCCCATGGACAGAGAAGCCTGGTGGGCTACAGTCCATAGGGTTGCAAAAGAGTCGAAGACAACTTAGCAATTAAACAACATCATAAATATTTGACTACATATAAAAATCTACTGCTAATGATCAGCACCTCTTCCTTTTTGTTGTTGTTGTTGCTCTTTTTACCGAGAACTTCTCTTTTATAGCACAAAGCACACAAGTTATTAAGGTTTTGTGGTTTTTCTTTGTTTTACAGCCAAGTCCTCCCTTAGCATTATTTTTTTTTTCCGTGCCTCAAATTTTCTGACCTCTTTAACATCACATGACCTTCCTTAGGCATTAACTTTCCTGCTCATGTCAATGAAATATCTTTCCCTGGAGGGAAGAAAGTTCACATGGATCTGGAAGAGTCCCTAATATTTTGTCCTTCCATTTAAAGGAATTTCTATGCCACTTCATAAAACAAGGCAAACAATCTTCTACAACAAAACCTCGGGGATGGGTTTCATGTGAAATAAAAGGAGTTGATAATGAGCCAAAAAGCATTGTGTTGATAAACTGTCCTGTATCTTAATGGAGATTAGATTCCTATTTGACCTGGCTTTTGGAGCCCTTTCTTTAATCATGGTGTATTTGATATTCTCTTCCTTGAATGAACTCAGTTTCATCTGTGGCTTTGGTCACAAGATTAAAGAATCGCTAACTAACTGATCCAAAAAAGCTGAACAATTCTCTCTGACTGATCCCAGTTCCCAGCAGCAGTGTCCAGTGCCTGGCCTTCCACCATAGACACTTCAAGCCTGACCTCTGCAGGTGGATAACTGAAATGCACACTGCCCAATCAGCTTTGGGTATTTTTAAAATTCCACCAAGCTCTGAAAATTCATACTATGTACAACAGGAAAACTGATATAATACTTTGGACTTCCCTTTCATTTTATTAGTAGCTTTTTGAAAGTAGCAACCACTTGATAAAAAAGTATTTACGTCGGCAACATACGCTGGTTGCAGTTAGCCAGTCATTCTTTTTGTCTATTGGGAAAAATCTAAATGGTTTGGATGAACTGTGATCCCTAAATCACGCAGGTTTTAAAAAATGCTCTGATCGGTCCCACCTTTTTCTAATCAAACAAATTACTCTTTGTCCAGTGACCAAATCCCCCTCTTTCACCAATGCACAGCCCAGGTTGCCATGGCTACCTTGAATGTCTATTTACCACACAAGGGATCAAAGCCAGGAGACATCCACATACACACTTAGCCTTAAAACTTGCTGGAATGTCTGAGGATAACATGCAAGTATCAATTAAAGGATTTGCTCACAGCCTATGCAGTCCCTAGTCAAGCAAACTACAAGCACAGGTCCTAACGAATGGCAAGGAAAAGCCAACTCGAAAAAACTATTTCAACACGACCAATAAAGATCTTTAATCTGACAACAAGCCACAATTATAAAATTCCCTGCCAAGGAGAGATAGTAGGGAATAAATGAAAATTCTAAGGTGTGTTGAAGATACTGGACCTCCAAACCATGTGCAAAAACTTAAAAACCCTACAGTATCTGGTGATAGGACCATGTCTCAGATACAGACTTTAAATTCTGGTTAGTTTCAGTATCTGTCTAGGTGATGTCATAAAAACTGCCTGATCTCAATGTTGGGACAAATGAGAACAGAAATGCCTTTTACACTTTTACAGACTTGACTTTCAAATGAAGAAAACCATAAAACGTACTTGGGACAATATATGCTGGTTTAGAATAAGAAAAGGGAAGCTGTAACAGAGTTGCCTTTAATCCCTCCACTCACTGGCCATTCTGAGCCTGTGCAAGCTGTCTGTCTTTCCGGCTGGGTAGCATTCATCTCAGGCTTGTACCTACTTTGCCTTGTATCTCTCTACTTCACCTTTCTCTGCCTTCACCTCACCATTTTTTTCAACGAGGATCAAATTGCCATCTCATTCTCTCCTGGGGATATGGCAGAGAATAAATAGATCGTGTTTGTAAAGGACTCTCTAATCCTCAAAGGAAAGACTAATACAAAGACATTCTTTATTAAACCAGATGTCTTTGGGCATTTTAATTCGAATTTGAAGAATGCAAAACTGATCAAACTGAGTCACAACTTCCTTGTAATAGCACTATCCCAGCCATGCAAGAATTTAGCAGCTGCTTAAAGCGCTGGTTAATACCTCATTCTTTCCCTTCATGCTACAGGCAACTGCAATGATTTCAGGTCATCAGAAATAGAGTGAGCACCCTCTTTTCTTGGAGTATTTCCTAAAATCATCACGTATTAAAGACCCAAAATACATCTGGTAGGCAATGTTGTCTGAAGAACCTGATTTTTTCCCCCTAGCTCGAGAGACAATTATTTGGTCTTCTCATTTGCAGGGACAATGGGTGGTGTGCCATTTGAGGAGGGCATCTGCAGTTGTGGGAATGCCACAGGCAAACCTGTTGTTTTTGGCTGGGCTGCTTGAACAGGTGGCCGTGCCTTTCTTTTTGCCTGGGAACACAGCAAATTCCTGCTCAAGGAAGTTTCAGAAGTTTCCCATTTATGATCAGTGGGCAGAGAAAGGTTGGCACACACTTTAAAATGACTTCCTGATAGAGGCAAATCAGGTTCACCCTTTTCTTTTGGCCCAACTCAGCGTAACTTTAGGAATCCTCAAAGAACACTATCCCTCTGCACCAGTTCTTCTTCCTCCCACCTGGCAGAAGGCAAAACCCCTCTGAATCTCATGGCCAGTCAGGCAGCTTTCTAATTCTGCTGGCCATTTATGGCTAACCACTGTGGCTAGTCAAGGGCGGGGGTCTCTTGGCTGCCACGCCATTGTTCAGAGTATGTGCAGCCCTGGGGATGGATCACTCCTCGGGGAAGAGATTGGATTTCATTGCTGAGCTGGTGACACATGGGTCTCTTTGATAGTTAACCCTGCAAGCCCAGCTGGAGCTGCCGGGCTGAGATGACAAATTCATGGGTGGGTGCGAGTCACCCTCACCTGGACGAGTTTCCCCCAAAGAGAAACTCATATCAAGTTGGGCTTAATCCAAGCCAGTAACTCCACCATCTCATTCCCCTCCACATTCCTGTTGCAGAACAATGTGTCAGATTCCCGAGTCGCTGGAACTGCCTAGATTCTTCCAAAGAGTCCTGACTCCACACCCCCCACTTCTTTCCCTGTCATCCCACCCCTAGTCCACCCTCTTTTCAAGTACCAAACAGGCCAAAAAAATTACTGGGCATACAGTTATGGGGTGAAAAGCTGCTCATTCATTAAATGACTGAGTTACTCCATGTGTACCCTTAAAACTTCATGACTGGGCTGAAGTCCAATTTATGCGAATGCCACAAGGAGCAAGGCATGGGAAAACCTGTGCCAAGCTTCGGACAGCATGCCTCTGGCATCCACAGGGAGTGCCTCCATTCCAGAGGAATTGTGTGGGAACAGGGATTCTGAAAAGTGAGCTCAGATACCAAGAGGACAGGTGGCTCTGCAACGGATCAAATGACTTCTTTGTTCCAGACCAGGACCTTTGTCAAAAATGTTTTGTGTTCCTTTTTCCTTTGGCTAAATCCTTTCCATTTAGGCTTCTTGCTTCTTTCCCTCATCCTATGAGGACTGCTCAACAGAAAAAGAAGGGGGGTCAAACTGTGAGTTTGCAGAACTTGAAACTGATCAACAGCCCCAGTCTCCAGGAAGAGGAAGAGCAATTCACTGAAAACACACAAGTGTTTGCGAGTGTAAGCCTACTTTTCTGCACTCCCTGCCACTTGCCAAGCAAGCACACTTACTTAGTGAGGAGGCAAGAAGGCAGAGGGTCTTTTTGAAACCGGATCGTACAGAGGGGGCTCTGCTTCACTGCCCTAGACTACAGGAAAGGGAAAGTTCTAACCCCCTCGCTCCAGCCCCAAAACAGAAAGTTTGCTCCTTATGCAACTCACTTACCCCAAAGCGCACAGGGTGGGGAATGCCCAACCCACTTAGAAGAAAGTGCAGAGTTTTCCTGGTGGTCACATGGATGCTAACTTTTCCCACCCACATTTACTTAGAGCTGGCAAAGTCAATATCACTCCTCTCAGAGTTTTCTACCCTTGCCAGCCTACTACATGTTTTTCCAGTTTCTCTGCCCCTTATACGAGCACGGATCTTGATACTGAAATATTGACATAAGATTCTTCTATAACTTTGGTTGTTATAAATCACACCCTTTTCTTGGCTTTGTACACTCACTTTTTGCTTTTCTTACAGGCAGAGCTATAAACCTCGACTTAGGCTGATAAGAAATTTTATCATCATGCCCCGCGGCCACGGAAGAAGCTGCTGGTTTAGAATTCTTTTCAAAGACTCCTGGAAGTAATCCCCGAGCCCTTTCTCAGCTCGCTACTCTCAGGGCTGTCCTCTCCTGTCCAGAAGCAATAACAGTTTCAAAACTGCTAGAACAGAAAACGCAATTTTCCTGGAAGGGCTGTCTGCTCATTTCGGGCTGGTGCCACCTTCGCAGCCATAAACACAGTAAGTGCTCAGGATGGGAAGCCCAAACGAGATAAGAGGCCCCCTTCAATTCTTTTTCAGGATATTCCGTTGTCTTTATTCTCACCCAAAGCACAGGAAAGAGCCTCAGAGCTTCAGATAGATCTCGAACAATACCTTCCAGCCACCGCAAACTAGAAGTGATTTACATGTTCTACGAACCGCGTTCAAGCCTTTTACAATGACTGCCTGACATCGCCAATCCCCATTAGAGGCAGAAGTGGGGGGAACCTCAGGAGATCTGCTTCATGGGTTACTTTAGGAAAAGGCAGCCCCGTTCTTCCGCCAAATGGAACCATTCGGCCAGGCATCTGCTCATCCGGCCAGCCCTCCAGAGTCACATCCCAGGGGTCCCACGCTGCGCCCTCCCTCTCCTCCCGCCCCTGCAGCCCCCGGAGCTCACCTGCCTCATGTTTAGAGTTCCATCACCCATCCAGCAGGGAGCGAGCCGCCTGGAAGCCCACGCCGCGGTCTTCCGAGGGGAAACACCAAAGCCAGCAGAAGCCCGCAAGACAAAAGCAACTCAGCGAGTTCGCCAGGCAGCTGAGAACACGTTTTCTTCCCCTTTTTCCTTTGATCTGTTGCTACACGCACTCTGCCCAAGACAACGTCAAGTTTCTCAAGCTTCGCTTCCCAGCCTATGAAAAGTCGGGCGCAGGGAAGCGGGGACCGCCTGGCTCTTATTTCAAATTGGGTCTCAGAGACGTCGTAGGTGGCTGGCGGGGGCCCCGGAGGAGCCTCGCCAATCAGGAGAAGGGGGTGGGCCCTGGGAGCCGGAGGGGCTGCCTCCGCGAGGATTAGAGAGCTTTCAGGATTTCAATGACTGGAAGCAGCTGGAAACAGCCTCCCCAGCTCCCGGAGTAAAAGATGCGTTCTATTCTTATCTCGCAGCTCCGGCTCGCCTCAAAGCTTAACTAGCTTAAGGCCTGGCCTTTTAAGAGCTCCCTAAAAGCACGCAAGCATTTGAGAGGGACAAAACGACTGCAAGCAGAAAAGTGCCACACGCAGGACCCAGGCGGGTTTCGGAAAGGGTATCTCGCACGGAACACTGGGGAGGGAACCTAATTGTTACTCAGAACACCTGAACCGAAACCAGCACTCGGGGTGGGGGGGTGGATGTCATCCACCTCGCTTCCATATAGATGAACTTTGCATCTAAGAGACAGATCTTAATGGGAACCGGCACGCAAGTCTGCTGAAACATGGGAAATGAACAAGAATCTTTACCCAATAAGGGCCCAAGGCACAATTTTAAATAAAACTGTTATTAGAAAAATAGGCACTGAGGTTTGGTTAAGAAGAAAAAATAATTAAAGACTTGTGTCTACCTTTCACTCAAGTTCACCCTGGTGAACTTATTCAAAGAGACAAGCTGGACAGGATCTCAGTAAGAGAGCTGGCTTCTTACACACTTAAACCCTGAAGTTTTAAGTTTGTAATTTAAACTTAAATTCTTTGAAAAAGAATTTCCAAAGTTTGCTTTCTGTATTTTCTATAAACAGGAACGCTTTTCAATTCTTAAGCAATATGGTCTCAAGGTCACTCTGTTTTTTGGATGGAAAAAAAAAATTACCAGCACAAGCTGAGCAATGCTTTTTCCCAAAGAAGTAGCAAAAATTTTGTGAGAATAATTCAATAAAGAAAAAAATTTTTGGTATCAGAGGGGAGGAAAAAAAAAAAGCTTAGCAAATCAATGAATGAGCAGCTTCCAGCGTATCATCTGTATGGATTCAGTAGATGTCAGCTCTGCCCAGTTCCAAGAAAACTTGGCGGCCCCATATCTGGACATGGAGGTCCATAACCCCATTCCAGCCCCCCACCTTAGCAAGGTAAGGAACCACCCAGTGACACAACCAGACTTCAGTCCTCTTCATGTATTTACTACAGGGCCTAGACCAGGGTTTCTGAGCCTCAACCCTATTGACATTTAGGGTCAGATCATTCTCCGCTGGGGGGGCGCTGTGCTGTGCACTGGGGGATGTCCGGCAGTGTCTCTAGCCTCAGGCCACCAGATACAAGGAACCCTTCCACAGTCATGACAATCAGTAATGTCTCCAGACAACACCAAGGGAGAAATCATGCCCAATGGAGAATCACTGATGGACTGCCTTTGAAATACTCATTTTCAAAAACAAAACAAAAATACTGGTTCTCCAACTTAACTGTCCAAGGAAACTTCTGGGGACACTGTGAAAAATGCCAGTCCTGGGCCTGTGACTCCAAGGGAATTTGATCAATAGGTTTGAGGAGAAGCCTGGGAATCTGCATTTTATTCAAGTGCAGAGGGCTCTGATTCACTTCAAAGAAATACTGTATCTGTTCCTGCCCTAGGTATACCCTGAGCCCCAGGACACAGGAAATTACCCAGGGCTGCTGCCTTGAAATATCACCAGAGTGAAGTCCCAAGGCATATCTTTTTATCACCTTCAACAGAAGCTTCTCACGATTGCATTTGCCTTCTGCTGTCATCACCTCTGAGGAAAATATGAGTTTGGATTTCCGCTCACAGGCTCTGTGCCCTGTCAAAGTTTCATCCATCTTTCCTCTCCTTTGGCCCATTCCTACTGCATCCTACAAGGTCAGAACGTCACCACTATTTTGTGGCTTCCCCAAATGTCCCAAGACAAAGTAATCCCTTCTCTTCACTCTGTAGTTTATAGACATTCAGTGGTGTGTTAGTAAATGTTTGACAACCAGCTCTTAAAAAAAAAAAAAGGCAAGATTTGTCGTCATTGTTGTTGTTTACTCGCTCAGTGTGTCCGGCTCTTTGCAACATGGACTGTAGCCGACCAGGCTCCTCTGTCCATGGGATACTCCAGGCAAGAATAGTAGAGTGGGTTGCCATTTCCTTCTCTAGGGATCTTCCCGACCCAGGGATTGAACCCACATCCCCTTCCTTGCAGGCATATTCTTTACCGTCTGAGCCATCGAACAGAGTAAGCCAGGACAGGCTTATACCCAGATTTTTTTTTCTTTAAAATCCTGAAGTCATGGTACACATATGTCATGATCTAAAAATTAGCTTTGAAATGAGATAGCCTATATTTTCTCAAGTTAGAGTTGATAATTATGTTGCATTTTTACTCTATGGGACAGCACCATTTTTCACCTTGTCTGAATCCTTTGCCAATTTTCGTAGTGTAAATATTCCCTCCTTTTCCACAGTAAGGACCCTAAACACAGAGGTACACTGAGCCAGGAGACGGTAAGCACCAGCTTGAGCAAACCATGCTACATCTCTGCTGTTTTACTTCCATGTGGCACTGTAATCATATCTTCTTCAGTCTGTCTCTTCTAGAAACTAGAGAACTCTCAAGAACAAGAATGATGTCCGATTCATCTTTGTAACCCCAGATACTTTCACTGTACCGATGCACCAGCAGCACAGGAGGAAGTCAACAAACAAAACGTGTGTGGAAAGGGAATGAAACGCTTTCCTGAGCTATGGACATCAACGGGACTGCAGCCACTGCCACATTACTAAAGGGAAAAGAATCGCTTGACAAATTACACTATTACAGTTACCTTTTTTTTTAACCATAATTCAAAATCTGTCCTGCACTTATGAAAACAATAAGCATAATATCATCTTTTTTATTTATTTTTTGGTCATACCATGTGGCTTGTGGTACCTTCTTCCCTCTCCAGGGATTGAACTTGCGGCCATGGCAGTGAAAGCACTGAGTCCTAACCACTGGACCAGCAGGGAGTCCCCATAATACCATCTTTATTCTAATACTCCCATGTGCAACCAAAGTCAGAGTGCAAGACAAGAGATTAGCGTCCTAAAACAGAATCTTAGCTTCATGGACATATTTGTGAGACAGTCTATTTTCTACATTTTTATATGAAGCCATCACACACTTCTGCATCAACATAAAAAACATCAGCTCTAGATGACAAGGTCTCTGGGAGAAATGTGTACAATAATCTCTGGGAGGTATATGAAAGGGCAGTTTCAACAGAGACTCAGACACAGAGAACCGACTTAGGGACACAGTGGGGGGGTGGGGGGGAGGCATTGCAAGAGTAGCATTGAAATATATACGTGAACATATGTGAAACAGACAGCTGATGGGAAGTTACTGTATAACACAGGGAGCTCAACCCAGTGCTCTGTGACAACCTAGTGGGGTCGGATGGGATGGGAGGGGGGAAGGAGGTTCAAGAGGGATGGGACATATGTATACCTATGGCTGATTCATGGTGATGTATGGCAGAAACCAAGACTACACTATAAAGCAATTAAAAACACAAACCAAAAAAAAGGGCACTTCCATCAGTAAGACATACCATGATGGGTTGCTAGTTCTCTCTTCCATCTTCTCATTATGCAGAAGGACAGGAATGCCTACAGTGGTGTTATTAACAAACACTTCTTGTGAGTATCTACTATGAGCCAAGCATTTTGCCAAGCACTTTACAAATATGCACCATTTCATCTGCGCCAAAATATAAGAACAGACAGGATTGTTGAGGCAAAGTTAAAAAACCAAAGGTCTGATCATGACCAATCGCTACAGCAATTAAACTTAAGTGTTTGAAGTGAGAATTACTTTGCTTTTTTAAAAAAGTTTTTTTTTAATTTCTTTTTTATGTTTTGCCCACATGGCACAGCATGAGAAATCTTAGTTCCCCGACCAGGGATCAAGCCTGCACCCCATGCATTAGAAGCGCAGTCTTAACCACTGGACCACCAGGGAAGTCCCTAACCTGCTTTGGGTTATAAAATATGCTATCTCCAGAAATCATCCCTAAAAATTTTAAGAAAAGGGAACAATGTAAATAAATGAAGTCTACTTTTTCATTTACCAATAAACAGACCTCTTCAACATTTCAGATCCAATAAACGGCACTTTAGGGGTCATCCATTAAGTGAGCATTAGATCCACATACTGGAAACAGCATAAGCAAGTAAATTGGAGCAAAGAAAGAAACGTGCTTCACTAAAGGTTCAGATGTTCTGTTCTTGGTCTGTGACTAACAGCATTTACAAACATCAGCTGAAGGGATGAGGTAGTCTTAGCAGATCTTTCTTAAGACAGCAGCGGAGGTGGTAATCCTGTGTAGTTTAGTGCAGGTCTGGTCATATAAACAGACCTCTACAGCAAGCATAACATGGATTCCTGGGTCAGTGATCCTGGACAGGCCCTACTAGACATGGATGGACACTGGGGTGGCACCCGAGAGGACAATTAGCAGTAATGGTGCCACCTCTTTCAGTGTTCTGTTACGCAAAAGGATATGGGAATATGCGTATGTAAAAAATGGTTGACTATTGTATTGAAATATGTATCAGGACACATCAAAAGTCAATGAAAACCAAGCTGAAGGTGACTAATTCAGTCACCTGAGAAATGCCTGGTGCAAGGGCACAGTCTTGAGGGCCTATGGAAAGACTTTATTCTCCCTCAGAAGTTCCAGAAATCCAGTTGTATACTTATGGCGGCCATGGAAAAGTTGAAGTGATTAGCGAAGGCAGTTTACATGGACAGTGACACGAGTCCCTACTTAGAAAAAGAAATTAAAAATAAGAAAAGAAAACCCCGCCTATAGTTCTTCTAGGATGTCATAAAAAAGAAACAAGTTGCTACTCACTGAGTACAAGTATTCATTAAGTTAGTTTCTGTCACTTGATTAACGAGAGCAACATGATGTACCACAAGCATGGGTTCACTTCAGTTCAGTCGCCCAGTTGTGTCCGACTCTTTGCAACCCCATTAATCGCAGCATGCCAGGCTTCCCTGTCCATCACCAACTCCTGGAGTTTACTCAAACTCGCACCCATCAAATAGTGATGCCATCCAGCCATCTCATCCTCTGTCGTCCCCTTCTCCTCCCGCCCCCAATCCCTCCCAGCATCAGTCTTTTCCAATGAGACAACTCTTCACATGAGGTGGCCAAAGTACTGGAGTTTCAGCTTCAGGATCATTCCTTCCAAAGAAATCCCAGGACTGATCTGCTTCAGAATGGACTGGTTGGATCTCCTTGCAGTCCAAGGGACTCTCAAGAGTCTTCTCCAACACCACAGTTCAAAAGCATCAATTCTTCGGCACTCAGCCCTCTTCACAGTCCAACTCTCACATCCATACATGACCACTGGAAAAACCATAGCCTTGACTAAATGGACCTTTCTTGGCAAAGTAATGTCTCTGCTTTTGAATATGCTGTCTAGGTTGGTCATAACTTTCCTTCGAAGGAGGAAGCGTCTTTTAATTTCATGGCTGCAATCACCATCTGCAGTGATTTTGGAGCCCAAAAATATAAAGTCTGACACTGTTTCCACTGTTTCTCCATCTATTTCCCATGAAGTGATGGGACCAGATGCCATGATCTTCGTTTTCTGAATGTTGAGCTTTAAGCCAACTTTTTCACTCTCCTCTTTCACTTTCATCAAGAGGCTCTTTAGTTGCTCTTCACTTTCTGCCATAAGGGTGGTGTCATCTGCATATCTGAGGTTATTGATATTTCTCCGGGCAATCTTGTCCCAGCTTGTGCTTCTTCTAGCCCAGCGTTTCTCATGATGTACTCTGCATAGAAGTTAAATAAGCACGGTGACAATATACAGCCTTGGCATACTCCTTTTCCTATTTGGAGCCAGTCTGTTGTTCCATGTCCAGTTCTAACTGTTGCTTCCTGACCTGCATATAGGTTTCTCAAGAGGCAGGTCAGGTGGTCTGGTATTCCCATCTCTTTCAGAATTTTCCACAGTTTATTGTGATCCACACAGTCAAAGGCTTTGGCATAGTCAATAAACCAGAAATAGATGTTTTTCTGGAACTCTCTTGCTTTTCCATTATCCAGCAGATGTTGGCAATTTGATCTCTGGTTCCTCTGCCTTTTCTAAAACCAGCTTGGACATCTGGAAGTTCACAGTTCACGTATTGCTGAAGCCTGGCTTGGAGAATTTTGAGCATTACTTTACTAGCATGTGAGATGAGTGCAATTGTGTGGTAGTTTGAGCATTGTTTGGCATTGCCTTTCTTTGGGATTGGAATGAAAACTGACCTTTTCCAGTCCTGTGGCCACTGCTGAGTTTTCCAAATTTGCTGGCATATTGAGTGCAGCACTTTCACAGCATCAACTTTCAGGATTTGAAATAGCTCAACTGAAATTCCATCACCTCCACTAGCTTTGTTCATAGTGATGCTTTCTAAGGCCCACTTGACTTCATATTCCAGGATGTCTGGCTCTAGGTGAGTGATCACACCATCATGATTATCTTGGTCATGAAGATCTTTTTTGTACAGTTCTTCTGTGTATTCTTGCCACCTCTTCTTAATATCTACTGCTTCTGTTAGGTCCATATCATTTCTGTCCTTTATTGTGCTCATCTTTGCATGAAATGTTCCCTTGGTATCTCTAATTTTCTTGAAGAGATCTCTAGTCTTTCCCATTCTGTTCTTTTCCTCTATTTCTTTGCATTGATCGCTGAGGAAGGCTTTCTTACAAGCATGGGTTACAAATATAATTTGGAATCCATTCTTGGAGTTGACCTCCCTGGTGGCTCAGATGGTAAATAATCTGCTTGCAATGCAGGAGACTTGGGTTCGATTCCTGGATTGGGAAGATCCCCTAAAGAAGGAAATGGCAACCCACTCCAGTATTTGTGCCTGGAGAATCCCATGGGCAGAGGAGCCCGGTGGGCTACAGTTATGGGGTTGCAAAGAGTTGGACATGACTGAGCGACAAAGCATGTGGCCACAGAACTGGCTAATAGGTGTCAGGTAAACCAAATGACATCTTTGAGCCCAGGGTTTTTCAGGACAGTTGGGCAAATTATGGACTGAATATTCATGTCCCTCTATAAATTCATATGTTGAAATCCTAACATTAGAGGAGCCCTCATGCATGGGATTTGTGCCCTTATTAAAAAGATCCCAAAGAGCTCTCTTGCCCCTTCCACCATGTGAGGACGCAGAAGACGGCCATCTGGAGCAGGAAGTAGACTTCTCTGACCCCAGAATCTGTCAGAATGTTGAACTTGGAACCCCTCGCCTCTGGAACTGTGAGAAATATATTTCTGTTGTTTATAAACCACCAACTCTATGGTACTTTCTTACAGCAGTTCAAATGGACTAAGACAAATGAAAACATACATGGGAAAGTTTTTTGCAACTATTGCTTACAGCGTGAATTTGGACGACAGGCTGAAAAGAAAGGGAGAAATCTGTGGATACAGAACAGAATAAGACACCATGAGGAAATTTTTAGGAGAATGTATCCTAAAGGTTAGACTTTCAGACAGTCACCAGTCAAGGTTTTAATAAATTGAGCTTTTGATATTTCATCACTTGAAAATTAACAAGTTAAAGCAATCCATGTTATCTTAAAATTTAAGTATAACTTACCATTTAATCATTCTATGCTTTTAGAGGTGAACTATTTTGACACTGTTTAGTTTTTGTTGATTAAATGAGACTGATCCTTCATTATCTTCCTCTTAGTGATCTGATAAAGATTTATGTATGAATGTAGCAATGGTTTTTGTGTAATCCTCCCACTGTCAAAAATTCTCTACACTCCCAACTGAACCTTCTGCCTCATGTCAACATCATAATATCTTCTCAAGAGTAATTCTTCAATTTCTCAATCATCTACTTTTTTTTTAAACTATAATCTTACATTTAAACTTGTAAGAGAAAAATTATTGTAATAGCATAGTTTTGACTTGTCTTATTAACCCCTTTTCTAGTTACTGATGTCATTGGGGCCTTAATCAGTCTGAGTTCTCCAGTGAATCAGAACCAATGGGATATTTAACATATATATTAAAATGTATTACAAGTACTAGACTTACATGATTGTGAGTACTGGTAAGTCTGACATTCATAGAACACGTGGACAGGAGCTCAATTTACAGTTTTCAGGCAAAATTTCTTCTTCTCAGGGAAACCTCAGTTTTGCTCTTATGGCCTTCAACTGATTGGATGAAGCCCAGCAACACTATCAAAGATAATCTCCTTTACTTAAAGTCAACCAATTATACATGTTACCTAAGTCTACAAAATACCTTCATAGCAACACCTAGATTCATATCACTGAATAACTGTACTATAGCCTAGCCAAGGGACTGTTGTATATCCCTTCTAACAACTAGTACAGAGGATAGGATCAATTAGTCAATAAAAATGTTCTTGGAATTGCTGCTAATAATAGTAATAATAATTTTAAACTCCAGGTTTGATGCATGAGACAGGGTGCTCAGGGCTGGAGCAGTGGGATGACCCTGAGGGATGGGATGGGGAGGGAGGTAGGAGGGGGTTCCAGGATGGGAAACACATGTACACCCATGGCTGATTCATGTCAATGTTTGGCAAAAACCACTACAATATTATAAAGTAATTAGCCTCCAATTAAAATAAATTAATTAATTTTAAAAATAAATAAAACCACTAATATAGGAGGCCCTCTTCTTTCTAAATAATTAAATTTTGCTAATACATTTATTATACATGTATCAACTATAACAGTAGAAAGTAGGAGCTATAAAATTCTGCAACAAAATGATTTGCAACTGATGACTGTATACCAAGTTATACTATTCATCAACTGTCAGGATAGAATGCAATTATTTTCATAGAAAGACTCAACATTTTTGCATCCCATGTATTCTTTCATTGGAATCTACTCCAAGATACGTTTTCACACAAGGAGGGAAATAACCAAGAAAAATAAGACAATAGGACTCAGGACAGAGAAACCAACAAAGACAAGAAAGTCTAGGAGGACAGATGCAGCAGTCTTAGAAAAGCTCTAAGCCAGGAGGGGCTTCCCTGGCGGCTGGGGGCCCCGTGGCTAAGATTCAGCACTCCCAATGCAGGGGGCCCGGGTTCTATTTCTAGTCAAGGAACTAAATCTTGCATGTTGCAACTAAGAGTTCACTTGCCACAAGTAAAGATCCTGCATGCCGCAACAAAGATGAAGATCCTGTTGTATATCATTCTAACGACTAGTACAGAGGATAGGATCAATTAGTCAATAAAAATGTTCTCAGAATTGTGCTACAACTAAGACTAGAGTGTGTGCATGTGTGTGGGGGTGGTGGTCAGTTGCAAAGTCATGTCGGACTCTTTATGACCCCATGGACTGTAGCCCTCCAAGCTTCCCTGTTTATGGGATTCTCCAGGCAAGAATACTGGAGTGGGTAGCCAGTTCCTTCTCCAGGGAATCTTCCCAACCCAGGGATCAAACCTGGAAGGCAGATTCTTTACCACTGAACCACCTAGGAAGACCTGGTGGAGCCAAAGAAAACAAACATTTAAAAATAGATAAGTAAATAAACTGTAGTAGGAGGATGGAAGACTCTTGGATGTAGGTTACCAGGGAAGAAAATGACACTGATAGATCATATTGAAGATCAACAGGTATCTATAAATCTAAGCCAAAGGTGAGGCCATTATTAACTCTAGGATAAACGAAAGAATGCACAAAAAAGGAAGCACAGCATTACATGTGGCAGGGACTGCTGCTGCTGCTGCTGCTAAGTCGCTTCAGTCGTGTCCGACTCGGTGTGACCCCATAGACGGCAGCCCACCAGGCTCCCCCGTCCCTGGGATTCTCCAGGCAAGAACACTGGAGTGGGTTGCCATTTCCTTCTCCAGTGCATGAAAGTGAAAAGTGAAAGTGTCCCCCCTCAGTCGTGTCCGACTCTTCGCAACCCATGGACTGCAGCCTACCAGGCTCCTCCGTCCATGAGATTTCCCAGGCAAGAGTACTGGAGTGGGGTGCCATTGCCTTCTCTGGTGGCAGAGACTACTGGTAATCAATCCAATATTCATCTTCTCCTTGTTTCTTTCCAACAGAACTTCAGTGTATTTGGGCCAGAAATGTGTTCAGCTGAAGAACATTTCCCAGCTTCCCTTGCAGTATGAGTGGTCATGTAAAACTTTTAGGGCCTATGGAATTTTAATAGGAGCAGCTGTGTAAGACATCTGGGAAAATTCCTTAAAGGAAACACACACTGTATGCCCTTTGCCCTTCCAAGACTTCCTCACCAGGAATAGGACTGCAGTGCTTGACATAGGGGGACCATTCTGTAAACATGAGGATGCAATAGATGGGAAACCTGGAAAACAGGAAAGATAGAAAGATCTTGGATTGCTGATTCCATCTTGGAGTCACTAATGAGCCCTGAACTTCATGTTCTGTGAGAAAAATAAACTGAGAATTTGTTTGAGCCAATGTTTTGGAATTTGTGTTACTAGATGAACACAACTTCCTAACCAAAATGATTATATTAGGAGGGATTGGAGTGGGGATGTATAAGAGAGGTAATTCACTTTTGATGTATGTAGGATGTTAATGTCTAAAAGTCATAAACCAAGAAATAGTAAAAGCACATAATGGAAAATATGAAAGTACATACTGAGGAAATTTACAAATTGAAAGTGATTACTCCTAGAAAGGAGTGGGATGGGGTAGGAATTGCTATTTTTCATTTAAAGTTTTTAATATATTTATACTTTGAATATGTCTTACTTTAATAAAAATTAAAACTAATTAAAAATAAACAAAAAGATACTCACTGGTTATTAACTCAATTTCTTGTCCTCAAATTCACTTCCTGTAAACTAACAATATTTTATGATTATCTAGCCCATAGTTGGGGAGAAGGCAATGGCACCCCACTCCAGTACTCTTGCCTGGAAAATCCCATGGACGGAGGAGCCTGGTAGGCTGCAGTCCATGGGGTTGCTAAGCGTCAGGCATGACTGAGTGTCTTCACTTTCACTTTTCACTTTCACGCATTGGAGAAGGAAATGGCAACCCACTCCAGTGTTCTTGCCTGGAGAATTCCAGGGACGGAGGAGCCTGGTGGGCTGCCGTCTACGGAGTCACACAGTGTCAGACACAACTGAAGTGACTTAGCAGCAGCAGCCCATAGTTGACCAGAGTCAGAGTAAAGCTTTAGAGAAGTTACACACCGTCTGGCCAATTCTGAACCCCAAGTGCAATATCATCATATGATGTGCATAAGATCTGATTGCCATTTCCTCTTTCTCCCACCACAGATTTAATGTGCTCAGAGTTTATGACTGATTTGTCACGTGTAGCAAGAATCATATATATTAGCCCTAATCCAAACTGTTTTCAACTAACATTCTTCTTGAGCTCCAGGAATGAAGATTCTACAACTCAGATGCCTAAATAATTCATTAGGCTAATTAAAAACCCCATTTTCTTCTTACTCCTAATTGGCATCACTCTTGATTTAAATCCTCTTTGTGTGTGTGTGTGTGTGGGTTTAAGTATGGCTAGGAATATGTGGTTACTGTTCTTCCTATTATTATCATTTTATTCCTTATTCTTTTATCTGCTACTTTTCTTATACATGAAAATGATTTCTTACTTGTATCATATATGAAAAGGATTAGTCTCTCAAACCTTTAACATCTTAATGCCAGAGGCTGATTCTTAAATTAACCTTAGAGGTTAAAAAATATATATAAGCTTGTGAATCAGATCTCAGTTTGCATATGTTAGAAGCAGGCAAATCAGGCTGGTTCATCGATAATCACATGGAGAGAAGGCGAATAGAAATTTTAATCAAAAGAAGCTTTGAGCAGGATTTGTGCTCCTTGCTTGTACAAAGACAATGCATTATCCTTTAGATTGGCACTTCTCAGATGCACAGAAAGATGGCTAAAATTGCTGTATTGTTTTCTGATTGATGAAAGCCCTCTCCCACTTCACATATAATATCAACACTGGCTTTAAGATGGCTTTAAGATGATGGTAAAGATGAAAACTACTTAAGAATCATGGTCTACATATCTCTTTCCTTTGCTAGACACAGATCAGAATATTTTTATACTCTATTTTAATAGCCAAAGAAATAATATTTGCCCTTATTTCTTTATAACTAGACAGCTTATCATGAGGTTTTTCCTCTGCTGGAAACCACTTATGATCTAAGATACTAAGATAGCCTTTCCTATACTCGTCCTCTGATGCAAGATAAACATATTGAGTTGTAGCAAGAAAAAAAAATTGAGTATCAGTGCCTTAGCTTTCTCCATATTTATTAAAGAGCTCTAAATGTTCAAGAAACTGCATTCAACTGGGGCTTCATTATATTTCTCCTTTAACTTATTAATTTACAAAAAGAAGGACTTATACTGCCTATTTTGTAAACAGTGTTGTTATTTGAAATCATTTTAATGGGAGTGACTTAAATAACATCATGCAATGAACAAGATAGCTATACTCCTGTTTGTAGTATTATCTATGTTGTATCAAAAAGACTTACTGATATTTCTCCTAAACTGTCTCTATGAGGGGAAAAATCATTTTGTTATGGGCATCTTTTAGAAACCAACCCACTGGCGACACTTCTCTTCAACTTGGCAAATTAATCTAACACAACTAAAGGAATTTAAAACCAGCTGATAGACCACACACTAAGAGGTCTTACAGCCTTTCCCAGGTGGCACTAGTGGCCAATTCAGAAGACATAAGAGACACAGGTTTGATCCCTGCGTCAGGAAGATCCCCTGGAGGAGGGCATGGCAACCCACTCCAGAATTCTTGCCTAGAGAATCCCATGGACAGAGGAGCCTGGCAGGCTACAGTCTATGGGGTCAAAAAGAGCTGGACATGACTGAAGTGATTTAACACTCAGTTCAGTTCAGTTCAGTCGCTCAGTCATGTCTGACTCTTTGCGATCCCATGAATCGCAGCACGCCAGGCGTCCCTGTCCATCACCAACTCCCAAAGTTCACTCAGACTCATGTCCACTGAGTCAGTGATGCCATCCAGCCATCTCATCCTCTGTCATCCCCTTCTCTTCCTGCCTCCAATCCCTCCCAGCATCAAAGTCTTTTCCAGTGAGTCAACTCTTCCCATGAGGTGGCCAAAGTACTGGAGTTTCAGCTTCAGCATCATTCCCTCCAAAGAAATCCCAGGGCTGATCTCCTTCAGAATGGACTGGTTGGGTCTCCTTGCAGTCCAAGGGACTCTCAAGAGTCTTCTCCAACACCACAGTTCAAAACCATCAATTCTTCAGCACTCAGCTTTCTTCACAGTCCAACTCTCATATCCATACATGACCAATGGAAAAACCATAGTCTTGACTAGACGGACCTTTGTTGGCAAAGTAACGTCTCTGCTTTTCAATATGCTATCTAGGTTGGTCATAACTTTTAATACTCAAGAGGTCTTTAAATCTTAAATTAAAAAGTGGATTCAAGCTATGTCATGAGTATTTATGCTGAGGGAAAGGGGAGGAAATGAAAGGATCTCCCACTGTCATGGACCAGTGATGCATCAGACCCTGTTGAAGATGAAGCCAGTTTATGGTTTGCATATGGGAATTTGGAACCCACCTCTCTGATGCCAAAACCTGTGCTCTTCCTGGCACAATGCTGCCACCCTGGTCCAGATCCACCTGTCATACTGCCTTCAAGATAAGTTAGGAGTTTACCATCACATTTGAAAACAAACAGAGGAAGCACTTCCATGATCTGTATTTACCTTCAGTGGTTCTCTAAATTTAGACAGTATTCATCTGAACATTTGAAGTTAGGGGAAAACCCACATATATGTCTACTGGTGGGAGATCTCTCATGGAAAAAGATGTTGCTGTTGCGCTATGAAGGGCAGGATGTAGGTAGATTTAATGGCTATTTCTTTAGAACTGTGAATGAGGTTTTCCTTCTCTATTCAGAATTCCCCAATGGCTTTCTCAATGGAACACATTCCTGTGATTCATTTCCATAGTTCAGAATGCAGTCCATGAAGCATTTTTTTTCTTATTCAAAGTCAATCTGTACGTTAATGCTTTAACCACTGATTTCAATAGCAACCCATAGTATCTATAGCACTCTATGAATTGATTTTTATTACTCTCAGGGCATCCAGAATTCTCAAGTGTAAAGACAAGGTTGGCACACATCAACCTCATGCTAACAAACATGCACTGGTACACCTTTCTTATGCTCAAACGGCCAAACACCCACTCAGCAAGTATTTATTGCGTGCCTACTGTGTGTCGGACATTGTTACAAGTGGTGGATGGGCAGGCAGAAAGGTGCAGACAGGCTGAAAGCTGCCCTGATGAGCATACCTTCTAGTGGAGGGAGACAGAGATCAATCAACAAATAAATGAAAAGTGGCTCTGATGGTGATGGGGAAAGGCGGATAGGGAGTGCTGGTTGGGTGGTGTAGCAAAGTTGATATGTTACAGGGTGATAGTTGAGAAGAGTTCTAAGGAAGTGGAAGGAAGAAATACTTTCAGCTATGACTATGGATGGGGCAGTTGTCCAAGCAGGGGGAACAGTGATTGCAGAAGCTCTGAGGCCAGGTCAAAGCCAAGCCACGGAGCCTGTGGTGGCTGGAGTGGGTAAGGGTGACAGCAGTAGTGTCTGGGAAACATGGACTGAAATTGTTCAGCCCCAGGCACCATAGTAACCATTTGTGTGAGTTATTTTACAACAGGAGGTCCTGGTAAGGAACACAGAACTAACGAGGCACCACCAGCCGGAAGAGTTCAGAAAAGGTCAAAAGCAGATGCCATGTGTCCTACCACCTCCCAGAAGCCTCTTTGCTGGCATCCATCTTGGCTGAGCAACGTGCGTACCACCAGGAAGGAACCTGAGTCAGAATGATTGTCCAGAGACAGTCAGAAACTGACCCCATCACCATAAAATCCGAGACTTTGAGCCACATGGCAGAGCAGTCTGCCTGGTTTCCCTTATCCTGCTGCTCTCCACCTGGGCACCCCTTCCCAGTAATGTCTCTTTCTTTGTCAGCACATGTGTCTCCTCATTCAATCTGTTTCTGAGTGTTAGACAAGAGCCCACTCTTGGGGTCTGGAAGGGGTCCCCTTTCCCACTATAGTAGGAACTAGGACTTTAGGAATGTGTCTGAGTGAATATGTGTATGTGTGTTGGGGGGCAGTATTTGTGGGTCATTTTGACTCTGGTAGATCATGGGAAGAGCTGTGGGTCTCCTTTGGAAAAAGATGTGGAGGCTTGGATGGTTTGGAGCCAAGAAATGATGACAGCTCACTGACTTTGTAGCATTCAGTGTGACTGATGGGAGGATGGTAGCCTGTGGGCAGAAGCAAAGTCCTTGAGGATGCTCTTGTGGTCAACCAGATAAGAGATGGTGGTGAACTTGATGGGCAGTGGAGGGGGGAAGACCTGGCTAGATTCTTGATGGTGATTGTGAAGGTTGAGCCAATGTGATTTGCTGAGTGAATGTGTCAGATAAAGAAGAGACTAGGATGACTTCCAACTTCTTTGCTGACACAACTAGAAAAATGAAGTCACCATTGACTGAAATGACAGAAGGCTGTCACAGGGAGCTGTGGGGAGAAGGGGCCACCCCTCTGCCTCAGTCTCCTATGGGAGGAGGAAGTCTGGAAGCAGTGTAAGATCCATTGTCCAGAAACAAAGACAGTCCAGGGATATGTGAACAAAGCCAAAAAGCATATGCTACACATGGAAAAAACCACTGCCCATAAATACTTGGCTTATTAATCCCATTCAACACAGTATAGCACACTGGCTAGGAGCACTGATGCTGGAAACAGCCTCAGTCCAAATATCAACTCTGACGCTTAATAACTGTGAATATGGCCCATCTGCTTATTTCCCTCAAAGTTGTTGTGTTTGAATGAAGTGACTTGTTTACAGTTAATGGAAAAGGTCAATTTTCATTCCAATCCAAAAGAAAGGCAATGCCAAAGAATGCTCAAACTACCACACAATTGCACTCATCTCACATGCTAGTAAAGTAATGCTCAAAATTCTCCAAGCCAGGCTTCAGCAATATGTGAACTGTGAACTTCCAGATGTCCAAGCTGGTTTTAGAAAAGGCAGAGGAACCAGAGATCAAATTGCCAACATCCACTGGATCATGGAAAAGCAAGAGAGTTCCAGAAAAACATCTATTTCTGCTTTATTGACTATGCCAAAGCCTTCGACTGTGTGGATCACAATAAACTATGGAAAATTATGAAAGAGATGGGGATACCAGACCACCTGACCTGCCTCTTGAGAAACCTATATGCAAGTCAGGAAGCAACAGTTAGAGCTGGACATGGAACAACAGACTGGTTTCAAGTAGGAAAAGGAGTATGCCAAGGCTGTATATTGTCACCCTGCTTATTTAACTTCTATGCAGAGTACATCATGAGAAAAGCTGGGCTGGAAGAAATACAAGCTGGAATCAAGATTGCCGGAAGAAATATCAATAACTTCAGATATGCAGATGACACCACCCTTATGGCAGAAAGTGAAGAGGAACTAAAAAGCCTCTTGATGAAACTGAAAGAGGAGAGTGAAAAAGTTGGCTTAAAGCTCAACATTCAGAAAACGAAGATCATGGCATCTGGTCCCATCACTTCATGGGAAATAGATGGGGAAACAGTGGAAACAGTGGCAGACTTTATTGTTTGGGGCTCCAAAATCACTGCAGATGGTGACTGCAGCCATGAAATTAAAAGACACTTCCTCCTTGGAAGGAAAGTTATGACCAACCTAGATAGCATATTCAAAAGCAGAGACATTACTTTGCCGACTAAGGTCCGTCTAGTCAACACTATGGTTTTTCCAGGGGTCATGTATGGATGTGAGAGTTGGACTGTGAAGAGGACTGAGTGCCGAAGAATTGATGCTTTTGAACTGTGGTGTTGGAGAAGACTCTTGAGAGTCCCTTGGACTGCAAGGAGATGCAACCAGTCCATTCTGAAGGAGATCAACCCTGGGATTTCTTTGGAAGGAATGATGCTGAAGCTGAAACTCCAGTACTTTGGCCACCTCATGGGAAGAGTTGACTCATTGGAAAAGACTCTGATGCTGGGAGGGATTGGGGGCAGGAGGAGAAGGGGACGACAGAGGATGAGATCGCTGGATGCCCTCACTGACTCGATGGACGTGAGTCTGAGTGAACTCCAGGAGTTGGTGATGGACAGGGAGGCCTGGTGTGCTGCGATTCATGGAGTCACAAAAAGTCAGACACGACTGAGCGACTGAACTGAATTGAACTGAATGTTATTTAACTTTTACTAAGTACTCACTAGATGCCAAGTACTTGTAAGCCTGCTGAATTCTTGCCCCTAAGAGAATAGGCACTCATGTTACTATCCCCACTTTCTGAGAGAAAACTGAGGCACGGAGAAGTGAAGTGTCTTGCCAGGGTCACAAAACTAAGAAGCCACGGATCCGTGTTGATGCAGTCAGGCTGACTAGCCCCTGAGAACATGCTCTTAATCACAGAACTATGGGAATGCAGCACGTAATAAACGCCAACAAATCATGTCTTGTATCATGATGACGTGACTACTGAAACAATGAAAACACTGAATGGTCATTTGTGTAACTCCACTTGTAAACATCACATGACTCGGTTTCTACCGTGCCTCACTTTCTCCATCCCTAATTTGGGTACACAGCCTGTGTTCTTCCTTCTGTGGAGTGTGCAGGTATGCTGAAGCCTTTGCTGAGAAAATCAGAACAAAGGATGCATCCGCTGAAAATTCCCTTTAGAACACTCTGACACTGTTGGTGGGAATATAAATTAGTGTGGCCACTATGGAAAACAGAATAGAGGTTTCTTTAAGTAAGAAAAGAAAAAAAAGGTAAAAATAGAGCTACAATATGATGCAGCAATCCCAGCCCTGGGCATATATCCAGAACAGATGAAAACTCTAATTTGAAAAGATACATGTACCCCAATGTTCATAGTGGCACTATTTACCATAGCTAAGACATGGAAGCAGTCTAATTCCCCCCAACATAGATAAAGAAGATGTGCTACCTGTATACAATGGAATGTTACTCAGCCATAAAAAAATAATGAAACAATGCCATATGGAGCAACATGGATAGGCCAAGAATTTTTTTAAATAGATAAACTGGTGGTAGTTTAGTTGCTAAGTCATGTCCAACTCTTGAGACCTCATGGACTGTAGCCTTCCAGGCTTCTCTGTCCATGGGATTTCCCAGGCAAGAATATTGGAATGGGTTGCCATTTCTTTCTCCAGAGATTATTATATTAAGCCAGATAGAGACAAATACTATAGCATATGACTTATATGTGGGATCTAAAAAATAATACAAATGAACCTTCACACAAAACAGGAGAGTCACAGAGATAAGAAACAAACTTATGGTTACCTAAGGGGAAAGAGAAGGGAGGGATAAATTAGGACTATGGAATTAACAGATACACACTACTACGTATAAAATAAATAAGCAACAAGGATTTACTATATAACACAGGGAACAATATTCAGTATCTTGTAATAACCTATAATGGAAAATACTCTGAAAAAAATAAATCTGAATTACTTTGCTGTCTACCTAAACTTAACACAGCATTGTAAATCAACCATACTTCAGTTTAATACAAAGTTGCCTTTCAAAACATCCAAGGCAGAGAAGTCCTTAAAAGTAAAACAAAACAAACTCATCACAAGTGTGCAAATGTTGGTTTCTCACTATCATTAATGACATTCAAGACTGTAACTTACTTGTGCATTCCAGATATGGACTAGGAAACAATGGCTCAGAAACACTGGCAAGTAGCTCCAGGGTAGGCAATGACCTTCAGAAGTGCTCAGAGCTTGTCCTCTTTCTCAATCTCAGAGGTCTGGCCTCTGCCCCAAAGTGCTTGCACATGGGCCTGCCCTATGCCTCTGTACCTTATTTCTTCCAATTATAGTTTCTAAAACCAGTTTTCATTTTATTGATGGCATGTTTCCAGATGTGTTTTTAAATTAATCAGTGCAACTAATAAAAGACAATAGGATCCCTGAAGCTGTGGGCAAGTATATCCCATTATCAAATATACTATTTTAATGCTCATGTATCTAAAAAAGTATAAGTGGACTACACCATGCCTGTTTCTTGTGTATCTCAGGCAAGTCAAACTCTCTGAACTTTAGTGTCTTTAATTCAACAATGAAAGCATGAATCACCTTGTCTGCCCATGGAAATCACATTGTGATTCTGTTTTGTGAATAAATTCATTTGTGCCTTATTTTAGATTTCACTTATAAGTTATATGGCATTTGTCTTTCTCTTTCTGACTTACTTCACATAGTAAGATAATCTCTATTTGCATCCATGTTGCTGCAAATGGCATTATTTCATTCCTTTTTATGGCTGACTAATATTCCACTATATATATGTACCACTTGTTTTTTATCTATTCATCTGTTGATGAACATTTAGGTTGTTTCCATGTCTTGGCTATTGTGAATAGTGCTGCTATGGATATACAAATACCGTATGATATCTCTTATATATAGAATTTAAAATATGACACAAAGGAAATTATCTACTGAACAGAAACAGAATTACAGGTATAGAAAACAGACTAGTGTTTTGCCAAGTTGGAGGGGGTTGGGAGAGCGATGGACTGGGAGATTGGGGTTAGCAGATGTTTTATATATTGGATGGATAAACACCAAGGACCTACTCTATAGCACAAGGAACTATATTCAGTATCCTAGGATAAACCATAATGAAGGCTGAGTGCCAAAGAATTAATGCTTTCTAATTGTGGACAGGGAGGCCTGGCGTGCTGCAATTCATGGGGTCGCAAAGAGTCGGACATGACTGAGCGACTGAACTGAACTGAACTGAATTGTCATGCTGGAGAAGACCCTTGAGAGTCCCTTGGACAGCAAGGAGATCAAACCAGTCAATCCTAAAGGAAATCAACCCTGAATATTTATTGGGAGGACTGATGCTGAAGCTGAAGCTCTAATACTTTGGCCACCTCCAAAAAGCCAACCCATTGGAAAAGACCCTGATGCTAGGAAAGACTGAGGGCAGGAGGAGAAGGGGACAGTAGAGGATGAGATGGTTGGATGACATTACTGACTCAATGAACATGAGTTTGAGCAAACTCCAGGAGATGGTGAAGGAAGAGGAAGCCTGGTGTGCTATAGTCCATGGGGTCACAAAGAGTCAAACATGACTCAGTGGCTGAACAACAATGATAAACCATAATGGAAAATATAAACAAAGAATGCATATATATATATGTATATATACATATATTTATATAAAATTGAATCACTTTGCCGTACTGCAGTAATTAACACAAAATTGTAAATCAACTATACTTCACTAAAAAAATAAAAGATATTGGTGACTGGTTCTCACTTGCAGAGACTCTGATTTAATGGATCTGGGCTGGGCTTGGGCAGGGAGATGGTTCACAAGCTCCCTGAGGGAATTAGACTGAGCAGTGGGGAATCAGAGGTCTAGATCAGAGGTTCTCAAATTCAAATAGGCATCAGAATCCCTTTGAGGGATTGTTATTAATAAAGCACAATTACCCAGCCCCACCTCAGAGTTTCAGCAAGTCTGAGGTGGGGCCTGGAAATTTGCATTTCTGACTAGTTGCCATGTGCTGCTGACACTGCTGGTTTGGGACCCACTTCTCTAGGTCAAGGGCTTTCCTCATAGCTCAGTCGGTAAAGAATCTGCCTGCAATGCAGGAGACCTGATGTGATTCCTGGGTTGGGAAGATCCACTAGAGAAGGGATAGGCTAACCATTCCAGTACTCTTGGGCTTCCCTTGTGGCTCAGCTGGTAAGGAATCTACCTGCAATGCTGGAGACCTGGGTTCGATCCCTGGGTTGGGAAGATGCTCTGATGAAGGGAAAGGCTTCCCACTCCAGTATTCTGGCCTGGAGAATTCCATGAACTGTATCCATGGAAAGATTCAGACACGACTGAGCAACTTTCACTTTCTCTAGGTCAGCATCCTCTCCAAACCCCTGCCCTCAGGCCACAGGCTACCTATTCTTGGATGGTCCAATGGTTGAGGGTGGCTTTCTACATTTTCAAATGGTTGAAAAGAAAATCAAAAGAATTCTATTTCCTGTCAGGTGAAAAGTATAGGAAACCCATATTCAGTGTCCATTAATAAAATTTTCCTGGAAGGCAGCCACAGATCATTAAACCAAGCTCAGGCCTTTCATAAGTGTCTTGCTGCTTATGAAGCCAGCCCTGAATGACACTGGCTATTGCAGGCCCCAAGCTTGATGTGTTTACCTTCTGAAGCAGATTAAAATAGGCCACCACCAAATATACCACTTTACTATCAGAATTATTTTGAGCTAAAGGCAATTGAGAACCAACAGATGTAAGCAGAGTTCTCTGCCCCCCTCTTATCTGTCTAACATCAGGGCATCTAACATTCTGTTTGAATAAGGTCTGTAACCCCTCCTCCAATCCTGATGCAGAGAAGATTGACTCTTATCATGGAAAACAGGGTGTCAACACCAAGATGAGTTTGCATAAACAGACTGCAGTAAAACAGCCCTTATCTTCTATGAGTTCCTCTCTATATATCTCTCAGCCACTTCCTTATATTTTATTGTTTCTTGAAGCCAATATCCTCTTTTCCTTGCGATAAGAGTACATAAGCCCTCAAGTCTGCCCTATCTCTGAGTTTTACTCCTTTGCTATGAACTCCAGTGCACATAAATACTGTTAACACTGGGTGTCATTTATCTTGTTAATCTGGCTTTTGTTAGTTTAATTCACAGGCCCCAATGAATTAACCTAAGAGAATACAGGAAGTTTTTCCTTCCTGACCCTCCTTCCCCAAGGAGACAGGAGAAGATGAAATTCTCAGGCTCTCATTTCTACAGCACCCCTTTTCCTTATCTCACTTTGTCATCAGAGATGATCAAAAGGCCCATTGGCTTTTCCTTGCAACCGATGTCATACAACGTGACCCAGTAAAAGGCTACTTCATGAGAGAGAGCCTTTTGGAAACAGGATGGCTTAAGTCAGTTCACCTCACAACAGAAAGATTGTAGACTTTTACATGATCTTGTGTCCTCTCTACAAATACCCATGAAATGACCACCAAAGATCCAGATACAGCTGAAACCTCAGGCAAATATCCACTGTGGATGCTCAATGAAAGGTCTTTCTAAAACTGGTAGGCATGTTATGGCCAGGAAGAAGAGGAGCACTGCCATTTCTTTTTAAATATCTGGAACCTAAAATTATTTCATGACATTTTAATTAAATAATCCCATATGTAAGAATGCTTTGGTGATAAAGAAGGCATGAAAACACGTTCTACTAGAAATAAGCACCTACTTTGTATAACTTTCTTAAAAGCCCCTTCTCCTGAATCATGCCCCTAATTAAATTTAGATCCAAATAATATCATCCACAGTTAACAGATATGGTTTTATTTCTCCCTGTTTCTCTGATATGGTTTTATTTCTCCCTGTTTCTCTGAAAAGATGTGTATCCTTTCAGGTAACTAGTCCCTTGACAAAGAGGTTGCTATGGATACATTTTTTTTTTCTAATTGAGTGCTGGTATTTTAAAGCCTGTGCAATTTAGTGAAGTCTACCTGGCCTTAGGGTTATACTAATTTAAGTGCCTGTCTTTAATGCTCACAATTTTATCTTAATATAGCTGCTCTGTGCCTTTGACATGCAGTGTTCAAGAGGGATTGAAAGATGGCGTGGGAGTTCATAAAGGAAAAGCCAAGAAGACAAATATCACACGACCCACCTAACTGCCGCTGAATCAGTAGATGTTTCACTTGCCTGGAATTTGTCTGTTCTCGGCATGTTTAATAATGAGTCATGCAGTGCATTTGCAAGGCGCCCAAGGCCCAGGGCCACGTGATGGTTTTCTGTGGCTAAGTCCCTCGTCTTTGTTCAGACAGGCCGCTAATGCAACCCACAAAGCTGACCTAATGCTACTTCACTGGGTCTCTTTTTCTTCCGCGGCTCAGCCTGAATATAACATTTAGGAAGTCGACTGTCAGGCATGCAAATTGAGAGAAAAACATGCCACATTAAATCATAATGGTTTAATAAGGCTCTACTCATGGGCAAAAGACTTTTGGTTCTCTCCCGAGTTGCGACAAGATGAAAAACATTTAGTGAAACTGGCCCCAGTTTACATATGGTGGCTGTCATTATTCTACCTGAAAATATAAGTAAGTATGTATCCTTTGTTAGTCATGAATTTATTAACTCAGGATCTCTACCATTATGATTACACTAGAATGGAAATAGCCAACATTTCTATGAATATTCAATGGCACCAAACATTCAGGAATATCACCTGGTATTGCAAGAATTTCTTTTCAGAGCAAAAGAAATCTTGAAACTTTCATCTGTTACTAAAAATAGAAATTAATAAAATACATATTCATTTTCCTTCAATATAGTAAGTTCTTCTCTGTAATCTATAGAAAGTGAAGCACATACTTAAATGTAAGAAGACACATACTTAAATGACACCCTTTTCAATCAGACGTAGAATTTTGTGCCCCCCGCCAAGAGAGTCTAGTATTAAAGAACTGTGGTGTTGAAATTGTCCAGATCATCTAGGTACTGATGACTTTGCCTGCCGCAGAACTATTAATTTGGTATTTGTCATGGCTGTAAAACTTTACATCTTTGTGTAGTAACTTATTCTCATGGGAGTATACTAATTAGGGTGACATGTAAAGATAACATAAAACCAGTTGCTTTCCATGGGCTGATGGTTGTCTACTACACCTGGGCCTTTCCTCAAGAAGACTGAAAGCAATTTTACATGAAAAAACTAGTGTCATTCTTCAATTAACAATTGAAATCAGTGCTCAGTTGTCCAAGATTACAGACAAAATACATTACAGGCACCAAAACCATTTTTAATCGTCTTACTAAATGACAGATACACCTATGTTTAATTTTGGTTTGTTCTGTTAGATAAAGAAAATGACTTACAGGAGAAAGACAAAGATTTAAAAAATAAAACAGATGGAACAGCATGAAAGCCACTATAAAATGCTGGTAAAATGTAGAAGAATAGAAACCACATGGAAGTAAGTATTGTGGAATAAAGTTTTTTAAAAAAATCTTCAGAAACCTACTTTGAAAAGATGGTAACGGGGGGAAATGATGAAAAATTAGCAAAAGTCAGTAGGAAAGCCTTGCCCAGTTCTCTTTTACTTGAAAAAGAACAAGATTTTCTGAATATATAAAAAAAGAGTGTAAAAATAGAAAGGTGAAACAGTAACGCAGAGTTTTTGTCTTCCTTAGTGTCTCTTCTTTACTGTCAGTAATCACCTACACCAACAGCTGACCACCAGGAAATTGTGCTGAGTGAGGACAATTCAGAACAATGGAAGCCAAACCTGTCTTTACAAGTCTCCCCATTGGGACTGGACCAAAAGAGCAAGGAGGATACTGATCTCAGAGCAGCCTCTGGTGGCTAAATGTCGAAAGCTCTAGAAGTTAGAGGCTACCTTACTGGTATTCTTAAGATACTGTGCAAACAGAAGCTACTATCTAAACAACTTCAAGGATGACGTTGACCAGTTGTATGCGAGCTCAATTGTGTCTGACTCTTTGCGACTCCACGGACTGTAGCCCACCAGGTTTCTCTCTCCATGGAATTTTCTAGGCAAGAATACTGGAGTGGGTTGCCATGCCCTCTTCCACAGTATCTTCCTGACCTGAGGATGGATGGAACCCATGTCTCCTGCATGGGCAGGTGAATTCTTTACCATTGAGTCATCTGGGAAACCCACTGACTTGGTTGCAATTGAAATTAATTCATTAGTCTCAAAGACTCTCACAGATGATGGGGGATTTGATGCTGGCAAGAAGTAGAGTTTTCCTTATGTCTGCTCATCAACTAAATTAGGAGCTTGGGATTAACACGCTCACACCCACGTATATATAAAATACATAATCAACAAGGATCTATGGTAAGTATAGCACAGGGAACTCTATTCAGTATTCTGCACTAACCTATATGGGTAAAGAATCTGAAAAAGAAGAATATATATAACTGAATCACTCTGCTGTACACCTGAAATTAACAACATTGTAAAACAATTATACTGCAATAAAAATTTAAAAATAAATAAACAGCATTAAATACAAAATTATCTCTAACTTTCTTAGTATTTTAAATAAAAGATGAACCAGTGGTGACTGATGATGGAAACTTTAATTTTAAGCAATGGATGTTTTTAAGCAATCCAAATATTTTCAATTCTTCAAAAGTTCTGTGTCTGTAGGATTGAGTGAGTGAGTGTGTGTGTGCAGATATCTGTCCATTAGGAGCATTTGGGTGCATTTCCTTGTCACAGCTTTCCCAGCTGGAAAACATCTGTGTAGGACAGAGGCTCATAAATTCCATATGGTAGGTTCCCAGTGAGGTATCTCATCTGGGAGATTTCCAAAGGCCCCCTTTCAAAATCTTGACTCTTACAATGTCACCTGTGTCAACCATCATGTTCCAAAGAGTGCTGCCATCTGGAGCATCCTATTTCTGACCACATCACATTGACACAACAGATTAGAAGGTTTTGTTCAAAAAGCGATATTGTATGTTCTTTAAAAAGGTTCTTTTTATTGTATGTTCTTTAAAAAGGTCTGAAGCTTTCAAATACAACTAAGGTGAATATTCAAACACACATTTTAAGATTGGTTCCAATAGGGGTCAGCTGGGCTTTCCAGGTGGCTCACGTGGTAAAAAATCTGCCTGCAATGCAGGAGATGCAGGTTCAGTACCTGTATTGGGAAGGTCCCCGGAGAAGGGAATAGCTACCCACTCCAGTATTCTTGCCTGGAGAATCCCACAGACAGAGGAGCCTGGCGGGATACAGTCCATGGTGTGGCAAAAGAGTCTGATGCAACTGAACAACTGAGTGAGTTACTTACTTTTAGCAATAAACCAGCAGTTTCCCAGGTGCTGCAACATGCTTCCCAGGTAGCGCTAGTGGTAAATAACCCACCTGCCAACGCAGTAGACACAAGAGATGCAGGTGCACTTTCCATCACTGGGTTGAGAAGATCCTCTAGAGAAGGAAAATGGCAAACCATTCCAATATCTTTGCCTGAAAAATTCCATGGACAAGAGGAGCCTGGTAGGCTATAGTCCATGGGCTCTCAAAGAGCCGGATGTGACTGAACACACACACACAACAGTTTCCCAGGGATGTTAGAAGCCATGGAATTCTCGTATGACTATTGCAACATGATCAAAGGCTCATGGTAATTTCTGCGCATACTAGGGTTGAAATTCTAAAGCCCACTCATTGCTCATTCCCAAAGAAATATCCTATTTCAATAAAAAATCACTAGTAGAATGATCTGGGCTTTCCAAAACCAGGTAAGATGGTTCTTTGGACACAAGTCCATGATCTTTTTAGTGTGCTGGCATTCCAAAGAAAGGCTCTATTCCTTGCCTCCCACCCCTTGAAAAAGAATGATCTGGGCTCCTAATTAGTGGCCCCAGATTAGAGAGCATCTATTTAAAAGTACCACTGGAGAAGGGAATGGCAAACTGCCTCAGTATCCATGCCTTGAGAACCCCATGAACAGTATGAAAAGGTGAAAAGATATGACACTGAAAGATGAACTCCCCATGTTGGTAGGTGCCCAATATGCTACTGGAGAAGAGTGGAGAAATAACTCCAGAAAGAATGAAGAGATGGAGCCAACGTGAAAACAATGCCCAGTTGTGGATATGACTGTTGACAGAAGTAAAATCTGATGCTGTAAAGAACAATATTGCATAGGAACCTGGAATGTTAGGTCCATGAGTCAAGGGAAATTGGAAGTGGTCAAACAGGAGATGGCAAGAGTGAACATCAACATTTTAGAAATCAGTGAACTAAAATGGAATGGAATGGGTGAATTTAATTCAGATGACCATTGTATCTACTATTGTGGGAAAGAATCCCTTAGAAGAAATGGAGTAGCCCTCATAGTCAACAAAAGAGTCTGAAATGTAGTACTTGGGTGCAATCTCAAAAATGACAGAATGATCTCCGCTCGTTTCCAAGGCAAACCATTCAATATCACAGTAATCCAAGTCTATGCCCCAACCACTAACGCTGAAGAAGCAAAAGTTCAATAGTTCTACGACGACCTACAAGAACTTCTAGAACTAACTAAAAAAAAAAAAAAAAAAAAAAAAGCTGTCCTTTTCAGCATAGGGGATTGGAATGCAAAAGAAGGAAGTCAAGAGATACCTGGAGTAACAGGAAAATTTGGCCTTGGAGTACAATATGAAGCAGGGCAAAGGCTAACAGAGTTTTGCCAAAAAAATGCACTGGTCATAGCAAACACCCTCTTCCAACAACACAAAAGACGACTCTATACATGGACATCACCAGATGGTCAGTACTGATCAGACTGATTATATCCCTTGCAGCCAAAGATGCAGAAGCTCTATACAGTCAGCAAAAACAAGACTGCGAGCTGACTGTGGCTCAGATCATGAACTCCTTATTGTCAAATTCAGACTTAAATTGAAGAAAGTAGGGAAACCACTAGACCATTCAGGTATGACCTAAATCAAATCCCTTGTGATTATACAGTGGAAGTGACAAATAGATTAGATCTGATAGAGTGTCTGAAGAACTATGGATGGAGGTTCGTGACATTGTACAGGAGGCAGTGATCAAGACCATCCCCAAGAAAAAGAAATGCATATAGGAAAATGGTTGTCTGAGGATGCCTTACAAATAGCTGAGAAAAAAAAAAAAAAACAGAGAGAAAAAGGCAAAGGAGAAAATGAAAGATGTACCCATCTGAATGCAGAGTCCAAAGAAGCGCAAGGAGAGATAAGAAAACCTTCCTCAGTGATCAATGCAAAGAAACAGAGGAAAACAATAGAATGGGAAAGACTAGAGATCTCTTTAAGAAAATTAGAGATACCAAGGGAACATTTCATGCAAAGACGGGCACAATAAAGGACAGAAATGATATGGACCTAACAGAAGCAGAAGATATTAAGAAGAGGTGGCAAGAATATACAGAACTATACAAACAATTTTAATGAACCAGATAACCACGATGATGTGTTCACTCACCTAGAGCCAGACATTCTGGAATTCGAAGTCAAGAGGGCCTTAGAAAGCATCACTACAAACAAAGCTAGTGGAGGTGATGGAATTCCAATTGAGCTATTTCAAATCCTAAAAGATGATGCTGTGAAAGTGCTGCACTCAACATGCCAGCAAATCTGGAAATCTCAGCAGTGGCCACAGGACTGGAAAAGGTCAGTTTTCATTCCAATCCCAAAGAAAGGCAATGCCAAAGAATGCTCAAACTATCGCACAATTGCACTCATCCCACACGCTAGCAAAATAATGCTCAAAATTTTCCAAGCCGATTTCAACAGTAAGCGAACTGAGAATTCCAGATGTTCAAGCTGGATTTAGAAAAGGCAGAGGAACCAGAGATCAAATTGCCAACATCTGCTGGATCATGGAAAAAGCAAGAGAGTTCCATAAAAAACATCTATTTCTGCTTTATTGACTATGCCAAAGCCTTCGACTGTGTGGATCACAACAAATTGTGGAAAATTCTGAAAGAGATGGGATTATCAGACTACCTTACCTGCCTCCTAAGAAATCTGTATGCAGGTAAAGAGGCAACAGTTAGAACCAGACATGGAACAATGGACTGGTTCCCAATGGGAAAAGGAGTACATCAAGGCTGTATATTGTCACCCTGATTATTTAACTTATATGCAGAGTACATCATGCAAAATTCCAGGTTGGATAAAGCACTAGCAAGAATCAAGATTGCCAGGAGAAATATCAATAACCTCAGATATGCAGATGACACCACCCTTATGGCAGAAAGCAAAGAGGGACTAAAGAGCCTCTAGATGAAAGTGAAAGGGGAGAGTGAAAAAGCTGGCCTAAAACTCAACATTCAGAAAACTAAGATCATGGCATCTGGAAACTGTGACAAGACTTCATTTTCTTGGGCTCCAAAATCACCGCAGATGGTCACTGCAGCCATGAAATTAAAAGATACTTACTCCTTGGAAGAAAAGCTATAACCAACCTAGACAGCATATGAAAAAGCAGAGACATTACTTTGCCGACAAAGGACTATGTTCAAGGCTATGTTTTTTCCGGTGGTCATGTATGGATGTGAGAGTTGGACCATAAAGTAGGCTGAGTGCCAAAGAATTGATGCTTTTGAACTGTGGTGTTGGAGAAGACTCTTGAGAGTCTCTTGGACTGCAAGGAGATCCAATTAGTCAATCTTAAAGAAAATCAGTCCTGAATACTCATTGGAAGGACTGATGCTGAAGCTCCAATACTTTGGCCACGTGATGCAAAGAACTGACTCACTGGAAAAGACCCTGATGCTGGGAAAGAATGGAGGCAGGAGGAGAAGGGGATGACAGAGGATGAGATGGTGGGATGGCATCACCAACTTGATGGACATGAGTCTGAGCGAGCTCCGGGAGTTGGTGATGGACAGGGAGGCCTGGCATGCTGCAGTCCATGGGGTCGCAGAGAGTCAGACATGACTGTGACCGAACTGAACTGTTTATAAATACAAGGTATTAATAGTAATGTATCAGTGGTAACTTATTTTTTTTTAAGATTTATTTTTTTGATTTTTGTCCTTGCTAGTTCTTTGTTGCTGCATGGGCTTTTCTCTAGTTGTGGCAAATGAAGGCTACTCTCTAGTTGCAGTACAAGGGCCTCTTCTTGCAGTGGCTTCTCTTGTTGTGGTGCATAGGCTCTAGGCAGACAGGCTTCAGTATTTGTGGCTTGTGGGTTTTAGTTGCCCTGTGGCATGTGGAATCGTCCCAGGCTAGGGATGAAACCCATGTCCCCTGCATTGGTAGGTGGATTCTTAAGGATCACCAGCAAAGCCCCAATGCTAAGTTCTTAGTCCTGACAAGTGTACCATGGTAATGTAAGACATACCATAAAGGGTAGCTGGGTGAAGGGTATGTGGGAACTCTCTGCTGTCTCTGCAGCTTTTCTGTAAACCTAAAAATGTTCTAAAATCAAAGGCTTATTTTTCAGAAAGTACAAAAATTAATGTGGGTGAATACGTTGAGGGGAAGTGGGAAAGGATGGATAAAATTCTTACACAGAGAAAAAGATTACTAGCTGGAGAAGGCAATGGCACCCCACTCCAGTACTCTTGCCTGGAAAATCCCATGGATGGAGGAGCCTGGAAGGCTGCAGTCCATGGGGTTGCTGAGGATTGGGCACAACTGAGCAACTTCACTTTCACTTTTCACTTTCATGCATTGGAGAAGGAAATGGCAACCCACTCCAGTGTTCTTGCCTGGATAATCTCAGGGATGGGGGAGCCTGGTGGGCTGCTGTCTATGGGGTTGCACAGAGTTGGACACGACTGAAATGACTTAGCAGCAGCAGCAGCAGTAGGTAATTATTTGTTTGTTTTGTACCAAGCACCAAACTATATATGTTATGTCGTTAAGATGGTGCCCTTTAAGTGCACTGATAAAGGAACACTGTTGCCTACTCTGATTAACAAAAGAACCAATTCTTAAGGAAAAAATCCCAGACATGTGGTCCTTACATTTCAGATGGAGAGCCTTCTTTTCTCCTTCCTCTCTGTTACTCCCTATTTTCTCCTTCCCTGGAGTTTTAGACCCCCTCCAAACCCTATCTTTATTCCTTCCCTTCATGACATCTCTTTGTCATGACTCATATGTTTGAGTACCAGAATAATTGAATGCACAATTATTTCGATAGGCAAATATTTGAATTTAGAGATGATAAAAACCAACAATCATATTTCAACTTGAGATCTCTAATACATGACATTATTTTCCATATGTTTTGCAAGGATATGGTCGATGTGTTAACCCTAGTTAGAGTCAACCTCAGTCTGGCCTTGAGGCCCCACTGTGAATTCTCTGGACTTGATGAGTTCCTCTTCAGCATTTGTCAAGTAACCTAATTATTATCTCAGCTATTCTTAGCTCCAGAACAGGGTCCAAAGTTCCCCTGATAGTCACACAGCACAATTTCCAACCTGACACAAAAACATTACTCCCTTCTACCCTCAAAAACTGGAAGATGCACAGATTACAACTGTCAAAGTAGGTCTCCAAAGGCCAGTTTCCTTCTAGACCTCTCTGCCCTCCTTAGACTTCCACTGAGACTCACTGTCTACATCATTCATTTAACTAGTGATCTTATTTATTATAGCTAGCATTAGCTTCTCTGTAGTTATTAACATTACTGGGAGTGGATATCTGTTTTGAACTTCTTCCCAGACTTTGTGGGTATGACTCTTTGCTCACAGGCTTTTTAACCACAGCAAGTATAAAGGTGAGGCAGTGCCATGTGGCTGAAAGTCCCAGGGAACAGGCAGTCAGGAGCAGGGTTTCCAACTCTTTCCGCCACCAACAAGCTTTGTGTGTCCCAAGGTAAGCAGGTTCACTTCTCAGGGTCTCAATGTCCTCAGACGGGGCAGTGAGGGGTTGAACTTGACCCAGCTAAACCACAGGGTTCACTGTGCACTGCCGTACTGGACACCTCTTGGGCACCATGTTATTCCTTTCAATGCCACCTATTCCACCAGCCAATACCATGGTGACCGTTTCTACATGGGCTTCAACCAGTTTGCTTTGGGTGTACCAAGGGGCTCTCGAGCTTAGGGCTTAGGGCTTTTCTGACATCTCAGCTCTCCTGCATGTAAAACCACAAGTACAGAAAGCCACCTCTCATGGGGACACCCAAGACTGATGGGGTACGTGAGCCTCTTGTCCCAAAGATGAGTTCTAAGACCCACTTGATAAGCTCTTCCAAACACACCTTGGGATAAACCTCTTAAATGCCCATGTAAGGAGGGAACTTGATGATACCCTTGGCGCAGCTTCCCATAGAGACTTCCTGCAAGGAGACTGTGATTCAGGATCCACCCAGGGTGGGATCCAGGCTAAGACAACAGCCTACTCTACATCAGACACCGTCATCATTTTCTGCTCTAAATTTGGATGGTTCTGCAATTATTTGCTGGAAGACTTCAGTTCTGCCCAGTGGTTCCTGTAATAAGAACAGGATGGAGAGGCTGAGTGGCCAGGGTAACTGCAAATTACTTCCAGCTTTTTGCCTGACTTTGACAGGCCACTGGGCATAAGTTTCTGGTATACTCCCTGGGTACATTTGGCTGCATCACATGGTGACCTAATATAAGTGGAAAGGAAATATAAGGGAGAGTAATTTAAACAGAAATAGGCTAATGAGAAAGACCCAGAAATGGCTCTTCTTTCTTTCCAGTCCCTGACGTTAAGCAAGGTCAATGTTAAAGGAAGGTCATTTTCACCTGCATTTCTGCTCAAAGTGGAAGTTTTAAAGTTCAGAAGATTTTTTGAAAAAGCACATTTTTGCAAGTTGCCAAAAAATGAGGGAAGTGTGTCATCTCTCCCTTTAGAATAGAACGAAAGGACATGAATCATTGTTGCAAGGGGAGGGAGAGTATTTTTGGTAAATCAAGTTTGGAAAATAAATTAAGCACTCTCTTGTTTATAAATGGCAAGTTTTCTTTGAACCTTGGACATATTAATATGTATTGTGGTTCTTTGAGAGGGAGACTCAGAAAGAAGCATTTTCCTAATTTTCCCACAGATCATTTTCCAAAACAAGAAGGTATGAAATAGACTTAAAGAAATGAAAAGAAAGCTGTCTTCTTTTGCATGATTTGAATGTCTTAACTGGAGGATTAACAGGTAAATACTTGAGGCTTCTCTTACTATGATCTGGATATACTTATACTAGATATGTGTGCGTTCAGTTGTGTCCAACTCTTTGTGACCTCACGGATTGTAGCTTGCCAGACTCCTCTGTCCAGGCGATTTCCCAGGCCAGAATATTGGAGTGGGTTACCATTTCCTTCTCCAGGGGATCTTTCCGACCCAGGCATTGAACCCAGGTCTCCTGCCTTGCAGGTGGATCCTACACTGTCTGAGCCACCAGGGAAGCCCATATGAGGTTGGCAAGGGTTAAAAATCACCTCTGTAAAACTGCTAAGAGTATTGTGTGTCTCAATTCAACTTCAAATGGAGAATTAGACTAAAGAAACGTTGATGTAAAAAAGTGTTATTTTGGGGACTTTCCTGGTGCTCCAGTGGTTGGGAAACTAGCTTCCAGGGCATGGGATGTGGGTTTGATCACTGGTCCAGGAGCTAAGATCCCACATGTTTCAAGGCTACTGAGCCCAGGTTAAGATATGACATGGCAAAATAAGTAAATATATGAATAAATATTTTTAAAGTAATATTTTTTTTAAAAGACAAAGCTGAAAAGTAAGATGATAAATTGGAAATGGAAGGATCAAAGGATCATTTACTACCCATGTTACCAAAAACAGACAGTTTCTAATTTGGAGGATAGTTGGGGGCTTAAGGCTGCATCTGATTCCACGTGTACAAAGCACATAGTGAGCCTCATCAGAACAACCCTGTCCCTCTGTGTAGGTAACTATGGAAAATACAGTCCGTGACATTCATGTGTGGTCCTGCGTGAAACCATTGAGCATCGGGATGGTCTCATGTGCAGGTAAGAGAAGCAAAATGATCACAAATAACTCAGCTTCATTCCTCATCCTTTATTTTAGGGAGTCCCTTCAGCTGTCAAAATTTACCTGTCCTCTCATCCTGCACACATCACTGTGTGCCTCTCATCTTTATGAAAAAGGATTAAACGAAATTCCTCAACAATCTCCAGCCACAGGTTCTAACTATTCTAGTTATGAGTTTATTTTTACTTTCAACCTCTGGCAGAAAAATACGAGATTCCACTGCCATGAGCATTTCAGATTTCATACATGTACTTATGAGCAGCAGAAAATAAGATTTCTTCGAGGTTTTCCCTCTATTGTATGTTTGAGCATATGTTTTTGTAGCTACGCCTTACAATGCCTCAGTGACTTTGTAACTTCAGGTAAGCCTCTGCTTCAGTTTCTTCTGCCTCTAAAAGTTAAGGTAAGAATTAAATATAACCAATCATTAAGCATGGTACAAACATGAAGTCTGCTATTCTTTTCTTTTTTAATTGAAGTATACTTGATTTACAATATTGTGTTAGTTTCACATGTACAGCAAAGTGATTCTGATCTATCAATATAGATAGCACAGAAGAACCGATGCTTTCGAATTGTGATGCTGGGAAAAACTCTTGAGAGTCCCTTGGACTGCAAAGAGATCAAACCAGCCAATTCTAAAGGAAATCGACCCTGAATATTCATTGGAAGGACTGATGTTGAAGCTGAAGCTCCAACACTTTGGCCACCTTATGCAAACTTCCAACTCATTGGAAAAGACCCTGATGCTAGGAAAGACTGAAGGCAAAAGGAGAAGAGGGTGTCAGAGGATGAGATGGTTAGATAATATCACTGACTCAATGGACATGAGTTCGAGTAAACTCCGGGAGATAGTGAAGGACGGGGAAGAACAGGACTGCGTGCTGCAGTCCATGGGGTCGCAGAGAATCAGACACGACTTAGCCACTGAACAACAACAAATAGATGTCTCTCTTATTCTTTTTCAGATTCTTTTCCCATATAGGTTATACAGGATATTGATTATAGTTCCCTGTGCTTTACAGTATGTCTTTGTTGTTTATCTATTTTATATAGTGTATATATGTTACTCCCAAACTATCCCTGCCCTCCTACTATTCTTGAATATAGGACGTTGTGCTACCCATTGCAGATTCAAAGCTCAGTAAGAGGCTCTTTTCCCTTGACAAGTTCATACCTCATTGGGTGAAAATCTAAAACCAAGTAAGCAAGTTCATTGGAAGGACTGATGTTGAAGCTGAAACTCCAATACTTTGGCCACCTGATGCAAAGAGTTGATTCATTGGAAAAGACCTTGATGCTGGGAAAGATTGAGGGCAGGAGAAGAAGGGGACGACAGAAAATGAGATGGTTAGATGGCATCACTGACTCAATGGACATGGGTTTGGATGGACTCCAGGAGTTGGTGATGGACAGGAAGGCCTGGTGTGCTGCGGTTCATGGGGTCACAAAGAGTCGGACACGACTGAGCAACTGAACTGAACTAAAGCAAGTACAATGTACCATAATATTGCAATCAATCATCTATTTACTATTAAGCAATGATATTTATATACATATAGTAACCTGGTCATCCAAAAATTCCCTTTTAGTCCTACCTGTAGTCTTATCTAGCTTATAAGCTGGAAAAACCAATTAACCTGTTTGAGACTTAGGTTATCTATCCATATGTAAAATGAGGGTTGAATTACATGATTTCCAAAGTCCTTTGATTCAAACCCATGCTCTAGTATTTCTCATTTTAGCTCTCATTTCTAGTACGTATTAGAGGCGAGATTGTATCTGGAAGACATTGTTGGTTGACTACCCTGTAGCCACTGGCCCTTTATCTTTGCTAAAAGCAACCTCCCCAAAGTTTGGCCAGGTCTAGGGCAGCAATATATTCAGGGAGCTGTGCTCTCCTCAACTCCAAGGGATGAAAAGGGAATGTTGAAGCCACAAAAGGGGGAGATGTGTGAAGAATAACTCCATTTCCTACCTTTGGATACAGAGACTGAGGAGGTGATGCCTAGAGCTAGGGCAACCATCTTCCCACCACTTGCTGATATAAACTCACTCACTGAGAATGGCAGAATGGGAAACTGAGACACATCAGTTTCCCTGAATTTCCCTGGTGGTTCAGGCGGTAAAGAATTCACCTGCAATGCAGGAGACCTGGGTTTGATTCCTGTCGGGAAGATCCCCTGGAGAAGGGAATGTCAACCTACTCCAGTATTCTTGCCTGGAGAATCCCATGGACAGAGAGGAAACTAGTGGGCTGCAGTCCAAAGGGTCACAAAGAGTCAGACATGACTGAGCAATCAACACTTACTTACATTTACTAACATATGTGGGATCTTAGTTCCCCATCCAGGGATGGAACCTGTACCTCCTGCAGTGGAAGTGGGGAGTCTTAACCATTAGACCGCCAGGGAAGCTCCCACATAAGGATTCTTGATATTGTCATGCCAAGAAATTAATTAGTCCTGGAACTGTGCTTGAATTTGCATGTGTGAGATTAAAAGAAAAAAGAAAATCTGTGTTGTTCAAGCCATTGAAAGTACCCAACTAAAAACATACAATCTGAAAAGCTGAATTATGGTACTTTGAAATGTTTACTAATCACAAGCCAAATTTAGTACTGTAAGAAAGATAATTCATTTCAGACCAGTAAGAGGATAAGATGAGAGATTCAGAGAAATAAAAGCCCCTTAACAAATCTGATCTTCAATTTCCTCATCTGTAAAATAGAATCCAAAGTATATCTATATCACTGAGATGGTAAAGGCAGAGTAAGAATTCACTATTTATTAACTATTGAATTATACATAAGAAAGCTGGTATGGCAGAGATTGTTATACCACCACCAAATCCTGTTATATTTTGTGTTTCTTCCTGGACACACAGGAAGACTATTTCCCCCCAGCTTCCCATGTGAATAGGTTTTGATCATGTGACTCAATTCCGGGTTGTGGGAAAAAGTGATGCAATCACCTTGCAGTCTGGCTGTCAATATCTCATGTGATCCTCCTGGTCACTCTCCTAGTGTCACATTATTGTCAAATTTCAAGGAATGAGACCAAGTTTTCATATTGGACACTAGATGGACATTGACTAGTTTTATTTTATTAAAATATCTACCAAGATTTACAATGATCTCCTTTCACTCATATTTTTTGCTTTTCATTTAAAAATGAAAGGTAATTTAATAATGAAGAAAGCTTGCTCAAAATCTATATCAAAATAAATATGGAAAAATGACTTTAAAATATCAGATAAAGCTTGCAAAATCATGGACAAATTCTTCCCAGGGAAGCCAAGCAGCTACTCCTCTAAGTAGATACATATAAGTAGGTATTATTTATACCTAAACATTGACTAGAAAGAATGTCTGTAAAGAAAATGATGTCCTTAGGCACATACAGTTTTTTTCCTTTTCTCAAACACAGCCTAGACATCTTAGGTTCTCCTGTAGCTTTTAACACACACTCTGCATTTCAACTCCATCTGGCAGGGCTGGTTTAAAGGAAGATGTGGGATTGTGGGAAAATACCAAAGGAGAAATCCACTGCCCCTTGTAGTTGAATCACATTTACCACCAGACATGAGCAAATAAATGTGTGTGCCTGCTAATGGCAACATACTTTCCCTTTTATGAGTTGTATTATGTTTACAGCAACTTCTTTTTGTAAGCAGGCACAATAAGAGTTATAATTTGCATCCATCTAAGTAAAAAAAAAGGAAAAGCCATGAAAATAATTTCTATATGTATTACCTAGAAGATAAAGAAATCTCCAGCATTTTCAAAAGAACCCTAGTTGGCATTATAAATTTTTAATGTGAACCATGAAATGTGGAATACTATTAACAAAGGAAATGATTTAAAATTTTTGGCTTGATGAAAATTAATGTACATTCACATTCAAATCTGCTTCTCTGGTTTTCTATTTCACTTGAAACTAAGGCTTAAATATGAATTTACTTATTTCCATGTAGCTTGATTTTGAAAATAGTAATTTTTGAACATTTACTTCTAATGGGTCCACTTCACTGGAAGATTGAAAAGAAACAGTCCTCTTCAGCAATGACATGCATTTCATAATTTTTAAAAATATAAAACAAACAGATATATGAAAATAAGTGAAAGTGAAGTCGCTCAGTCGTGTCCGACTCTTTGTGACCCATGGACTGTAGCCCATCAAGCTCCTCCGTCCATGGGATTCTCCAGGCAAGAATACTGGAGTGGGTTGCCATTTCCTTCTCCAGGATATTGAAATAAGGATATAATAAAAGAAACTGAGAAGAATACAGAAACTGCATTCATGTTTAAGATAAGATTATGAAAACAAAAGACATCGAAGAAAGGTCACTGGAAACTAACCCCCCAATCAATTGGGAGTAAAAGGTCATACCTTAACTATCGATAGGGCTACTTGAGTAGAAAATTTTCAAAAGCACTGTACTAGTTATTTAGTCAAGTCACTTATCTTCAGCTTGATATTTGCCTCAAAAGTTTCACTTCTAAATGAGTGTACCTGAACAAACCCAGGGACAGGAAACTCATCTCCTTCCTTGCAATTACTTCCACAGTTGGGCAGCTCTGTAAGTTAGAAGGCATATTGTCAGGGTAAGTAAATCCCCCTGTTACAACAAAAGATCCCCAACTTTTCATGGCTGGACACAACAAGAGTTAATTTCATGTTCATACCACAGAGCAACAAGGAGCTCCTGTCCCGCTTCAGATTTATTTCATGTTCATATTACAGTCCAACATGGAATTTCCTGTTCCGTTTCCTCTCATACACCCAGGTCCCTTCCACCCACCATCTTCCAGGGCCTCGGAGTTTTCCCTGGGTCTCTTGCACCTGGCAGACAGGCCAGGGAACAGAGAGCATGTCGAAGATCTCAAAGGAGGCTCTAAAGGACAGGCCTAGAAGTAGTGTACATCAATCCTACCCATTGGCCTCATATAGGCACATGGCCCCACATGACTAACAAGGGGCACTAGGACAACAAATATTGTAAATTTACTACTGCAACTGACATTACATTAGGTGCGGTTAACATCTTGAATTTACTCCCCTAACTGCTGTTACCCATGCTGCCAAACTGCATCTCTTCTTTTTTGCACTTAGTTTACTGATGGAAGGATGGATATTCTATTCATTTCATGTTGTTGGATGTGAATACCGTGACTAGCCTAATCAGAACGTTTTGGGTCCTGTCTGTCCCATCTCTGGCCCTTTAAACATATGACCATCTCTAAAAGCAAGTGAGACTTTTAGAGCCAGCCATAAACACAGCCAGATGCTCAGACCAAAATATTTGTAGTTATCCATGGTAAGTTTCTTTCTCTCAAATCTGACATCAAATTCATTGGGAAATTCTATCTGTCTCACCTTCAAAACTAACCCCAAATCTGATGATCTCTCACTACGTCGTACTGCTCTGGTCCAAGCCACCACCATTTTTAGATTGCATTCCTGCTGTAGCCCCTAAGGTGTGCCTGCTTCTACCCTGAGCTTGTCCTGCACACCCACCCCACCCTCGCTGCCAACCTATTAAAAGCTGTCATTCTTTTTAACTCCTATGCTCAGAGCTCTTCTAGGACTCCCATTCTCATACCAAGTAAAAGTCAAAGTCCACACAATGCCTACAAGCCTTTAAAAGGCCATCACTACTGTGATCTCATCTTCCCTCAACTTAAGTAATGTACATTTGTGGGGTGACACCAGCATGTAGTGGAAAGTCTTGACTTTAGAGTCCAGTTGGCTTGGATCAAAATCTGTTCCATGTTACTTAACAATCTGAACCTGAATTTCCTCCTCAACAAAATGGGAACAAGAACATTTTCATCATAAATGTTTGGGAAGATTGAAACAATATTTGCTAAACCTCTTTTTAAAAATATATACCTGATATATAGTAAGTACTCAATCACTTTAGACCCTGGAATACCTTGCGCTATGGGCCATGAGACAGCAAGCTGTGTATGGCTTCCATCTGTGGAAAGAGCTACCCATATTCATCCCCAACATTCAGGCCAGGCCAATCATCTTTATTCTCAGAATTTTTTAAACTGGGCCTAAGAGAAAAGAATACTTTTCTCTCAGGTTATAATATAGTGAGGATGTGAGCCCAGGAGCTACAAGTGACCAGAGATTGCCTGTCATGTTAAGACAGCTGGCCCAAGAGACTGAAGTGGGTAGAGAACGAATAGAAAAAATAATAAGCAGAGGCTGTTTTCTTTCATTGTTCTATTCATAATTCTATGGGTCCCCAGCTACTCTCCTCTAGTATATTGCAAAATTTGGCTACTAATTCCATCCAAAAGTATTAGGTTGCCCAAAATGTTTATTTGGGGTTTTCCAGAGTTGGACTCTAAAGAAAGCTGAGCACTGAAGAATTGATGCTTTTGAACTGTGGTGTTGGAGAAGACTCTTGAGAATCCCTTGGACTGCAAGGAGATCCAACCAGTCCATCCTAAAGGAAATCAGTCCTGAATGTTCATTGGAAGTACTGATGCTGAAGCTGAAACTCCAGTACTTTGGCCACCTGATGCAAAGAGCTGATTCATTTGAAAAGACCCTGAAGCTGGGAAAGATTGAGGGCAGGAGGAGAAGGGGATGACAGAGGATGAGATGGCTGGGTGGCATCACTGGCTTGATGGACATGAGTCTGAGCAAGCTCCGGGAGTTGGTAATGGACAGGGAGGCCTGGCATGCTGCGATTCATTGGGTCGCAAAGAGTGGGACACGACTGAGCGACTGAACTGAACTGAACTGAACTGAACAAGATAGCACGAAAAACCCAACTTTTATGAACTTTTATGCCAGCACAATAGAATCTAGGGCTTCCCTGGTAACTCAGTGGTAAAGAACCCACCTGCCAATGCAGGAGACCTGGGTTCAATCCCTGGGTTGGTATGATTCCCTGAAAAAGGAAATGGTAACCCACTTCAGTATTCTTGCTTGGGAAATCCCATGGACAGAGGAGTTTGGTGGGCTATAGTCCACGGGGTCAGAAAGAGTAAGACATGACTTAACAAATGAACAACAAGACACAACAACAATAGAATCTATGTACTCCTTGAATCTGGATGTGGTTATATACCTCTTCTAGGTCAACAGGATACTAGTGAACATGAAGCAAGTAGAGGCTTATAAAGCGTTTGTGCTTTGGGAATTGCCTCCCTGTGCTGCTGGTAATTTTCCATTAACGTATGAAATGGTGCAGGCTAGCCATCTGGAAGATGAGAGACATGGGCAGTATAGATCATATAGACCATGCAGAAGAATTTTACCTGATGCTTCCTAGACCAACCAGTCTCCAGATGACCTCCCAGCTGACTGCAGACACATAAGCGACCCCAGATGAGATCAGCAGAAGAATCACCCAGCTGGCCCACAGAATCATGAACTAATGATTGTTGTCTTAAGTCAGTAAGTTTACAGTTAGCTTGTTATGCAGCACTGGATAACTGATACACACACACACACACACAGCCAACACAAACAAACTTTCTTTTTTTCCCCCTAAAATGAACTCTTTTTTTTTTTCCCTATACCATCAAAAGAAATCTGGCTTCCGGTGCTCCTGTCAGTGAACTGGTGCTATGTTCATCCATTTAGCTTATTCTGTAACTCAAACTCTGCCCCTAAATCCCAACTTCTCCTCCCAACCCCTATGTTGCTATGACCCACCTATGCTGGGTCCTCAAAAGCTGCCAAAAAAACCCATCTCTGCCCTTTGCAGGTTGGACCGCTTCCTATGGCCTTTGCTAAGGGTCTGTACCTGCCACTTCCTATTGGCTCTTCTCTGTGCCAACTGTTTGATGATGCGATTCTCCATCTATTACTAATCACTGGACCTACTGCCGCCACTCTTCACTTGTCTGTACAGACTTCCTCCTGCAAAGAGGAGAGCTATCCACCTGCCAAATACTGACAGTCAGCTTCCTCCCTGGATGTTCTGTTCCATTAGGCTCAGATTCCCATGCTCTTATTCTTCCGGTTTATCCTCTGTCTGAGAGGCAGCTGGGCCTGGGAAGTTGGGCAAATATCCATGAGCTTGCATATCCAGATGACAAATTGTAAACAGCAGAAGGAGACGGTGATTTTTAAAAATAAGTCGTAAGGAAATGACCTGTCTTCCTTGTGGAAGCATATTGGCAAGGCTGTTGCAAGGGCTTGTGAAGTGTACATGCTGCCTTTGGGGTGGGGAGACAGTGAAGTTGGTTCCCAACAGTATGAACCAGATAGGTTAATGCTCAACTCATATTCCCCTATACCTTCTTATTTCCCATTTCTGCGCCTGGTAGCCTGACAACTGCCAGCCCCTACATCTCTTTCCTAGAGCTGTCTCTGGAGGTTTTGCTCGCTCTGGCAAGACCCAAGGAACTGGAGAATTAAAGTCTCCCAGGACCGATGCTGAAGCTCCAATATTTTGGCCACCTGATGCAAACAGTTGACTAATTAGAAAAGATTCTGATGCCGGGAAAGACTGAGGGCAGGAGGAGAGGACAACAGAGGATGAGATGGTTGGATGGCATCACTGACTCAATAGGCATGAGTTTGAGTAAACTCCAGGATATGGTGAAGGACAGGCAAGCCTGGCAATTGCAGTTCAAGGGGGCTCGGAGAGTTGGACATGACTGAGAAACTGAACAACCACCACCACCACCACCTCTGGCCCTGTGCAGTCCTTACTGAGTCAGTGACCAGAGTCGGTATATAAATAACCTAACTCTCTCTTTACCTGGATGAGATACCTCCGAGGAGTGTGTTTGATACTATATTGTCACCCTGCTTCTTTAACTTATATGCAGAGTGTGGTGAGGTGAGGTGAAGTCGCTCAGTCGTGTCTGACTCTTTGCGACCCCAAGGACTGTAGCCTACCAGGCTCCTCCCTCCATGGGATTTTCCAGGCAAGAGTGCTGGAATGGGTTGCCATTTCCTTCTCCAGAGGATCTTCCCAACCCAGGGATCGAACCCAGGTTTCCCACATTGTAGGCAGATGCTTTACCATCTGAGCCACCAGGGAAGTATATGCAGAGTACATCATGCAAAATGTCAGGCTGGATGAAGCCCAAGCTGGAATCAAGATTGCTTGGAAAAAATATCAATAACTTCAGATATGCAGATGACATTACACTTATGGGGTCACAAAAATCAGACATGACTTAGTGACTAAACCACCACCACCCTTAAGGCAGAAAGCAAAGAGGAACTAAAGAGCCTCTTGATGACAGTGAGGAAGAGAGTGCAAAAGCCGGGTTAAAACTCAACATTCAGAAAACAAAGATCATGGAATCCAGTCCCATTCAGTTCAGTTCAGTCGTTCAGTCATGTCCGACTCTTTCCGACGCCATGAATTGCAGCACGCCAGGCCTCCCTATCCATCACCAACTCCAGGAGTTTACCCAAACTCATGTCCATAGAGTTGGTGATGTCATCCAGCCATTTCATCCTCTGTTACCCCTTCTCCTCCTGCTCCAAATCCCTCCCAGTGTCAACGTCTTTCCCAATGAGTCAACTCTTCACATCAGGTGGGCAGAGTATTGGAGTTTCAGCTTCAGCATCAGTCCTTCCAATGAACACCCAGGGCTGATCTCCTTTAGGATGGACTGGTTGAGAGTCCAAGGGACTCTCAAGAGTCTTCTCCAATACAGTTCAAAAGCATCCATTCTTTGGCACTCAGCCTCCAGTTCCACTACTTCATGGCAAATAGATGGGGAAACAGTGGAAACAGTGACAAACTTTACTTTCTTGGGCTCCAAAATCAACACAGATGGTGACTGCAGCCATGAAGTTAAAAGATGCTTGCTCCTTGGAAGAAAGGCTATGACCAACCTAGATAGCATGTTAAAAAGTAGAGACATTACTTTGCCAGCAAATGTCAGTCTAGTCAGAGCTATGGTTTTTCCATTAGTCATGCATGGATGTGAGAGTTGGACCATAAAGAAGGCTGAGCACCAAAGAATTGATGCTTTTGAACTGTGGTGTTAGAGAAGACTCTTGAGAGTCCCTTGGACTTCAAGGAGATCAAACCAGTCAATCCTAAAGGAAATCAGTCCTGAATATTCATTGGAAGGATTGATGCTGAAGCTCCAATATTTTGGCCACCTGATGCGAAGAGCTGATTCATTGGAAAAGACCCTGATGCTGGGGCAGATTGAAGGCAGGAGGAGAAGGGGATGACAGAGGATGAGATGGTTGGATGGCATCACTGTCTCAATGGACATGAGTTTGAGTAAACTTGGGGAGATAGCAAAGGACAGGGAAGCCTGGTGTGCTGCAGTCCATGGGGTCACAAAGAGTCAGACACGACTGAGCCACTGAAAAACAACTTAGAGTTCCCGATTAAGCTTATGATTAAGCTCCAGGCGCTCAGAGTGGTAACTGACTTGGTAACGCATTCTTTATTGCTTTCCTTTCCACCTTTGTCTCCCTCCTCCAAATAAATTCCTTGCACTTGAAATTTTGTTACAAGACCTACATCCAGGAGAACCCAAACAAAGACAGTAACCTACCTACTGGATGCCTTGAAGGACAGGAGTTGGATCTATGGAGATGATAGCAACAATTTAGGGGGGAAAGAAGCTAACAATGTGATGATGAACAGAATGAGCTACTTGGATAGTAAACAGGATAAGATCTGCCACAGGTCCCATCCACCCTATGTCCAAGAGTCTGGGAGATTTTCCTGATAGGCAAGTAATTGAAACAAGACTGAATATAAGGGAAATGTTGGGTCATAACTCACTTCATCTATAATATGGGCATCAGTCACTCTGCCCAATATCCACAGGGCAATAAACTGGTGGAATTTAATTTCTTTTCATGTGGAGCTATTCAAGCGTTACTTTGCAGATTTTTATGGGAGAATGATCCTCTGATATGTTGCTTTGTCTAAGAGCTAAGTACAACTTAGAACAGATAACCAGGAGTGTTCCAATAACTATGTTCAAATATTTATGCAACATTGACTTTCTGAGCATAGAGTTAAATTGGTTAGTTCTTTTGCCAAATGCCTTCAGACTTCATTGACTTTTTTTTTGGAATTAGTACAAAAGCAGAGATTATATTCAAAACTTGTTCAAGGATTCTGTGTGGTCCAGAAAATGATGAGTCTTTACTGCTACATAGGAATTAAATATAGAACATGTTAACTCTTCAACTTTTGGGACAGTGAGCAACCAAGGTGTTTGGACCGACTTAGGAAAGACCTGTATATAAATCTCTGACCTATTCTTCTAAAAGAGCAGAAAAGTTCTTGATAGTTCAGAATGATGCTAAGAAAAAGAATAATTTGGGCCATTTAGGAGACAATGCTGAGCATCTGAACAGGGTTCGCTTTGCCCACAGCCAGTATTATTGTCACTGCTTTGTCAAGAATTCTGAGATCCTTTGAACATGAAAGGGAGAGTAGGGAATCAAATCTCTCTACTTCATAGAGAATGTATTAGAACTGCTTCAAAATTAGCCTTGGCTCAGCTTAATGAAATTTCCCCATCGTTCAGCAACAGCCCACCAAACTCAGCATTTAAACTTTACCCCCTTGACGGTAAAAAGATTCGGAAATCAGACAACCTGCAAAATGAAGACGATTATTCCTCTTCCCCAGGTTCACAAAAGGACTCAAACCTGCTCAGCTTCCAGAGGAGGCTAAATATTAGAGGCATCCTGACTGAGGACATGCTTTATTCTCAAATGCACAGTTAAACGCATAAAATGCCTATGTTATTGAGCCAGAAATTTCTGCTATTAAACTGGCCAGCCCTGCTGCATTCAAGAAATCATTCTCAAGAATGGCAGAGTAACCAGGAGACGTAAACTGGGATCACTCCCCTCTGGTGTCCCTGAAGGGTCTCCAGTGGGATTTTCCTTGGAAGGCCCTCTCCATGGAGACTTCTCCTCAGCTCTGGTTAAATTAGTTTGCCTTCACTGGCCTGAGATAAGAGATGTATGATTGCTTTTCCACCCCCATCCCTCCCACTCTGCACCCACACACAATCTTTGCACTTCCGATACTCCTGAAAGTATCACTGCAATAGCCGCACGACTTTCTGTTTGACATCAATACGTGCATAAAGTCTGACCCTCATAGCTCACCTTAATCACTTGCTCTCTGTGTATTCATCTCCCTTTGGCCTGAACAGGGCACCTAAACTTACAGTCTTCAGAGCACCAGTCAGTGATGCAATGTAGCAAACAAAGGATCTCTTGATTCAAATTATACCACTGTCAAATGCTGATGTGTGTAAATAATTAATTGTATTTTCACTGGTGAGTCCAGTTTGATCTTTCAATCTCTGGTGACCCCTGGGGTCTGCAGCTCCCCAAGAAGCAGAGATGTTTAGGATTTTTTATTACCAGCTCATAACTAATTTATAGATTACTATGGAGTCAGGTGCACATATTCAGGGCATCATTTTTCACTCTAAGTAGCTCCAGTGTTAAGGGCTGGCTGCTGCTGCTGCTGCTAAGTTGCTTCAGTCGTGTCCGACTCTGTGCGATCCCATAGACGACAGCCCATCAGGCTCCCCCGTCCCTGGGATTCTCCAGGCAAGAACACTGGAGTGGGTTGCCATTTCCTTCTCCAGTGCGTGAAAGTGAAAAGTGAAAGTGAAGTCACTCAGTCGTGTCTGACTCTTCGCAACCCATGGACTGCAGCCTACCAGGCTCTTCCGTCCATGGGATTTTCCAGGCAAGAGTACTGGAGTGGGGTGCCATTGCCTTCTCCAAGGGCTGGCTACTTCCCAGAAATCAATGAAAGGGAACAGAGATGTGCACAAGGCCCGGATGCCATGGCACAGGTATCTTTCAGAAGAAGCACAAATGTCTCCAAGTAAGGAATTTCCTACTTACAAACAACCAAGCTGTCTATCTGCTAAAGGTAAAACCCATGTATGTTGCATACTGAAAAAAAAGATCATTAAAATTATGTCTTCATCTCTGATTTGCCTTCTTCAGTGAAGTTTTTATCAAAACAATTCCATTAGACTCAAACTTGGTGGAAGTACTAATGCTTTTTTAAAAAAAGAGAAGGGACTTTCTTAACAAGAAAATTTTATCGTGCCAGGAAATGAGCTTGAAAGAAAGGGAAAACACTTGAAGCCTAATTACAGCTTTGATAGCACATGTGCTATGTCTTTTAGACAACAGCATTAAGTATGGAGTTTATTTACTTAAGATTTTTCAAAGTTTATTTTTTTAATTAAAAAAATTTTGGGGGGCTGTGCCACACGGCATGTGGGATCTTAGTTCCTCGACCAGGGATTGAACCCCCACCCTATGCATTGGAAGCACGGACTCTTGACCACTGGACCCCCAGGGAAGTTCTCCCTTATGATTTTCTAAAGTGTGTAGTATTATATGCACATGTTGATATGTGATAGAACAGAAATGTGGAGAGGCTAAAAGGGCCATTTATTACAGACCTTCAAAGAAACCAATGACTTAGGGATGTGTATTACATCCCTGACTTTTCTGCGGTTTCCTCGATAGCATCAAGAGTTTTCTGTGAAGATACTCAAGAATTCCATCTCCATCATAGCGAAGTAAGTACTCCCGCCCTCTGACCCCTCAGTCATGTCCACAACTTCGACACGCAAAACTCGTTCTCCCAGGGCTGAGGAAAGATGGGTGGTGTAAAGAAAACCTACACCCAGTGGCATCTGAAACAAGTACTGGTGGAATAAAGAAATCTCTGAACATATTCATAAGGGGTGTTTCTTTAGGGTACTTTTCTCTGTCTCAGGACCGAAGTTGTGTCACATTCTGAAACTGTTGCTATGGCAAAGCGTACCGTTTTATTGACTATGGAGCACATTGTTGTGTTTAAGTCATGTAAATGATCAGGATACAAAGGAAAGGGCCTCCTGGCAGCCCCTGTGCAGGGGTCTCTCCCCCCTGACACATGCATTTTCACAGCCTGGGAAGGCATTTCTTTCAAAAAGCCCCACTCCCTGGGTGCTGCAAACTGGTCTTTGGAGACATTTATGAGATCTCCATATCTTTGAGAATTGATTCTGCAAGGGCAAAAGAATTCACAATCATGAAGCCCTTGCTTTTGTTTTAAGGCCAGGATCTTTCTATAGAAATTTTGCATTCTCTACCTATTAACACATTTACTTTCCAGGCTGCTGATCTTGTCTGATATTTCAACTTTCTATCAATTTCTGTCACTTGGAAGCAAAGTAGGAGAGTTTCTCTTTTGTTCCCCACGTATCTCTCGAATATGTGTTTTTAATTAAGTATTTTACTACAGCATCAATTCACACTGATTAGACATAATTACAGAAACAAAATATGCAGAATACATTTTAATAATGCCTGCCACCTCCAAGGAAACAATGAAGATCTAATTTAATGATCTAAGTGTTGTTTGAAAGCAAGATGGAGTTTAAAAATAGTCATATATTTTGAAAAGGAGCTTATTAGTATTTTTTGATATAAATATAAGCTAAAATGCACCATTATCAGGGTTTCAAAACATGTAATTAAAAAAAACACTGAGGGCAACATTTTTTTACATGAAGAATCAAATCACACTCTTTAATAATAAAAGCTTGATCCAGTGAAAACAGTTTCAACTGTGACACTTGAGACAAGCTGTGATAATTTGTAGCCCAATTTCTCAGGGAAATTTTACCACTATGAAAATTGATTTTTGATGGTATTCTGTCCAACGTCTATTTCCAGGGTTTAATGCTGCTCACACTTATGAAGAATGTTATCAGTGGGGGAAACTGCATGAAGGGTGCATATGAATTCACTGCACTAGTTTTACAACCTCTTGTGTCTTAAACTATTTCGAAAAACAAAACAAAACAAAAAAACTAGAGCAAAAATCTATTTTTGATGCCGAATAAAAATCTATTTTTCCGACTTGTAAAAAAACGTGCTGTCTTAGTAGACCTTAGATAATTACAACTGCAGAGCCATCTGACATATTATTTCCAGCACTTGTGTAGGCGTCTGGAGTCAAGGGTTTTTGGACAATAAGTTAACTTTGTCAAGAAAAATTCTATTTATTCCACATTTTCAATTCACTCAGAAAAGAATTCTATAAACAATATAAATGAGAGATCTATTTAATTTTACTACTTCAGATGCCCTTCCAATAGTTATTAAAATAGTATTTACAATTCTCATAAACCTAGTTGTGTCACTGAATCTCTCACTTTGTTTAGATTTCTTGTTCTCTTTTGAAAAACTTGGTAGTTAAAATCCTAGTTTTGCATTCCTCCACTTCATGAGGGAAGTTCAGAGATTAATAAAAGGAGTATGAAACAGCACACACAAAGATTGTACATAATGTAAATATCTGTTCATATTTTGCTTGTGTGTAACTGTGTGTGTATGTGTGTGTGTGTAGATTTGGGAAGGTGTGTAACCTTGCAATGTCAGGATCAAGAGGATCATATGAATTGCCTAATTGAACCTAAATATTAATATGTTAAGCATAAATATATTTGATATATATAATGCATGCTGCTGGTTATATAATAAGCTTTTGCATTTCCATGGCATTCTTTACGGCTTCCCTCATGGCTCAGTGGTAAAGACTCTGCCTGCTAATGCAGAAGACACAAGTTCGATCCCACGGTCAGGGAGATCCCCTAGAGAAGGAAATGGCAACCCACTTCAGTATTCTAGCCTGGAAAATTCTATGGACAGAGGAGCCTGGTGGGGTCAGAAAGAGTCAGACACAACTGAACGACTAAGCGCACATGCGAAGCATTCTTTAAGGGACCATGGCAGCACCACACCTCCTTTTATCCTAATATAATTCTGTGAACTTACAAGAGGTTGTTACCATTATTCTCATGGAGAAAGTGGGCAGCTAACTTCCAAAGATATCCAGCCTCTGGCTTACTCTTACTAGGCATGCTGAAGTGAGATTAGAAATTAAAACCCAGATTCCATACTACTCAGCCATAAAAAAGAATGAAAGAATGCCAACATGGATGGACCTAGGGATTATCATTACTAAAGTAAAGTAAATCAGACAGAGAAAGACAAATATCATATGATGATCATTTATATGTGAAATCTAAAATATGAAACAAAACTATTTATGAAGCAGAAGCAGACTCACAGATGTAGAGAACAGACTTGCAGCTGCCAAGGGAGAGGGAGGGAAGGGCAGGCATAGAGTGGGAGTGTGGGGTTAGCAGATGCAAGCTTTCATATGTAGAATGACAAACAACGAGGTCCAGCTGTATAGCACAGGGAACTATATTCAATATTCTATAATAAACCATAAGGGGAAAGAATATGAAAAAAGTGAAAGTGAAAGTTGCTCAGTTGTGTCCAACTCTTTGCAACCCCATGGACTATACAGTCCGTGGAATTCTCCAGGCTAGAATACTGGAGTAGGTAGCCATTCCCTTCTCCAGGGGATCTTCCCAACCCAGAGATCGAACCCAGGTCTCCTGCATTGCGGGTGGATTCTTTACCAGCTGAAATACCAAGGAAGCCCAATATGAAGAAGGACATATATATAAAACTGAATTACTTTGTTAAAATTGAACACAACATTGTAAAGAAACTATAACAAAAATAAATTTAAAAAAAATACCAGATTCCACATCCTTGTTCAAGGTACTTCACTCTGAGGCACAGTCTCTAAAGCCACAGCTATGGTTAGATTGTCTTGTTTGACATCTTCAACAGTGCCACTTGAAGAAAATATTTAATAGGCTGATTCTTGTCAATGTATGGCAAAAACCACTACAATATTGTAAAGTAATTAGCCTCCAATTAAAATAAATTAATTAATTTAAAAAATAACAGGAGTTAGATATCTCTTTTTATCAATAAATTGTAACAAATAAAAGTATTTTGTGCTTCACCTGGGAACACTGGATTCCTCTTCTTTTCCTAACAGCTTCACTGACATATAATTCAACTACCATAGTTCATTTAATGTGCACCTGTCAAGGTTTTGTTTTAAATATCCACAGAGTTGTAGAACTATCAGAACAACTTAATTATAGAACAGATTCACTCCCCTTGAAAGAAATCTTGCAGCCATTAGCCATCACTCCCTACTCCTCCCACCCTCCACTCCCAGCCCCTGACAACCACTAACCTACTTCTTATTTACATGGAGATTTACCTAATCTGGACATTTCAAACAAAGAAACATACAATATGTGATCCTGTGCAGCTTAGCATAGTATAGCACATATCAGTACTCCATTCCTTTTCATTGTTGAATAATAGTCCATTCCATGCACATGCTACATAAAGTATTTATACCTTCACCGGTTGATGGACATTTGGTTCTTTCCATCTTTTGCCTATTGTGAATGATGCTGTTATAAGCATTTATGTACAAGGGTTTTTTTTTAACTGGAAGAAAATTCTTTTATAATGTTATGTTGGATTCTGCCATACAACCACACGAATCAGTCATATTTATACATATATCACCTCCCTCTTGAGCCTCTGTACCCTCATGTTCAAGTTTTTGTGTGGACATATGTTTTCATTCCTGTTGGGTCTATACCTTGAAGTGAACTGCTGTGTCATATGTTAACTTTATGTGTAACTTTTTGAAGAACTGCCAGAATATCTCCAAAATGGCTGCATCATTTTTCACACCACAAATAATTCCTTTCTTTAACATGAGCTGGCCCAACCACTCTGAGGGCTCCTGTCTTCACTATAATTAGTAAACTCCAACGTTTCTGGTTTCACACACTACTGAGTCTGGTCAGTTGAAAGGTGCCAGATTGTCTTTGCCTCACCAGGATTTCAGCAAAGTGATCAGGTATTAGAATGGGAAGCAAGGAAATGAAGGATGTGTTTATCAATTCTACCTCTAGAGTGTGAATTACATTTTGGCAAGGACAATTAAAATTTGAGACTACAACAAATACACACACACACACACACACACACACACACACACACACACACACTTCAATTAGCCCTACAAAAATAAAAACAAACTAGACCAACCAACCAGTCAAACAGAAACTCCCCATATGGAAGCATGTGTTCCTTCATGTCCTGAAGGATTAGGAGATATCTGAAAGGTTTTTATGGTTTTGTAGTTTTCAGTAGCAAGAGACATTTTTGGCTATAAAGACATCCAGGTAAAAGCCCTCACACCTGCTTCCTGCACAGAGACACACAACTATGAAAAAAAGTCTCCAAAGATGCATGAATAAAACTTTTATAATTTCAAGGATTCTTAAGTTTCCAGACGGGGATCAATACAGACCTTGGTTTTTAAGGCAAGCTGGGACATATTCTGGAATTTAAAACACATGCTTAGCCCCTGACAAATCAAGTAAGAGTCTGGAGATGAAGGAGACTGGTTCTTTTGTGCACAAACCTGGCAATGCTCTGACTGGCTCTTTCTGTGTGGCCACAAAGGTGTGTGCCCAAGAAGATACAGACGTTCCCTGGCTGGCACTGCTGGGGATATAGGGCTGAAGCAGGCCATTTTTTTCCTCCTTCAGCTTGATTCTCTTTTTTTAAAAAATATTTATTTATTATTTTTATTTGGCTTCATCGAGTCTTAGTCAGAGCATGTGGGATATAGTTCCTTGGCCAGGGATCGAACCTGGGCCCCTGCACTGGGAGTACAGAGTCCTAGCCACTGGACCACCAGGGAAGTCCCTAGCTTGATTCTTATAAGATCCATCAGTTGATGCTTTTGACTTGCTCCTGACTTTGAACCTCGTGGCTCGATTTCAGCAAAGCCAGTACAAAGCTGGAAGAGAAACTCATGTGGGTTATTTCTCTCATTCCATTGCTGTTCCCCACCTCTCACATGACACTCACAACCTGATAGGCAAGCAAACCAACATTCTGGCTGGGGAACCATCGCCAGCAGGGAGAACTGGAAAGTTCTGAGTGAAAATGGAAGAGAAGAGGAAGAAGGGATGAGTGAAAAGAAAGAGCGAGAAAAGGGAGTGTGAAATAGGGAAAGAGTACACCCTGGGACAAAGGTCAGAAAGGAGGGAAGGAGAGCAGAGAGCTAAAAACCAAGGAGGCATCCTTGGGCCAAAGGTATTAGCAAGCACTCTTCTCCTGGGACTATCCTGGTTCCCACTGAGGTCTTCATTGCCCTTGGTTAGTACAGTTATTCATTGGTAATGCCCAACTTGGCTTCCCCGGTAGCTCAGTCATAAGGAATCTGCCTGCCAATGGAGTTTGATCCCTGAGTTGAGAAGATTCCCCTGGAGGAGAAAATGGCAACCCACTCCAACATTCTTGCCTGGAGAATCCCATGGACAAAGGAACCTGGTGGGCCACAGTCCATGGGATCGCAAAGAGTTGGACATGACTAAGCATGCACACACAATGCCCAACTTGAGTTTGCCAATGACTTCAAACCACCACAGGAGTTACCAGTGATTTATAGCTTTGCAAACTGAAATTCAAACTCAAAGTGCTTTTGATAAACTGCAATATAACATTACAAAGCACAGAGAAGAAATCCCCTCTAGGTTATAGAATAACACACAAAGAAAGAAAACAACAACAACAAAATGTTTAACAGGAGAGGAATCAACAAAGCTAGACAGCTAACTAATGGCAAGCACTGATCATCAAAGTAAGGTGAATATGGAGATACACTGAAGTGTTAGTTATTCATCCTGAGAAAATGTGGCCAAACTATTTCAAAGGTGCTCTGTCTAGTTCCGAGTGTCACCATTAAAGAGGGGTGTGGCGAACTTGGAAAGAGTTCAGAGGAAAGCCACAAAGAAGATCAAAAGGGTGAAGAAAAAGGACCTGAGAGCAAAGAGTCAGGGAGCTGGAAAAATTCTGGAGAAGAGAAGGTTAAGGAGATAACTGACTTCTGGTCCTCAGCTACAGGAGGAACTTTTCACAGGCGGTGGCCACCTGCCCTCCATCTCCACTATGGATGGACGGACAAGAGGCTTAAACAGGCAGCGTGGGAGAATCTCAGTTAAGTATAAGGAATTCCATGACATGAGAAATGGCAAATAATGAAATGGGCTCCTGATTATGGATGGGAATAACGAATATCCTCGGGCGTCTTAGAAAAGAGGTAAGACCCTCCTGTGTGTGGGATGGCTTACTACCTGGAGTTGAGGGTGGGATGATGAGGGTCGCTATTCTCACATTCTAGAATACAATTGGGTATTCATCGCTTGTCTGACCAAATTTCTCACATTTCTCAGCCTTGAAGCAAAATACTTTGCCTGGTATACCCCTTTGAGATACAACCATTTCATCTGTGAAAACGAGGACTGGAAAAAAAAATCTTTGAAGGGTGGGAATTTGTTGAAGGAAACAAGTGAGCCAAACAAGACTTACAAGGGTGGGGGTGGGGTAAGGCACCTCGGAGTGCATGCTGGGATTAGGGCTAATTAAGATGTTGACTGAATCTATGCTAGTCATGTCCCACCAGACTCTGCTGGATTAGTATGTAAATTGGCAAACTCTGTTCTGAAATTGCCCTACCAGCTGAGGTCTAATTACTGACTAGACATAACAAATAATAATGGGATTTGTATTTTAGGATGTTTAATTATGGAAATACACGTCTGGAAAAAAAATACCAGTTGTATTGCACAGACAGAGAACTCATAATGTTTTCCCCAAAGTTTATGAAATTTTACACCTTTAATAAGAGCACCACGAATGAGCATGGGTGGGGAACTCCTTACAGAGACCTAGCATTTGTGAAGGGAAACCATCACAATGATTAATTCGCCGCTTGAGTCATTTCCCCAAAGCTTCTCAAAGACTAATTGTTTCATTGCTGATACACAGCATCTTGTGAGCTTTTAGTTCTATCACCAAAAGAACTGGAACTCATCCATGAAGAATAACCAAGATGCTATGGATTTCACTCAACTACCCTGCAGCATGCATTCAGATGGAATTAAAAGCAACAGGCCAACAATGAAATGAAATGAAACCCCTAACATCGTTTTTCTTTCCAGAAATTATTCTACAATATTGAAATCATTAAATTTATAAATCAGAAAATGGTGAGTCCAATTCTGAGGCAAGAGAGTGTATTTCATGGCTTTATAGAAAAACAGCTTAGGTCTAGAATTCACTGGATGGGTATCTGGGGATAGAAACTTCTTTGCAACTATTTATTACATCAGTCTGTGGCCCATCCTTTCCAAAAAGTAACTCACAGAGGAACAGTTATAAACTGAATTTTACACAGAGTTGTAAGAGCTCTGTGTGCCCACTGTATTGCTCTTTCTCCCATAATTTTAAAGGCATATGGGTGATCATTAAATCTTTATTAGGCTTTACCTCATAAAATAAATTATTCATGTTCTTCTAATACATTCTGATATCTTTACAGCCCTTCTGCCTACATTTAGCTAAACAAACCTCATTTGCATAACATTTTTATTTTAATTTAGGACAGTTTTGTTATGAAAATATAAGGCTTAAATGCCCATTATGTCCCAATTATGTGTCTATTTCCCACACTTTTCTTGGGTCCATACAGTGCATGACTAATGAGGAAAAGTTCACATAATTAACAAAGACAATGATTTCCTTTCACTTATAAGAAGTTTTAGAATGTTCGTTCTTGCTGTTCTGTGGCAAGAGGATGGGTATTATCAAATAAAATTCAATAAAGAAGCTCATGTTTACAGTAGCTTCAAGCCTCTACATATATATATATATATATATTTAAATTTTTATTGAAATATAGCTGCTTTACAATGTGTACTAGTTTCTGCTATACAGCCAAGTGAATCAGCTATATGTACACATGTAGTCCCTCTCTTTTTGGATTTTGTTCCCATTTAGGTCACCAAAGATCATTAAGTAATGTTCCCTGTGCTATATAGTAGGTTCTCTTTAGTTACCTATTTTATATTGAATACATGTATATATATGTATTCATATACATATTCTCCCTTCTCTCTTGGTGTCCATACGTTTGTTCTCTACATCTGTCTCTATTTCTGCTTCACAAATAGGTTCATCTGTACCATTTTTCTAGAGTCCACAAATAAAAATATTATATGATATTTGTTTTTCTCTTACTTCATTCCGTATTACAGTCTCTAGGTCCATCTATGTCTCTGCAAATGGCACAATTTTGTTCCTTTTTAAGCCTCTATATATTTGAAGTTACATGAGTATACGGAAATTACATTTGTGGATCACCTTTAACTTGAATTCGTGAAAATAAAGCGTTAACTTATCTTTGAGGTGCAGAATGACAGGGAACAGTGAAGTCGCTCAGTCGTGTCCTACTCCTTCTCCAGGGAATCTTCCCAAGCCAAGGATCTAACCCAGGTCTCCCACATTGCAGGCAGACTCTTTACCACCTGAGCCACCAGGGAATCTCTGTGACCTGAGGATCTCAGAATTAGTATAACCTGAGGATCTCTGAACTCTTAATGGAAATTCATTGAACACAATAATTTTTCAATGAGAATTCAGGCTTTGCAGATCTTATTGGCATACTGATAACCATATTTATTTAGGTTGCAACTGTGGATTTTTAGCTTCTTTTTTCATTAGTCTCAAAAATATAAGACACACCAGGAGATGTTTGATTCCCTAAAGGTGGATGAAAAAAATCTGAACCAACTTTCCCTTTTGATATGATACTGAGTTCTCACCATTAAGCAGTGCTATTAACTTTGCATGATGACATCTTCCTGTAGGCAATATTTCACTGAAACATTATTTTCGGTGTTATAGCCCAAAGCCCAAAGGCACCTGTCAGCAATTATGTATTATTTACTATTAAAACTAATCGTGACCTACTCTAAGCATTGAATGCAGGGTCAGGTACTCTGGGATGATCATTCTAACTCGGTCCCCTTCTTGTCAGGAGTGCTGGGAGAAGTCAATGTGGGGTTAGAACATTTGGAAGGTTCACAGAGAGTGTTTTGCCAACACGTATGAAAGCAGAGTATAAGCCTGAACAGATGTCACATTGAATGTAAATCTCTCAGTGACTGGCTAGCAAACTATTGGGTAAATCTCCTGTTCTTTAGAATTCTCACTTTGAAGCCAATTATACAATTGCAGTCCATTACCCTTTCAACAAATGGGCTTCAAAATCCTCTTTCATTAAAGCAAGCTACAGATTATTTTGAAAAATAAGAATATCGATCCCCAAATGTGCCTAATATTCATTGGAAGGAGTGATGCTGAAGCTGAAGCTCCAGTACTTCGGCCACTTGATGCAAAGAACTGACTCATTGGAAAAGACCCTGATGCTGGGAAAGATCAAGGGCAAGAGGAGAAGGGGGCAACAAAGGATGAGATGGTTGGATGGCATCACTGACTCGGTGGACATGAATTTGAGCAAACTCTGGAAGATAGTGAAAGACAGGGAAGCCTGGCATGCTGCAGTCCATGGGGTTGCAAAGACTCGGACATGACTTAGCAACTAAACAACAAGAATACTGAACCCGTAGGCTTTAAATACACACTAGCAGGGAGAGAAATGACTGTGTGGTTCAAATGTTACTCCACTGATCATCACTTCGTGACCTCAGGCAAGTTCCTTAATTTAACTGCCCTCTGCCTCAGTTTCCCCATGCACAAGACAGATGATTTTATAACACTGTGCATGCGTGCTAAGTTGTTTCAGTCGTGTCTGATTCTGTGGGACCCTATGGACTGTAGCCCGCCAGGCTCCTCTGTCCACGGGATTTCCCAGGCAAGACTACTGGAGTGGGGTGCCATTCCTTCCTCCAGGGGATAGACCCAGGGATCGAACCCATGTATCTTATGTTCCCTGCACTGGCAGGCAGACTGTAGTAAGAATTAAATGGAAGGATGGACAGAAAGCGCACAGCACATAGAGCCATCAACTCACTTCTGCTTAGAACACCCCTACATTCGACCATATTGACCTTCTCACCGCCTTGTTCTTTCCCATTTCCTTTTAGAAAAAGATTATATCCTCATGTCAGATATATCTAGAGGACTTTGGAAACACTTTGTCTGTGATATGTATTGGTTTTTTTATGAGTGCAATATGGTTTTCTCCACATGGATGTCAATTCATAGAGAGCAAGGAAACAAGATCTTTCTCTAATTTTGCCCTTATGCCCAGTTTAGTGCTCCAGACCAATGTTTTATTTGATCACATATCATATCCTCCTGATGGCCAGCCATCTGCAGGAAACTGCCCCCCAAAATTGAGAGTTCTCCTCCATAGCAGTCACTGCTATTACTATGGCCCTGCCATGGAAATCTGCAGAGACTTCTCATACTAAACAGCCTAGAAAATCATCATTAGTTGTTAAGTGAGGCCATGGAGTGTTATAATTAAAACCATGGGCCCTGAAGCCAGACTGCTTAAGTTCCTTCTTTCCTCTTGCGAATTGCTCACACTTGGGCAGATCATATAATCTCTCTAGGAGTCAGTTTCTTCATCTGAAAAACGGGATGATAATGATACCAAAGAGGGTTGCTATGGAGAGTAAATGTAAGATGCTTGGGATGAGATAAAGCATTCAGGAAACATGAGTTCTTGTTACGACTACCACTGCTATCTTCCTAACGGGGCTTTGAGCTACATGAGCAAAGAGGTATTTCCAGCCATCACTGTACTCCCAGTGCCCAGCCCAGTGTACATACATCTGCTCAGCAACACCCATCCTCTGTGGCTTCCCATCACCCACCCAAGTCATCCAAGTTACAGACTCTTTCCTCTCAGCTATCCTGTCAACACTCTTTTTCTCTCTCAAATTCTTCCCCCTCCCCTCTGCTACAGACTCTACCACAATTCATGCTCTCAACTTCTCTCTTCCTGCATTCTAGGTGGCATCTTAGTTGTGGCTCCATTTCCACAGGACTCTCTCCATAAGCTTCCTAACAGGGACACCGGATTATCTCACCTCTCCACATGAAAGTCGTCTGTGGCTCCCCCTGACCTACAAGATCACAGAATAGGGACTTCCCTGGCAGTTCATTGGCTGACACTCCATCCTCCCAAAGCAGGGGGCCTGGATTTAATCCTTGGGCAGGGAACTAGATCCCACATGCTGCAACTAAGAGTTCACATGCCCCAACTAAAGATCCCACATGCTGCCACTAAGACTCGGCACAGCCAAATAAATAAATAAAATAAATGTTAAAGAAAGAACACAAGTAAATGTCATGTAGCTATAAAGAAATATTCAAAAGGATGGGGAAATCAGAAGAGTGACTCTCTAGTGCTGTCTGTCTTCTGATTCCCCAAACCCAGGACTCTATTATGTTACATGGCCAAAAGGCTCTGCATATGTGATTGAAGCTGTTGGGATGGGAAATATCCTCGGATGAGCCAGGTGGGTCCAATGTAATCACAAAGGTCTTTTTTAAAGGGAAACCAGGAGGCAAGGGAGTCGAAGTCAGAGAAGGAGATGTGATGATAAACATACAGGTCAGAGGGGTGTAGGCCACAAGCCAAGGAATGCCAGTGACCTCAAGAAGTGAGGAAAAGCAAGACTCAGCTTGTCCCTTAGAAGAATCATTTAAGAAGGAATGAAGCCCTGTTGGAGCCTTGGCTTTAGATCACGGCAGGCTTCAGATCTCCAGGACTGTAAGAATATTAATTTGTGTTGTTTTAAGACCCTAGATTTGTGATCATTTGTTCCAGCAGTGATAGAAAACCAATACACAAAGCAGTGGGACAGATAGTGCTGACTAAATAAATGTATTGAGGTCAATCAATGACTATACTATGAATGCACCAGACTAATGCACCATGGTGGCTCATGCTCCCCTGGTGGCTCAGAGGTTAAAGCATCTGCTTGGAATGCTGGAGACCTGAGTTCGATCCCTGGGTCGGGAAGATCCCCTGGAGAAGGAAAGGGCAACCCACTCCAGTATTCTTGCCTGGAGAATCCCATGGAGGGAGGAGCCCGGTAGGCTACAGTCCATGGGGTCACAAAGAGTCGGACAAGACTGAGCGACTTTTTTTTTTTAATGCACCATTATATGTAGAAGTTTCGTTTATTCATAACACACCACTGTTTCCTGTCTTTCAACTTATTGCTTCCAAAGGGGGCAAGGAATGCATTCCCTAGGTTTTTATAACTCTGTCCTTTCCTTAGCTTCTCTTCAGGAGGCTGAAAGTGAGGCCCAGTGGGGATCAAAACCTACATGTTCACAAACAGAGAAGACACACTTACCAGCTTGCTTACAAACTGGGACCCCTATTAGATAAATGGTGAAAACCAAGGTAGGCATGGCCAAAACCCAAACCAAATTGACTTCTCATTTCCCCTATCTAAGCAAATCTAATATGCTGCCTTCTACAGTTTCATATGTTGTTTCTACTTTGATGTTTCAAAAGCAGTTTTTACAGATAAGTACATATAGCATGTGTTGAATCTGTACTTACATAGGTCGGTTGTCAGCTCATAAAGGAGGTCAGGAAACAGGGTGTAACTGTCAAGGGAGATTCTCTGGAAGCATTAAGATAAGCTATAGGGAATGATCAGTTGATCCAGGATTTGGGGAGAAAGACATGGGTGTTAAGAATGCAATATGGGGACTTCCCTGGTAGTGGCTACGACTCCTTGCTCCCAATGCTGGGGGCCCGAGTTCGATCCCTGGTCAGGAAACTAGATTCTGTATGCCACAACTAAGAGCTCACATGTCACAACTAAAGATCCTGCATGCTTCAACCAAGACCCAGCACAGCCAAATAAATAAATAAATATATTTTTATAACACAGAAAAAGAAAGCGACATAGATGTGGCTAAAAAGTGCCTTGTGGAGCAGGAAACAGATCTGGGTTTGCTATGTTAGTAGTCACACAAGATGATTTCACTCTTAAATTCTTAGGTCTCAGCATTTTCATATTTAAAATGGGTATACTAATACCTATTTTGCAGCACTGTTGAGAAGACTAAATGATACCATGCTTGTGAAGTCTCCAGGGCAGTGTCTGCTACAGGATAGATTCAAGAAAGGTTCCTTTCTTTCCCATGATGCCCTTTTCCTATTGATTTATTGTAAACTATGTACATTATTGTGAGACATCATTGAACAAAAACATTTAACAAAAGCCATGTAAGAGGGAAAAAAGCGAGTAAGTCAAGATGAAAAATGAAAATGAACAGCCATTTATAAACTGTAAAGAGTAAGCTGGTAAAAATATTCTGGTCCATATTTTCCCAACCTACACCGTGGCCAGATTAATTCACGAGAAATTTGACTTCTGAATTCTTCAAATACCCAGCGATGAGAAGGACACACAGTGGTTCTTGCTCAGTGTGAAAGAACCATTGGTTAATTCAACTCCCAGATTCTAAGTAGCCAGTCATATATTTTAAGGTATCAATAATTCAGGAGAATTTTCTATGGTTGCTGAAACCACATTTGCAACTGAACCATGTGAACAAGCAAACAATTGTTAGAACAGTGAAAGTTGGTCTCTTCCCCGTTAGCCATGGTCACCTCTGCAGGGAGCCCCAGCAAAACACAGTTTTTATCTCTCACAGCAAATGTGGGTCACACTAGTGACACAAGACACTCAATAAATATAGGCCAGATGAATGAAAAATGCATAAGGTGGTAGTGAAAAATGACCAGCAAAAGTGTTTTAAAAGATCAAACTGGAAAGAAAATCAATTCTAATATACTTGATGCTCTCGGGCTCAAATATCATGAAGCTAAATAGTCTTTGAAACTGCAATGAGCATGCAGCAGAGAATAGTAAATAACATTGATCAAATCTAAAACCCTCCCAGGCATCCTCACAGCCCACAGATAAATTGATTAACTGTTATCTCACACCCAGGACCCCCAAATTAACTGCCTTCATTCCGTAAATAATTCCTAGGCAAAGACAAAACTATTTGGTTGAATTAGCATTTTCAGTTGAAAAGGAATGAAAACTGAAATTGAAAGGGAATTGACTTTCATGGTTTTGTTTTGTTTTGTTTTGTTTTGCAAAGTATATTTCAATCAAATAATTAGCTCCTTTTAAAGAAAGAGCCTGTATTTTTCAGGCATTCATATTAATATGCATGTGAAGAAACTTTATTTAAATAATTATAGACTTAAAAAAACCTGATTGCTGTTAATGGAATAAATGTCACACATTTTCAATTTTGGAATATTCTAATAACCAGGTCATCTTATGACTACAAAATTAAGGGGATAAAACTCTAGGGGCCCAATCTCAATTGAGGTTAAAGTTGCAGGACTGGGTAGTTAGCTGCTGTTGAATCATTTTACTTGAGTATCATTTTCATGTTGTACAGATTCAGCTGGAAGGATGCTAGGATTTGGTATATGTGAAGTTTAGAAACTAAACATCAGTTTTGCAGAATTTTGCCTAGTTTGTAAATTTGTAGTTTTGTTTTAATGAGAAGGGGAAAAACTGCCATGAGGCAGCACCCAAACTTTCTCAGGCAAAAAAACCAGAACAAAGATGTCTATTCCCTCCTGAATGGTGGGGGAGGGGCAGCAGGGTTTGGAGGAATTTGTTTCTCAGCTTTGGGCGGGGGTGGGGGTGGGGGTCGGGGGGGGGAACAGGTTTCTGGACTTGTCTGTCACAGAAAGTGACAGTGGTCTGTCATTTATATCTTCTTCAAGCCTATACCAACTTGAAGGACTGTAGTAGTTTGCTTGAGGGGAAAATTGCCTCTAGTTGAAGTAATCTACTTCTAAACTACTCAGCCTCAAGTGTACCAAGATGTACTAAAAGGATATATAGATATATTTATCAATTCTAAAAATAACAGAATGGAATGAGGGAGTAAGAAATAATGATCGCCAAATAAGGCTGCATAAGCCAGCCGATCCCTTGAAAATGCTGACGAAGCCTTGGTACCTATTCTTTCCGATTCTGAGGCAGTTTCCTCACTTTCCGATTAGAACACTGGCTGAGGAACAATTGGAAATGGAAATTCTTCACAACGGACTCAAAATCCCATTTTCCTCCTTTTAGTGGGACCACTCTCCCTTTATCTCATACTGCCTAGAGCTTACTGTGTCTGGTTGGTCAGCAGTGGTGTGGGTCTGCACGGTCCTCACTACAGAAAAACAGGTGAAAGAGGCATCCTCATAGGAGACTGACAATTTTGGAATTTTCCAGGAAGGCCTAGTTTTCTCCCACCACCATGCAGTTGTATCCTCAAACGAATCAAATTTTTATATCAATGCTTTAAAATATGATTACCCTACAAATAGGTACATTCAGATACGGAGTCCGGGGTCTGTGTGTGTTTTGTTTAAATCAGTTGCTCAAAACTGATGCTAATCAAATTTGGGAAAACTGGCATTATGCTCTGGCTACCAGCCCTTTGTGCAAGAAACAGCGTCTTTCTCACACACTAGCCAGACACAATGCAGCGAGATATCCCCCAGCATCGCTAACCAATTTCCCTTTCTTCCAACACAGCCACTTTAATAAAGCAGTTAGCATCCTAGGAGCAGTAGGAGAAAAAAAAAAAAGAGAGAGAGAGCGCCTTACCAGTTTCTCCTGCAGTAGATGGTAGACGAAAGAAAACCATCCCCAGCTTCTCTAGGCCAGGCATCTGGGTTTCTCAGAGTCACTTTACTGAGGGGACCAAGACGGCTGAAGTCTTCCTTCCCTCTGTTTGGTTTCTCCTCAGCCCTCCCAGGATCTTTCTCACAAAGCACTCTGCTAGTTTCTAATCCCCTCACAAGGAAAACCGGCACACACACCAAATGACTTCTGTAGAAGCGCCTCTCCTGGGAAGTGGGAGGGGAGGGGGTGAAAGAGGGTGTTTGCTGCCCGGATTCCTGCAAGGCGGATCCTCAGAGAGGCCAGGGACCTGGACACCAAGTACTGAACCCTGACCAGGTTGGGGATGTGCCATTGCACTTTTGGTACCCTCCCCAGGCTCAGGGATGGGTGAGGCAGCTCAGCGCCAAACTTTTCATCTGACTTCTCAACTCCCTCCCAGAACAGAATTTCAAGCAAGGTGTGTAGCAATCAGCTAGAAGCCATCGAAATCTAGCTAGCACTTTCAAGTGCAAATGTCAGTCGCTCAGTCGCGTCTGACTCTTTTCGACCCCGTGAACTGTAGGCCACCAGGCTCTTCTGTCGATAGGATTTCCCAGGCAAGAATACTGGAGTGGGTAGCCATGCCCTTCTCCAGGGGATCTTCCCTGAGTGTTGATCGAACCTGCAGTGTTCGATCAACCTGCAGGCTGATTCTTCACTGTCCGAGCCACCAGGGTAGCCCCGAGCACTTTCAAAGCCCTTGACAATGTACAGCAGCTGTTTGCTTTTCATGTGCCCCCAAACTGAAAACATCGAGAAAAGGCAGAATAGCAAATAGGAAAACATGGATCGACATGTGCCAGCCAAAATCCAAAAAAATAAATGTGTTGACCCAAAGTCATGTTTCCAAAATATTAATGAAAAGTCAGGTACTAAGTAGTAAGGCATGATCTTTCGTAAGCTCTTAACTTTGCCTCATCTTCCCAAGGACTGGGTTCACCCTTGTACTTCACAACAATATTTGCACCTTACAAACGCAAACCTTCCAAACGAAGACAAATATCTTACAGACATTTCAGAGATGCTATAATCAATCTGGAATTCCTCCCTTTCCCCTCGAGTTTTGAGAAAGAAGACTTACCTTTCGACTGTATCATTTAAAAGCCCGAAACGAATAAATCAAAGAGGAGACAAGCAGATGGCACAGTTCTACATTTCGCAATGAGAGCTGTTTGCCTAGGAGTCATTATTTCTAAGGAGGCGCTGTGCGGGTGCCTCTGCTCGGCAGCATGCCATTTGGGCCTTTGAAACAAAATGAATCAGCTTCACACTACCAGCTTTACTACAGACTAACACTCCAGAATGCCCCAACCGGGGCAGGCCGCCTCTTTCTGTAGTGACCCTGCACAGAATCAGAGGTGACGGTTTGATGGATGAGTTTCCCAGGAGACAATGCAATCTGTGACATCACAGGTCTGTTTGCAACCCCTGCCCCAGGCCCCCGTCCAGCTTCTCCTCTCCCCTCTCCTTTCTTGATAGAAAACTGCCTCTGCTTGGTGACAATGCCATCTCAATAGCAAAAATGAACCCGGGTTTGAAAGCAATGCTGCAACTTTCTCTGTCCTTCGCTTCAATTTTCGAATTCCCCTTTGTTGGGGTAATGAAAGGAGGACTGAGATATGAAGGAACAGGGGAGAGAATTCAGACAAAACCAAACAAAAGTACAGAATTCAATCTTCTAAAAGTTTATCACCTGACAGTAAAATAGTAACCCTTCGAAAGTAACGTTTTATGTTTCCTATCAGTATTACGCACTTCCACAATGACACTGATGTCTTTCTGTTACGTGTGCTTTAAGAGATTTACAATGAAATTATACGTAAACAACTGCAAAGATATTTCAAGTGTCTATATGAAGACTCAACTGCAATACCCTTAATATCACATTTTTCTTGATTGTAAAAGATTTTCCTGACTATCAAGTGATATATCACTTGAGATATATAGTGAGATATCACTCTATCAAGTGATATATATGCTCTTGAACTAACCTTGGCCATTCACTCTATTCTATGTTTCAGTTGCTCCCTGAACCAGTACACATCCTTAGTCTTAACATTTAAAGTAATATTCAGTAAATTCATTTGACCTAATACAAACTTACTTGAGAAGAAAAGTTCTAATATCTTTGCAACTCTCATTACCTCCAACCTTTTTACCCAATTAAGTTTCAGATGTATGGCTCAAGGACAATAAAAAACCCCAGAAGATATCTATATTATATCTTTATCTATCTCATCTATATCTTTATCTGTATCATCTTTACATATACTCATTTTCTAGCTTATCTCTCTATCTATGAACGATCAGTAGATCATTCTGTATAAAGATAGAAAACTTGGGCTTCCCTGATAGCTCAGTGGTAAAGAGAATCCCCCTACCAGTGCAGGAGACACAGGTTTGATCCCTGATCCAGGAAGATCCCACGTGCCACAGAGCAACTAAGCCAGTGCACCACACCTACTGAGCCTGTGACCTTGAGCTGGGGAGCCTCAACTACTGAGCCTGTGGGGTGCAGCTACTGAAGCGTGTGCTCCCTAGAGACAAGAGACGCTACTGCAACAAGAAACCCGCACACCGCAACTAGAGGGCAGCCCTCACTCACTACTAGAGAAAAAGCCCACACCAAGCGATGAAGACCCAGCACTGCCACAAATAAATGAATAAAATTATTTTAAAAAATTAAAAACTTCTGCATGGCAAAATAAAGCATGAAAGTGAAGTTGCTCAGTCGTGTCTGACTCTCTGCAACCCCATGGACTGCAGCCTACCAGGCTCCTCCGTCCATGGGATTTTCCAGGCAAGAGTACTGGAGTGGGGTGCCATCTCCTTCTCCAGGAGATCTTTCCAACCCTGGGATTGAACCCAGGTCTCCTGCATTGCAGGCAGACGCTTTACCATCTAAGCCACCAGGGAAGTCCAAAATAAAGCATAAGACAAGTCAAAAGACAGGAAGAACTGGGACAGAGGGCCTCTGTCCTTTATGCTGAACAAATGGCTAAACTTTGAAAAGAGAAAAACCTACCTCCCAAAAGCTTATGAAACAGAGGTGACATATAATTGGTTTTAAAATGTAATGGAAAGATGTTCTTTCTCATTTGCAGTAAAAGAAATGCAAATTAAAACTACATCAAGATCATCACTTCTTGCCTACAGACTGGACTAAATCCAAATGTTTGACCTTGTGTATATCACTGGGGTGGGGGGCACTTTCTAGGTGGCAGTACTGGTAAAGAATCTGCCTGCCAACTCAGGAGATGTAAGAGATGCAGGTTCGATCCCCAGGTCAGGAACCTGGAAGAGGGCATGGCAACCCACTTCAGTATTCTTGCCTGGAGAATCCCATGAACAGAGAAGCCTGGCAGGCTACAGTCCATAGGGTCACAAAAAGTCGGACACTACTGAAGGGACTTAGCATGCACACATGCATACCACTGGGGAGGCCAGGGGGAAACAGATAATCTCCGAGATTGCTGGTAGTACAAAATACTACCACAAACACAGAGGGGATTGGGCAATAAGTAATAAAGGTACGGATGCATGAACCCTTCCATCTGGCCATACCACTTCTAGGCATCTATTCCACAGAATCACCAGTACAATGTTCAGGCAAAATAACGGAAAGCACACAGATGTCCAGCAATAGATTGATTATTCCAGAGCACGTACATAGCAAAGCTGCGAACAACTGCCAAAGGGAAGTCAGATCTCTAAGTACTAATGCAACGAATGCCCAGATCATGAAAACAAAGTGTTGGAGAGGCCTGAGCCTGCAAGAAGTAAGGAAGGGGCAGTGGGAGGACTAAAAGTCTACAACTGTGCCTCTATCTGCCAAAAAAAGGAACTCTGGAAGGATAAATCAGAATCCAATAAAAATAGATTTTCATAGGGAAAGGAACTGAGTAGGGTGGAAAGGGCAGAAATGGACATGAGATTCCGGTGTGTTTATGTGTTTACTTATCCTTTTCTGTCTGGGGTTGGCAAACTACAGATTCTCCTCGGCTTGTGATGGGGTTACATCCTGATAAATCCAGTATAAGTTGAAAATATCATTAGTAGAAAATGCATTTAATATACCTAACCTGCCAAACATCACAGCTTAGCCTAGGCTCCATTAAATGTGCTCAGGACTCTTATTAAGCCTACAGTTAGGCAAAGTCTTCTAACACCACGTCTGAAAGTGAAAGTAAAATGAAAGTTGCTCAGTTGTGTCTGACTGTGACACCATGGACTATACAGCCCATGGAATTCTCCAAGCCAGAATACTGGAGTGGGTAGCATTTTCCTTCCCAGGGATCAAACCCAAGTCTCCAGCATTACAGGTGGATTCTTTACCAGCTAAGCCACTAGGGAAGACCAAGACTACTGAAGTGGGTAGCCTATCACTTGTCCAGCAAATCTTCCTGACCCAGGAATGGAACCAGGGTCTCCTGCAATGCAGGCAGATTCTTTACCAACTGAGCAATGAGGGAAGCCCAAGCCTATATTCGTAATATAGTATCAAATATCTCATGTAATTTATTGAATAATGTCCTGAAAGTGGGGCTTCCCAGGTGGCTCAGCGGTAAGGACTCCACCTGCCAATGAAGGAGATGTTGGAGACCCAGGATCGATCCCTTGGTCGGGAAGATTCCTTGGAGAAGGAAATGGCTACCCACTCCAGTATTCTTGCCTGGAGAATCCCATGGACTGAAGAGCCTGGCAGGCCACAGTCCATGGGGGTCGCAAAAAGCTGGACACGACTGAGCAACTGAGCATGCACGCATGTTCTGAAAGTGAAAAGCAGAATGGTTGTCTGGGTCCAGAATGGTTGTAAGGGTAAGAGTCATTCACCCTGTGATCATGGGGCTGACTGGGTCCTGTCCCACCCAGCATCACTGCAGAGGATCAGACTGCATGTTGCTTGCTAGGGAAAAGATCAAAGTTCAAAATTCGAAGTACTGTTTTTACTGACTCTGTATCACTTCTGCACTATCATAAAGTCGAAAAATGGTTAAGTCGAGGACCGTCTGTATGGCCTAAGGACTCCAAAGGCCCTCTTCCTCTTTTTGTAAATAAAGAGCTACTAGAATGCAGCCATGCTCATTCATTGCACATTGTCCCTAGCTGCTTTCCTACATTGCTATGTCAGCAGAGCTGAGTATTTGTAGTAGTGGACAAAATCGCCCACAAAGCCAAAAATGTTTACTATGTGGTCCTTTACAGGAAAAAAATTGCTCACCCCTCACTCTGTGTGATGAAATGACTATTAGAATAATGCAAGTGACAGTCTTAGGAAGATGGGGTTGATGTCCCGATTTCTACTTTAAAAGATGTTAAACTGAGATCAGAATACTTGTGTTCAAGTCCTAGATATCTCTGGTTACTTAACTTCCTTGGAATTATTTTCATCACCTACAAAGTGATGACCCCTTTGTGAAGATTAAATAAAACAATGAAACAAATATGGAAACACCTTGTAAGCTCTAAACTACTATAGTGACCTAAGATTTATTTTTAATGTAATTGTAATAGAAGGTGATAGGTAATACACAGATACATACACAGATAATCAGTAAAGACAAGTGATATTAGAACAGCCAGGACATTTAAAATTTTTCAGCACTCAAAAAGACAACACTGCCTTTAAACTTTTCTCCACTTAACGTTTCTAGTTAATACTTCTACCAGCCATGGTCACAGGATAACTCTTAAGTTCCTGTATATTCTCTACAACCAGTCAAGTCATTACATCTGATCATCTGACAATACTGACTCAGAGGTAAAATCCTACAAGGTCTTCAGGCTAGAATTAGTTGGTCTTCAGAGAGCTCTAGAGACTTCTGAACTTTGAGATATCTTTTAAGTTCTAGTAGTTAAAATTCATCTAACATAGTTTATCTTACTATGAAGTATGACATACTATGTCTATTTGGGGTCCATCTGAGGATAGTATATGACAAATACTTAGATTGAGGAAGAGACTCTAACCCTCAAATTCATGTTTGCAGAGTCACTTTTCTTCTTATTTTAAATATTTGAATGTATTATTTTAATATAAAAGCCAGAACTTCTTTCTGTTAGAACTATCAGGGTTTTTTCCTATACTCAATGATATTTCCTTTTCAGTTATCAAATTTCTAGTAACTGATTTTTGTCAAATTATTTTAACTGTTTCTAAACCATACATATCTGTGAGCCTGTAAAAAGTGAACTGCCCCAAAATTGTATCAAAAGCCCTTAAAATACACACATCATTTGACCTGCACCTCTACTTTTGGGAAATAATATTGAACAAATAATGCTATACACACCATTATGTTCAGAGATATACAGACAAGCAATACCTATATTAAGCTCTTTGTGGTGGCGCAGTGGTAAAGAATACACCCGACAATGCAGGAGATGCAAGAGATGTGGGTTCAATCCCTGGGTCAGGAAGATCCCCTGGAAAAGGAAATGGCAACCCATTCCATATTTTTGGCTGGGAAATCACATGGACAGAGGAGCTTGGCAGGCTGAATTCCAAGGGTGAGTTTCCCAATGGAGGGCTTGGCAGAAACATACCCCCTTTTATGATCTCTCTTGGAAATCAGATGGTGTCACATTTGGTAGACTGAGGCAGTTATAGAATCTCACCCAAGTTCAGAATAAAGGATGGAGATTCTACCGCTTGTTGGGGCATGACAAGGTTCAGAAAGCGAAGGGAGTGATGGAAAGGTTGCTGTCATCATTTTGGAAAGTATAATCGTCATAATTATGCAGTGATTAAGATGATACAGCAGATCCAACTTTATTGACATGGAAAGATATTCAAATGAGAGTGAATGTTGTGTTGCTAGGATAGCCAATATGGTGCCATCCAGTAGAGATAACACTGGCACATAGCTGAAACTCAGTAAATATAGGTTGAATAAACTGTTGTATAGAAATGAATTATATTTTATGTTTGTTTCTATATTAAAACATTCTAAGAGAAGCTACATCAAGATGTGAACACTGGTTATATTTCTGTGATGGGATTAACAACTTCACTTTTTTAAGACAGTGAGTTTATAATAGTCTTTGAATGAATGTTCATAAAAAATTAAAAGGTATTTCAAAATGAACCTCAGAGGATAATAACTTGAGTTGACTGTCAGAAAAGTTGACCTATTTTTTTTTCAAGATAATTGAAAGCTAATTAGAAATGCTCCCCGCCAAGCACTTTTTCCTTTTTCTGCTTGTTGAAAGAACTGATTGTTTGGGTATCTGTAAGCATTTAATTGATGTAATGTATTTAAGGGATGTAAAAATAGTAACTTTCTTTTGTGATAAGAAAAAAGTACCAGGAACAGAAAATACAATTATTTTTTAAAATAAGATATCTCATTACAGTAATTTGTCTCCAAGTTAGTCATTGGTGAGAATAGTAATAGGCTTCCCTGGTGGCTCAGATGGTAAAGCATCTGCCTGCAATGTGGGAGACCTGGGTTCAATCCCTGGGTTGGGAAGATCCCCTGGAGAAGGAAATGGCAACCCGCTCTAGTACTCTTGCCTGGAACATTTCATGGATGGAGGAGCCTGGTAGGCTACAGTCCATGGGATCACAAAGAATAGGACATGACTGAGCAACTTCACTGGAGAATAGTAATAATAAATTCACATTTTAATCACTGAAATAGTAGGCTACAGTTCAATGGGGACCAGGATATCAAAAAGAAAAACTATGGTGTGCATGAAAGGCACCATGATAAACTGTCAGGACATTTTTCGTGAACATTAATGTTTTTAAAATATATGAAAAGAGAACTTATTTTTAGAAGCAAAATTCCTAACTTTCCATACAACAAATAGCTTGAAAGCTCTGTTTAACTAAAATGTTACACACAATACAAGAACAAATGTAAGAGAGCAATGAGTGCGTATGTGCTAAGTCACTTTGATCATGTCCCCGCCTCTTTGCAACCCTATGGACTGTAGCCTGCCAGGCTTCTCTGCCCATGATCAGCTCAGTTCAGTTCAGTCGTTCAGTCGTGTGTGACTCTTTGCGACTTCATGGACTGCAGCACGCCAGGCCTCCCTGTCCATCACCATCTCCCAGAGCTTGCTCAAACTCATGTCCATTGAGTCGGTGATGCCATCCAACCATCTCATCCTCTGTCGTCCCCTTCTCCTCCTGCCTTCAATCTTTCCCAGTGTGAGGGTCTTTTCCAATGAGTCAGTTCTTCACATCAGATGGCCAAAATACTGGGGTTTCTGCTTCAGCATCAGTCCTTCCAATAAATATTCAGGACTGATTTCCTTTAGAATAGATTGGTTGGATCTCCTTGCAGTCCATAGGACTCTCAAGAGTCTTCTCCAACACCACAGTTCAAAAGCATCAATTCTTCAATGCTCAGCTTTCTTTATAGTCCAACTCTCACATCCATACATGACTACTGGAAAAACCATAACTTCGACTAGATGGACTTTTGTTGGCAAAGTAATGTCTCTGCTTTTTAATATGCTTTCTAGATTGGTCATAAACTTTTCTTCCATGATAGTCAGTGTCAAATTTGGGGCGTTGGATGAAGCTGGATTACCAACAATCCTGATAAAATGGGGAGTCATTTGTGTGACACTAGAAGGAGAATGTAGTTTGAACTGAACACATGAACTGATTTAATAATCATTAGCTTTTAGTAAGACTTGTCATATTTGCATTCAGTTGTGGTCATTTCCCTTTACTTGACTCCAACTTCAATCTCAAATACTTCCAAGCTGCAGCTCTTACTTCATCCTTTGATAGGTCACTCCTCTAAAAGAATGCATGGATGAACTCATCTCTGATTCTCTAGAAGCTAAAAGAGTTCCACTGTCAACGCTTAATGACAAAATCATTAACATCCTGAATAAACACAGTTCATCTTGTCTCTGGAAGCTAGAGTCTCTGATCTTCCTTTTTGGAAGTAGATCATTAATCACTTGAATCGCAGGCGTGCACATACCACACTCACATCTACCCCCTCCCACCCTGATCCCCATTTGCAAGATGTTATTCATCCAGAGTCAATCATCCATTATCTAAAGAGTTTTTGGTTTTCAATTTGTAAGTGAATTGCTTCAAGTGGTAAATGCTCAAATGTGGAATTTGGGATATTAAAAAAGTCTAATAAAAATCACCTATAATTTAAAAAATGAAGTGATAACCACCATTAATAATTTGCCACACATACTTATAGCTGGATGATAGATAGCAAAAGATAAAATTCAACAAATTGAGTTCATACTAGATATATATACACTTTTACATCATGTCTTTCAAAAATGTTATTATTTTTACATCTTTAACAGCTTTACTAAAGTATAGTTTAAGCACAGCACAGTTTACATATAATAAAATTCATCCATTTAAAATGGTCTGAAGTAAATTTATCAAGTTCTGCAGCTAGCACCAAAAGTCAGTTTTAGAATATTTCCATCACCCTAGAGAGACCTCAGTTCTTATTTATAGTTTATCCCCATAGCCCCTGGCAACTCCTTCCTGTTACTATGCATTTGTCTTTTCTGGATACTTCCTATAAGTCAAGTGATACAATATGTGGTCTTCTGTGTGTGGCTTATTTTACTACAGAAATTGTTTTTGAGCATCAACCATGTGGTAACATACATCGTTACTCCATTGGTTTTTATCATGAAATAGCATTTGCAGCTCTTCATTAAACCTAGCATAAAAACACTCAGGTTTAACTACTCTTTGGGTTTTCATTTCTTTATGAAGGCTTGTCATGTCAAACTTTTATTAAATAAATATGTATGCTTTTCACTTGTCAATATGTCTCCTGTTTAGAGGCCCCCGTGGAAAACTTAGAAGCATAGAAGAAAAAGATATTTTCCTTTCCTCCAAGAATATTTATACTTGGTTGATTTATTCAACAAATATCGATCGTGTCTGCTATATTCCAGCCCACTGTCCTAGATGATGAGTCAGTTCACATGAACATATAGGAAATGCAGAGTTGATTCTGCTTTTTTGGAGATTAGGGTCTATTTGAGAAGAAAAACATTCAATTTGAGGACATAATACAGTGACTGAGAACTATGGAATGAGAAGTACAGGTATCATTAGAGCATGGAGTAACAAAACCCAACCTCTTCTATGGTTCTGTGAGCACCCACATGGAACTCCAAAGTTGTTCTAAAGATTATTTTAAGATGATGACATTTGAGATTCAACAGATACAGAAAGAAGTCTTCTTGGAGCTTCCCTTATTTGACTAAAAGCAGAAACTTAGGAGAATTGAAGACTTCCATAAATTCTTTCTTCAGGGTGGCTTCTACTCCCAGGAGACAGATCAAGAGTAAACCTACCATAAATCGCCTCTCTGGGGGAGTTTCCCAACCTTGCAGAAGCAGACATTATCATAAACTTTGAAAATCTCCCATTTGTTTCCCTAAAAACCCTTTTGACTTTCCAAAAGAGACCTATTTGTTCTTGCCACAGTCTATACTCCCTACTCCATTTCCCCTACTAAGTTAGGTCTATAACTCCAAGTTTAAGCACTCCTTTGAATTGCTCATCACCAAGATCTCCAGTGTCTGTGCCCTGCGCATGTGTATACACTCCATTTGTTATCCTTCTAACCTGTCTTTTGTCAGTCTAAATTTTCAGTCCTCCCAATCACAAACCTAAGAGGGTAGGGCTCAGTTGTGTCTGACTGTTTTGTGACCTCATGGACCGGAGCCCACCAGTCTCCTCTGTCCATAGAATTTTCCAGGCAAGAATACTGGAGTGGGTTGCCATTTCCTACTCCAGGAGATCTTCCTGACCCAGGGATCAAATCTGCATCTCTTTCTTCTCTTGCATTGGCAGGCGGGTTCTTTACCACTAGCGCCACCTGGGAAGCCTGTAAGAGAGTAGAAGAAGAGTTTTTCCTCCCCAATATTTTTTTCCCCCAGAAGTATCAACTTTGGTGAAGAATAAGTAGGAATTTGCAGGTAGTGTAGGAGGGATGATGAAGAGTGTCTCAGGGAGCGACTTGCTACAAAAACCAAGAAATAAGAGAGAACAACCCTTGGACAACAGAAAGAAATATACCAAGGCTGGAATGTGAATTTCACAAGGGAAAGTGGGAAAAATAGATGGAGTCTGAGAGATAGGCAGGGGCTAGAGTATGCTGTCCAATATGATAGTTATCAGCTCCATGTGGCTAACTGGACAGTTGAAATGTAGAGTCTGACTGAGATGTGCTGAAGATGTAAAAATACACACCAGCGTTCAAAAACTTAGCATGAAGAAGAATATAAAACATCATGTTAATAACTTTAAAAACACTGATAACATGTTGAAATGATAACTTGGCTCTATTGTATTCAATAAAATATAGTAGTATACTGTATTTCACCTGTTTTTCTTTTATTTTTAACTTTGCTGCAGGAAAAGTTATAATTACACAGGCAACTTGCATGTTATTTCTACTGGACAGTGTTGTTCTAGACGAGGGAGGGCCTAGAAAGCCAGATTAGGATTTGTTGGTAGGACAATTGATGTACTGAAAAATAACATCAGCTCTAAAAGGTCTCTAGCAACTATTTCACCCAACTACACCCTGGCTGGGCTACAGTCCATGGGGTTGCAAAGAGTCAGACATGATTTAGTGACTAAACCACCACCATCCATAGCCTGGAACAAACAGGAGACTGACCTTTGCCCATAATTGATTCAAGTGTTTTTTTCCAAAGAAGTTTTTTTTGGGGGGAAGTCATTACTAGAACAATTCTCATTGGCCTTTACATTTGTTACTAACTCCTGTTTCAAGAAGCAGAGGGCTGGGTACACCGCCCCCCCCATCCGCCCCCTTTCCCCAGTACCATTTATCCCATTTTCAAAAGAATTGGGAGATTGGAGGCTCCATTCACTTCAGAAATCTACCAGGTGGTTTTGCTTTTCAGTTACAAAAATCTGCTACTTCCTCCAAGAAATAGAAACAATGGATTAACGGGGCTACACTCAGCGGGTGAAATCCTGACTTTATTCTACAAAGGGACACCACAGCCAACTCCTAATGGTTCTTTAATGATCCAACCGAGGATCAACAGTCAAAGGACTGGATCCCAGAATGCCTCAGGGGACGTTCCCTAAGCCCAAATTACAAACCCAAACAAAACCCACAGAAACACTGAAAGAAACCTACAGAAGCTTGGAGCTGGGGAATTGGGGGGTGACGGCCGTGTCGCAGTTTGCAGGAGCTTTCAAAATAAAGTGAGAGAGATGCCTTATACAGGACTGCCCCAGATCACCGATCACTGATGAGTTTTTTTTCCCATGAAAAATTCCCTTTGAAATTCGAGTCTAATAAAAAAGAAAAAGTGCAAATATCTTTACTGATGATTCAGTGTGTTTGTTTAAAAGCATGTAAGACTCTTATGAATTGATTGGAGGCTTTGGTCTCTTTCTAAATATCCGATGTGGTGTCTGCTGGGGTCCTGTGGTGGTGGTTTGTTCTTGGAACCATGGCTGGGAGGTGGGGTGGGGGTGAGTGTGTTCTGATCTGTGCTGTAGGGTGATGGAAAGCAGGTTTACTCCATCATGGCACTACTGACATTTGGAGCTGGGTTATTCTCTGTTGTGGGGTGTCCTATGGCTCTGCTTACCGGATGCCAGTAGCATCCCCCACATTCCGGTTGTAACAACTAAAAATGTCTCCAGACTTTGCCAGATGTCCCCTGGAGGTCAGAACCACCTTCCTCCTCCTACTCCTTTTGAGAAGCACTGGTGTAATCCTTTAAAATACAGTGTTTATAGAGAAACAGACTTCAAAGTATTAATGTGCATTTTCCCTGTTATTTTTTTTACCCCTAAGTGCTGTGATGCAAACCTAGATGTGTGGATTTATAAAATCTTTCTAACAAGTTGGACAGTGTTGGAGAGAACATGTTTTCCACTGAACCCTGACCCTGCAGGACAGGTTGAAATTCTAGCCTCAGTCTGGAGGGACCATTTACTGGGGAGACACTGGTCACATGTCAACATCCTGCCTCCATTCCAAGGAAACAGACACACAAGGTAGTCTCATAACACTGATCTGTGTTCACTCGTGAATGAAATAAAATGGTTCATCATAAGTTCTCAAAGATAGATCTCAATTAATTGCACAACCTACATGTTGACAAGTGCACAATTCTGGCAGAGAGTATGTGCACATTTAATAGTGAGGTACTAAAAGTGACTTAGAAAGAGTAAGGGGTACCATTTATAGTGAGGGTATCAACATCTACAATGTCCCTGCTATTCATCTGTACAATCGTATAACCATTGAAGAGGATCTGAATATGTTATCCCCAAATATACTACTTTGGCATAATGATCATTTTCAGTCAATGGCAATTGAGAAATAGCAGATACAGGAAAAGCTCTCTAACCTTCCCTCTTTGCCTAAAAGGCAGGGCTTACATTCCCCTCTGGGAAGATGTACCCCCTCCACTCTCTGGCACCAAGAAGAGGAGATAATATATCACAGGTGATGGTCGTGAAATCTGCATAAACAAATCTTACTGAAATAATCCTCACCTCCATTAGTTTCCTCCATGTGTTCCTCACAATGATTGTCCCTAGAATCCTGAAATCCTTTTCCATTGTCTTGGCGCATCTCCACCAAATTATAGCACTTTGTTAAAGCAGCATACAAGTCATCTAGGTCTGATAGACTCTTCGGGGTTTTTACCTTGTTTCTGTGAGCCCCTCATATGCATATTTAATAAACTTTTTTTTTCTCCTGTTAATCTGTCCATTGTTAGTTTATTTTGCAGCGTCCCAGTCAATAGACCTAAGAGGGTTGAAGCATAAGTTTTTCCGCTCCCTGACTCCATGTTGGCACCTGGAAGAGGCCTTCTGCATGGCTGTAGAGCAGATTAAAATGACAGGTCATACTGCGATTGCACAAATATGGGGGGCTGACACTTCCTATCGAGAACACATTTTACTAACACCTTTATTCCACTATCTGGGCTTGCCAATTTTAATTGTCACTAAATAACTAAATCCCTAGACAATCCACAAACAGTTGCCCCTTTAAAAAGGAATGAAACTGAGCCATTTGCAGAGATGTGGGTGGACCAAGAGTCTGTTATACAGAGTGAAGTAAGTCAGAAAGAGAAAAACAAATTTGTATATTAACAAATATATATGGAATCTAGGAAAATGGTACTGAAGAACCTATTTGCAGAGCAGGAATAGAGATGCAGACAGAGAATAGACTTGCGGACACAGTGGGGGAAGGCGAGGATGGATCAAACTGAGAGGCAGCACTGACAGGCACACTACCCTGTGTGAATAGCTAGCTAGCAGGGAGCTGCTGGGCAACACAGGGAACTCAGCTCGTTGCTGCCATAACCTAGAGGGGCAAGATGGGAGTGCGTGGGAAGAAGGCTCGAGAGGGAGGGGATAATGCATACATATAGCTTATTCACATTGCTGTCCAGCAGAAACACAATGTTATAAAGCAATTATATTCTAAAAAAAATAAACTAAAAAAAAAAGTTGCCCTTTTGAGAAGCAGCTGCATTGCAATCTGGAGTGTGTAGCATGGAGCTCTGCCCCTATGACTCAGCCACAGAGGCTCCCATTTGACCCATCACTTGTCTGTAGTCCTGCTTTGATAGGTGTGGCTGGTCTTTTCCCAGAGCTGTGTCTTGCATCTGCCTGTACACTCTGAGGAACTGTACTTTCTAGTGCTGCCACAGCCTGTTTTTGTGAGGCAAAATAAATTTCTGGACATCACAGAATCTCTAATTTAAGTCTTCCTACCTAGGTGGCGCAGCGGTAAAGAATTTGCCTGAAAATGCAGGAGATGCGAGCAGGAGACGTGGGTTCAATCCCTGGGTCGGGAAGATCCCCTGGAGAAGGAATGGCAACCCACTCCAGTGTTCTTGCTTGGGAAATCCCCTGGACAGAGGAGCCTGGCAGGCGACAGTCCATAGGGTCGCAGAAGAGTCAGACACAACTTAGCAACTAAACAACAACAATGACAATGACAAATCTACTCTGTGAGTATGTTAAAGAACTGCCTAGATCTTTTCACTCTACAACATGCAGTTTTTAGATAGATTCTTGGATGCAGATTAGGTAAAGTGACCAGCTTGATGCTTCAATCAAGTTGTATTGTAAAGTAGTAGAAAGGTAAATTTATCCTATGATGTATTGAAACACCACATGTTATAATTTTCTTCCTTTTAAATATATTTTATATCTCATGGACTGTGGGAAATATGAGTATAGAAATTGGGAGTGTCAAAAGAAAATTTTTTTAAAGTTCTTTACATTTAGGAAAGCGGGGTTTCAAATAATGGATTAAGGGGCAAAATCTTACATAGTAGAGCAAAGAATGAAGGAGGCAGCTTTGAGATATCTTAGGGAAAGACTATCTTAGGGAAAGTGCTTTCCAGGTGGCACTAATGGTGAAGAACTCACCTGCCAACGTAGGAGATGTGAAGAGATGCAGGTTTGATCCCTGGGTCAGGAAGATTCCCTGGAAAGAACTAGATCCACCTTGGATAGACAGAACTGAAGGAGAATCAATATTTTTTACTAAATAATTAAAAAAAAAAACCCAGGTCACTGTTGTTCTATGAAGATGTGAAGTCTACACATGAAATGGAAATGTCCTTTTCCACATCAGTGGGGAAGCTAAATTTGTAGACTTTAGCAGTTTTTAAATTCTGTCTACAAAAAACTTTTTTGAAACTATGAAAACAAAGAAAAACCATCATTCTTTAGACAACTAAAGAGTGGCTTGCAAGTCTGAATACAAACCATTAAGAATGCAGTGCTGGAGACTGGTTTTTTTTTTTTTTCTTTTAAATGTAAAACCCAGAACAGTCAGACCATCAAGCTGGAAAAAGAAATTCATATAACCTCACAGGCAAGAAGAAAAGCAAATACTCACTCTAAAGCAGCTGCTGTTGATGCAAGCAAAGGTTAGAGCAACAGGGCTATTTTCTAACAAAGTGTGAATCCCATTAGTGCCGAAGTGTGATCCCCATCTTAGTCCTTACATCTTAGCCAGAAAAGATTTCAGATTTTATTTCCATCTGCATCTGAAGACTGGTAAATAGGACCCGCAGAGACGTTCAAAAATGGTGAGACCATTCAAAAGGCATCTTAGTCTTAGTGTAAGACTTTGACATATATACAAAGGCAGTGGCCAAAGTCTGCCCAAATAACCCTTTAGCATGCATAGGTGGACAGAATAGGGCGCTGGCCTCCCCCAGTTTCCCAGCCTCCCTTGTGGCCCCTATTGTCTCTTCCCAAATACACAATGATGCCATTTCATGATTGGTACATTGGATGTGGGAGCATTTGGAAAAGTTTCTCTGGGGAGCTCAGAATTTAAACTTGTTTCATTTAAAGAAGAACCAGGGGGAAGTAGAGGAGATACGGCAGCAGCCTAAAGAAGTAAAACATCTGGAAATTATTAATGACTTACTTTTTTGTGTGCCCAATACCAAGGTGATACACTAACTTTAATATTGCACTCCAATGGATATTGATTGTTTATTGCAAGGATCTGTAGTCAAAATCCTTGTATTTGTGGGTTTTTTTTTCTGTGTCAAGATCTGTCAAGTATGTCTCTGAAGCCAGATTATGTCATTGAGCATAACCAAATACAATCACAAAATGAAGCTAGCTATTCTCCTAAAGAAAAATCCAGTGTAAGAAAAGCTCATACCTTAGCAGAGATTTTCAACATGGTTGCAATCAAGTCATTTTCCAATTGTATAAATAAATAACATTGCCTACATGAAATATTCTGCCAGAAGTATACACAGTTGCTATGACTTTTCTTTATTAAAAGTGTAAAGCTAAATGCTCAAATTTAAAATTACTGGACTTGGGTTTCAGCAGTTGAATGTATGTGGTGAATGTGTAGGATAATTATACCATGATGTGTTTAACACAAAGAACATTTCTATCTTGAGGAAAAACTTTCTGATTCCTAACTGCACAAAGCTGTATCAACTTGCCAAGAATGAAGAAATTTAAAAAACCTACTGGAAATAACATTTGGTTGTTCATATTAGCACTGAAAACAACTGTGGTTTAGAAATTTCCCCCTTTTAATTATAACAAGTAAACTATTTTGCCAATTCTCTTTGGGCAGCTAAGTTTTCATCTTAGCTGACTAGACTGAAAATGAAGCTGTCAAAAATCCTAGGTTGAAATTGTTTTTCTGAAAAGAATGTTTATTATAGCATGTCTCTCAAAATTGTGGAGGATTTGTTCAGAAAGACATGTCTTCTTCAAACTGAGTTTGATGCATAGTTTTATTACTTAAAATCCATATGAAAAGTTCTTTTAAACAATTTAACTCACATGTGCAACAGGACTTATTTTAGGTATCTTTCTTATTTGCCTTTAAGTACACATCATGTTCAGAATCCATGACTAAGCTGAATAAACACCACTGTGCTTTTTTGAAAGCAAACTCAGGTTTGCACCAATACAAATTCTTTCCTAACATTCACTTAGTCACCAGGAATGTTCTTTGATAGTTATCAAAAATTCTATTGGACAGTTTACTCTTTTCTACAATTAATGAATGTTATGAACTGAATGTCTGTGTTCTCCAAATTCATATATTTGAGCCTCCATGCTTACCAGGACTATTTGGAGATGGGCTCTTTATGGAAGTTGTTAAGGTTTAATGAGGTCATAAGTGTGGGGCCCTGACCCAATAGGATTAGTGTCCTTATAAAAAGAGACACTAGAAACCGTGCTCTGTTTCCATGTGCATCACTGAGGACACAATAAGTAGGTGGCAGTTTGAAAGCCAGGAAGACAGCCTTTATCAGAAACCTCATCAGCTAGCACCATTATCTAGGACCTCCCAACTTCCAGAACTGTGAGAAATAAATGTCTGCCATTTCTGTCACCCAGTCTGTAGTGTTCTGTTATGGCAGTCTGAATTGACTAATACAATGGGCAACACAATTTAATAGAATAAATACATTTTAGTTAGAATCTTGTCACTACGGTAGGATTCCTGGAGCAAGCACAAAGTACACTGGGATTTAAGAAGGAAAATTAAGCCAAAATCATACCATAATTATTTTAACCTTTTAGTATTTTTACTATTTCACACTAAAATGGTTCAGTTTGCAAAATCCACACAATTAAAAGTGATTTTTAGCTATCAGCATATATGGGCTCACTAAGTAACAGAAAAACATAAGGAGATAGTCATAGGTTCACTATATAGAGAATCAAGATTTATAGCCACTGAAGGCAATGTTTAAAACCTTCTTTCAACAGAAAATAAAGGTGATGGATAATTCACAAAATAAAACAAGACATGGGCTAAGAATTTTAGAGGTGCTTTGAATCCTCTCTTCCAATACAATTTTCTCATTTAAAAAAATGAGAAAGACCGAAAAGTAGAAACAACCTAACTGTCCACCAACTTGTGAATGAATAAATAAAATGTGGTCTATCTATGCAATGGAATATAATTCAGTAATAACAAGTAAAAAACTATGATAGATATATATATATATATAACAATATGGATGAACACTGAAACACTATGTTAAATGAAAGAAGTCAGAAACAAAGAAATACATTGCATGATTGCACTGATTGGAAATGCCCACACAAGGCAAATCTATATAAACAGAAAGTAGGTTAGTGGTTGCCAGGGCTGGAAACAAGGAGTTTCAGTGGGCAAACGGAATCTTCATAAGTGATGGAAATGTTCTAAAAGCTGCATTGTGAGGAAGGTTGCACAACTTTGTCAATTTCCTAAACTTATTGAATTGTACACCTAAAATAAGCAAATTTTATGGTATACAAATGATATTTCAACAAACAATTTTATAAAAAATGAAGAGAGAGGGGCTATGAAATGCTGAGAAACATATCCTTCATCCCCCATCGAAATGAAAACCCAGGCCAAAACCTCAGAAGACTCAGATCTTCATACAGATCCATCAAAACTGCAGATACATTTCAGTTCAGTCACTCAGTTGTGTCCAACTCTCTGCGACCCCATGAATAGCAGCACGCCAGACCTCCCTGTCTATCACCAACTCCCGGAGTTCACTCAGACTCACGTCCATCAAGTCAGTGATGCCATCCAGCCATCTCATCCTCTGTCGTCCCCTTCTCCTCCTGCCCCCAATCCCTCCCAGCATCAGAGTCTTTTCAAATGAGTCAACGCTTCGCATCAGGTGGCCAAAGTACTGGAGCTTCAGCTTTAGCATCATTCCTTCCAAAGAAATCCCAGGGTTGATCTTTAGAATGGACTGGTTGGCTGTCCTTGCAGTCCAAGGGACTCTCAAGAGTCTTCTCCAACACCACAGTTCAAAACCATCAATTCTTCGGTGCTCAGCTTTCTTCACAGTCCAACTCTCAAATCCATACACGACCACTGGAAAAACCATAGCCTTGACTAGACGGGCCTTTGTTGGCAAAGTAATGTCTCTGCTTTTGAATATGCTCTCTAGGTTGGTCATAACTTTTCTTCCAAGGAGTAAGCGTCTTTTAATTTCATGGATGCAGTCACCATCTGCAGTGATTTTGGAGCCCCCAAAAATAAAGTCTGACACTGTTTCCACTGTTTCCCCATCTATTTTCCACAAAGTGATGGGACCAGATGCCATGATCTTCGTTTTCTGAATGTTGAGCTTTAAGCCAACTTTTTTTTAAAACTTTTATTTTTTATTTTACTTTAAGCCAACTTTTTGACTCTCCACTTTTACTTTCATCAAGAGGCTTTTTAGTTCCTCTTCACTTTCTGCCATAAGGGTGATGTCATCTGCATATCTGAGGCTATTGATATTTCTCCTGGCAATCTTGATTTCAGCTTGTGCTTCTTCCAGCCCAGCGTTTCTCATGATGTACTCTGCATAGAAGTTCAATAAGCAGGGTGACAATATACAGCCTTGACTTACTCCTTTTCCTACTTGGAACCAGTCTGTTGTTCCATGTCCAGTTCTAACTGTTGCTTCCTGACCTGCATATAGGTTTCTCAAGAGGCAGGTCAGGTGGTCTGGTATTCCATCTCTTTCAGAATTTTCCACAGTTTATTGTGATCTACAAAGTCAAAGGCTTTGGCATAGTCAGTAAAGCAGAAATAGATGTTTTTCTGGAACTCTCTTGATTTTTCCATGATCCAGCAGATTTTGGAAATTTGATCTCTAGTTCCTCTGCCTTTCCTAAAAGCAGCTTTAACATCAGGAAGTTCACGGTTCACATATTGTTGAAGGCTGGCTTGGAGAATTTTGAGCATTACTTTACTAGCGTGTGAGATGAGTGCAATTATGCAGTAGTTTGAGCATTCTTTGGCATTGCCTTTCTTTGGGATTGGAATGAAAACTGACCTTTTCCAGTCCTGTGGCCATTGCTGAGTTTTCTGAATTTGATGGCATATTGAGTGCAGCACTTTCTCAGCATCTTCTTTCAGGATTTGAAATAGCTCAACTGGAATTTCATCACCTCCACTAGCTTTGTTCATAGTGATGCTTTCTAAGGCCCACTTGACTTCACATTCCAGGATGTCTGGCTCTAGGTGAGTGATCACACCATCATGATTATCTGGGTCGTGAAGATCTTTTATGTTCAGTTCTTCTGTGTATTCTTGCCACCTCTTCTTAATATCTTCTGCTTCTGTTGGGTCCATACCATTTCTGTCCTTTATTGACCCCATCTTTGCATGAAACTTTCCCTTGATATCTCTAATTTTCTTGAAGAGATCTCTAGTCTTTCCCATTCTGTTGTTTTCCTCTATTTCTTTGCATTGATCACTGAGGAAGGCTTTCTTATCTCTCCTTGCTATTCTTTGGAATTCTGCATTCAGATGCTTATATCTTTCCTTTTCTCCTTGGCTTTTCGCCTCTCTTCTTTTCACAGCTGTTTGTAAGGCCTCCCCAGACAACCATTTTGCTGTTTTGCATTTCTTTTCCATGGGGATGGTCTTGATCCCTGTCTCCTGTACAATGTCACGAACCTCATTCCATAGTTCATCAGGCACTCTATCTATCAGATCTAGTCCCTTAAATCTATTTCTCACTTCCACTGTATAATCTTAAGGGCTTTGATTTAGGTCATACCCTGAATGGTCTAGTGGTTTTCCCTACTTTCTTCAATTTAAGTGTTAATTTGGCAATAAGGATTTCAAGATCTGAGCCACAGTGAGCTCCTGATCTTGTTTTTGTTAACTGTATAGAGCTTCTCCATCTTTGGCTGCAAAGAATATAATCAATCTGATTTTGGTATTGACCATTTGGTGATATCCATGTGTAGAGTCTTCTCTTGTGTTATTGGAAGAGGCTGTTTGCTATGACCAGTGCATGTTCTTGGCAAAACTCTATTAGTCTTTGCCCTGCTTCATTCCACATTCCAAGGCCAAATTTGCCTGTTACTCCAGGTGTTTCTTGACTTCCTACTTTTGCATTCCAGTCCCCTATAATGAAAAGGACATCTTTTGGGGGTGTTTGTTCTAAAAGGTCTTGTAGGTCTTCATAGAATCATTCAGCTTCAGCTTCTTCAGCATTACTGGTTGAGGCATAGACTTGGATTCCTGTGATACTGAATGGTTTGCCTTGGAAATGAACAGAGATCAATTCTGTCATTTTTGAAATTGCATCCAAGTACTGCATTTTGGGCTCTTTTGCTGACCATGATGGCTGCTCCATTTCTTCTAAGGGATTCCTGCCCACAGTAGTAGATATAATGGTCATCTGAGTTAAATTCACCCATTCCAGTCCATTTTAGTTTGCTGATTCCTAGAATGTTGACGTTCACTCTTGCCATCTCCTGTTTGACCACTTCCAATTTGCCTTGATTCATTGACCTGACATTCCAGGTTCCTATGCAATATTGCTGTTTACAGCATCGGACCTGGCTTCTATCACCAGTCACATCCACAACTGGGTATTGTTTTTGCTTTGGCTCCATCCCTTCATTCTTTCTGGAGTTATTTTCCACTGATCTCCAGTAGCATATTGGGCACCTACTGACCTGGGGAATTACTCTTTCAGTATCCTATCATTTTGCCTTTTCATACTGTTCATGGGACCTAGCAGATACATTTGGACCTAGTCTATTAACCTACATACTTTTCCTTTACAGTATTTAATTGCTTTACAGTATTGTGTTGGTTTCTCCCAGTCATTAGCATGAATCAGCCATAGGTATACATATTTCCCCTCCCTCTTGAACCTCTCTCCCATCTCCTTCCTCATGCCACCCCTCTAAGTTGTTACAGAGCCCTGGTTTGAGTTCCCTGAGTCACATAGCAAATTTCCATTGGCTATCTATTAACCTACATTCTTGATCTAGCCACTCTTCAACCCAAAACTGAGTAAAGGGAAAACACAGTGGGTGGTTTTTCTGACTTTGAGATTTTATTCAGTAACTAGCACATATAACATATTTTCTGAATTAGAGTAAATATTATTTTACCTGGTAAAATCTTGATCAGAGTGTTCTATTCAGTTCAGTTCAGTCGCTCAGTCATGTCTGACTCTTTTCGACCCCATGAATTGCAGCACTCCAGGCCTTCCTGTCCATCACCAACTCCCGGAGTTCACTCAAACTCATGTCCATCAAGTTGGTGATGCCATTCAGCCATCTCATCCTCTGTCGTCCCCTTCTCCTCCTGCCCCCAATCCCTCCCAGCATCAGGGTCTTTTCCAAAGGGTCAACTCTTCGCATGAGTGTAATATAGGTAGGTTACCAATTTTTAAACAAATAACAAAAGTATATATTCTTTTAAGATTCCAAGACTGAATAATTTGCAGAGGCTTTTCAAATATCCATTAGTAATAGCATGAAAACACATGCCATGTCTCTTTCTTTGTATCGAGATAACACCAAGTTGCTTATACAGAACTCTTACCCACTTTCAGTGCATACACACCTACACACACACACACACACACCCCGAGCTGTGTTTTACCTTCGAACCTTGGCTGGCCCTTCTTCCTTGAAAGTTATAATCATCCCCTCCCAACCTCACTTTCCTCCTGGTTTCTAGGGAAACCTGCTTTTCAGACTCAGGTCTGATACAGCCCTCTCCGGAACTTTGGCTCCTCTTTCCCACCTACAACCTCATTTTCCTTCCTTGGGACATATGAAACATCTCTCCTCTGGGTACCACTCACATTAGACTGTGCTTACATGTGGAGTTGTGGAAAGTGCTGCGATAATATGGTTTTATTCATCTATGCATGCTTAGAGTTGAGGATAGAACTTAATACACCATGGGTGGTCAATAAATGTCACAAAAGGGTGGGAAGGGGAAGGAAGGGAAGGAGGGGAGGAAGGAAGGGAAGGACTGTGAGGGAATAAATCATGACTGGCGATCACTGCTTCCAGTACTCTCCATCCAAGTATTTATTTGTCTGGCAAGCTATAGCTCAAGCCTTTTTCCTACCCCAGCTGTGATGAGCAAATCACTCTCCGTCCTGCACCTCAGGACCACTACTCATGCCACTGAAGGGGAGACACTGATGACCCTGAGGGAGAGAGGGCCCTCTTGGGGATTGCCACCAAATCAGTGGGGATCTAGGATCCCAAGGACTTGGAAAAATACTCTAGAAGCTCCTCAACTTAAGTGGCTTGGCAGTTTGTAACTGGGAGACAGGTCTGGATATGTGAGGGTATGGGGGCAGCAGGGAAAGTGAACTTTGGACGCTATAGGCATATCCTGAGTTTGGCCTAATTTCCCTAGATCCTAAGGCAGTAGTCTCCAACTTTTTTGGCACCTGGGACCGGTTTTGTGGAAGACAATTTTTCCACTAATGTGAGGACCAGGGAATGGTTTGGGGATGATTCCCTGATAGCTCAGTTGGTAAAGAATCCACCTGCAATGCAGAAGACCCCAGTTCGATTTCTGGGTCCAGAAGATCCACTGGAGAAGGGACAGGCTACCCACTCCAGTATTCTTGGACTTCCCTTGTGGTTCAGCTGGTAAAGAATCCATCTGCAATGTGGAAGACTTGTATTTCATCCCTGGGTTGGGAAGATCCCCTGGAGAAGGAAAAGGCTACCCACTCCAGTATTCTGGCCTGGAGAATTCCATGGACTGTCCATGGGTTGCAAAGAGTTGGACACAACTGAGCAACTTTTACTTTCAAGCACATTACATTTATTGTGTGCTTTATTTTTACTTTTATTGCATCAGCTCCACCTCAGATTGTCAGGCATTAGATCCCAGGGGTTGGGGACCCCTGTTCTAAGGAACAACCTCAGTAGAGTGGGGGTCCTGATAACTATCACAATGATGTCAGTGACAGGAATGTATAACACAAGCTATAGATTATGTAAAGGTTTTACATTGCTTATTTCATCAGACCACTCAGTTCAGTTCAGTTCAGATGCTCAGTTGTGACCAACTCTCTGCGACCCCATGGACTGCAGCACACCAGGCTTCCCTGTCCATCATCAACTCCCGGAGTCCACCCAAACCCATGCCCATTGAGTCGGTGATGCCATCCAACCATCTCATCCTCTGCTGTCCCCTTCTCCTCCCCACTTCAATCTTTCCCAGCATCGGGGTGTTTTCCAGTGAGTCAGTTCTTTGCATCAGGTGGCCAAAATATTGGAACTTCAGCTTCAACATAAGTCCTTCCAGTGAATATTCAGGACTGCTTTCCTTTAGGATGGACTGGCTAGATCTCCTTTCGGTCCAAGGGACTCTCAAGAGTCTTCTCCAACACCACAGTTCAAAAGCATCAATTCTTTGGTGTTCACCTTTCTTTATGGTCCAACTCTCACATCCATACATGACTACTGGAAAAACCATAGCTCTGACTAGAGGGCCCTTTGTTGGCAAAGTAATGTCTCTGCTTTTTTTTTCTGCTTTTTAATATGCTTTCCAGGTTGGTCATAGTTTTTCTTCCAAGGAGTAAGCGTCTTTTAATTTCATGGCTGCAGTCACCATCTGCAGTGATTTTGGAGCCCAAGAAAATAAGTCTGTCACTCTTTTCATTGTTTCCCCATCTATTTCCCATGAAGTGATGGGACCAGATGCCACGATCTTTGTTTTCTGAATGTTGAGCTTTAAGCCAACTTTATAACTCTCCTCTTTCACTTGCATCAAGAGGCTCTTTAGTTCCTCTTCACTTTCTGCCATAAGGGTGGTGTCATCTGCATATCTGAGGTTATTGATATTTCTCCCGGAAATCTTGATCCCAACTTGTGCTTCATCCAGCCCAGCATTTCGCATGATGTACTCTGCATATAAGTTAAATAAGCAGGGTGACAATATACAGCCTTGTCGTACTCCTTTCCCAATTTGGAACCAGTCCATTGTTCCATGTCTGGTTCTAACTGTTGCTTCTTGACCTGCATACAGATTTCTCAGGAGGCAGGTAACATGGTCTGGTATTCCCATCTCTTCAAGAATTTTCCACAGTTTAGACCACTCAAAATAAATACAATTTTGAGTACAATTTGTTCCCATTTTAAAGATGAAGACACAGAATCAGGAAGAAGATGTAACCTGACCAAACTAATAAAGTCAGCAAGCCACACTTGGAGCACTCTGCCCCCATATGCCTACTCCCTCTGCCAGGTTTCCTTCCCTCTGCTCCACTGTCTCCTTTCTGCAAGGCCCCCATGATCTTCTTATTTAAAACTGCAGCCTCCCCCACTTTCCTCCCTTGTGTAATTTTTTTCATTGCACTGACCACCTTCTAATCCTTGTGGGGCTTACATATGTATTTTCATATTGTCTAGCCACCAATGATACTGTTTCTCTCCTTGAGATATAAATTCTTCAAGGACACCATCTTATTCTCTCTGTGTGTTGAGAACTTTATCCCTGGCATGTAGACTGGTGGTCCAGCATACAAAACATTCTCATCAATATCTGCTGAATAAATGCATAGGATTTTTATTTTGATGCCCAGTTCATACTCTCTCAATGATTTTTCCCAAAGATAAAACACCATTTCACATTCAACTTGTTAATTACATTCTGCTGGCTTTCACCAGTACCAATGGTTAAATTTAAGTGTCTTATAAATAAGTATGGAAAAGACAAGAGGAGGGAAAAGAAAAGAGGATGGCTTAAAATAAAATATTTTGTTCAGAATGATTTTTTTCTTTCCCTTTTGTGGGTCTAAAATCATTCATTTTTCTTTTAAGATCAATACATAAAGACTCAATGCCAGTTTTATTCCATCTCCAAGTTCTGTCAAATGGGAATGAGATTGATTCTAATATAAATCACTAAAATAATCTATTGCCAAAACATCTCTTAAATATATTTTGGAGCACTTTTGTAATATAATTTGTGTTGTGAGACTAGTTATTGCCTGTTGTAGCAAAACCATATGGTATTAGTTTCACAGGAAAAGATATAAATGAATGCTTTAAAATCAGTGCCTAGTCAAATACTCATTCCATTCCCTTTCTTCTCCAGGGTCTTGTCCAACAGACACAGTAAGCTTTCTATCAGGCATCTTGCTTTCTGAAGCAGTTACAAAGTCTTTCCTGTTTATACTTAGTTCTTCTATGTAATTATGACATTTAAAAAAAGGGGATCCAGGAGAATAATAAAAATTGCTGGTATTGCCCCTAAACATTGGCGTTATTTGTTACATAGAAATGGTAACTGGAAGAGCCCCGACATGAGTAATTTTTTAAGTATATGAAACAGTATCTGCCCTTCTGTCTACTTTGAAAAACAAGACTCTTAAGACAGAAGTTTAATCAACAGACAGTGAACCCTTACACTAAGTGAAATAAGTCAGACAGAGACAGACAAATACTGTAGGATATCACTTATATGTGGAATCCAGGAAATACAACTAACTAGTGAATACAACAACAACAACGAAAAAGCTAACTCAAAGGTATAGAGAACAAGTTAGTGGTTACGAGTAGGGATGGGGGGAGAAGCAATATAGATGTCAGGGAGTAAGAAGTATACGCTACAGGGATGTATTGTACAATATGGGGAGTATAGGCAATATATTGTAATAACTAAATATTTTGTAACCTTTGAAAATTGTGTTAAAAACAAAACTTAATAAAAGACACAAAAAAGGTGCATTTAGCTCTAAATTTCACTTATTATATTTGGAGAAGGAAATGGCACCCCACTCTAGTACTCTTGCCTGGGAAATCCTATGGAAGAGGAGCCTGGTGGGCTACAGTCCATGGGGTCGCAAAGAGTTGGATATGACTTAGTGACTAAACAGCAAACATTGTATCTTTAACAGGTCAAAGCTTTTCTAGGAATTTTTTCTAAAGAGAAACAGTTCAGTGAGAGCCCAGGGACCACTGCAGTGCTACAAAGTGTGGTGGCTGTTGGTGAGGCAGTCAAGGGAATGGCCATATTCAAAATGGCCTCCTACCCCTCCCATTACCAGTAGGTTTACCTCCCTAATCTTTATGAGCCTCCAGACCTTTCTAACGGAGAAGGCAATGGCACCCCACTCCAGTACTCTTGCCTGGAAAATCCCATGGACAGAGAAGCCTGGTGGGCTGCAGTCCATGGGGTTGTGAAGAGTTGGACACAACTGAGCGACTTCACTTTCACTTTTTACTTTCATGCATTGGAGAAAGAAATGGTAACCCACTCCAGTGTTCTTGCCTGGAGAATCCCAGGGACTGGGGAGCCTGGTGGGCTGCCGTCTATGGGGTCGCACAGAGTCAGGCACGACTGAAGCGACTTAGCAGCAGCAGACCTTTCTAAAGGTTGTTGTGATTCACTTCTGTGAGGGCAGCAAAGCTCTATCAAGCTGATATGGCATGTGAATATCAGTAAAAGTAACAAGAGAATCCAAATGCTATTGTACTGATACATGTTACCGAACAAGAAGATGAGTTGATAAATAAACTCAAATAATGAGAGAAAGAAAAAAAGAAGGAAAGATTATAATCACCTAGCCTCCTTTCCTTTATGATTTTGTTTTGCTTCTCAAAACATTGTTAAAGTTTATTTGCTAAATCTTGTTAAGTATTAGATGAATACTGGATAAGCCTTAAGAAATCTGAGGCATTGTTAAATCCCGCTGTTAGCATGAAATCGTTGTAAGTTTTACAGCACTCTGGGGTGACTTTTTTGCATCTTAAAAATTGAGACAACTATGAAAACTATATCTAGGTGAGGAAACATCATTTCTCCCTGGCAGTATGGCAGTAGGTTTGTTCTGAGAAATCTGTACTCAGTCCATGCTAGGAGCATTGGATGACATATTACCACAGAAGAAGTAGAATCCAGTGCATGATTTTAAGAAGCTTAGAACCCAGGAGATAAAACAGGCAAGGCACAAAGTCACAGTATATCTAGTATATGCAACTTTGATTTTCAAGGAATGGTACAATATGGGATCAATGATTTTATAACGTGCTAAATGCATTGGCCAGAGTTCATTATATGTGAGTTGAAAGCTCTAGAAAGTGGGATATTGTCAGTGAGCTCAATAAACATTGTCAATACCATATGAGAGGAACGTTGTAAAGTCAAAAGGGATCACTTTCACACCTTTCGATTTTACAGAAGTTAGTTAGAGTCAAGAGTTTCACAAAGAGGCCAGTGTATTGTGACCTGTATAATGTGACAGTGTAAAATGAACCTGGGCTTTGGGGTCTTCTGATTCCCACACTTTTAACAGCTTTGTCATCTTGGACAGGCTGCTTGATATCCCTAAAACCCAGTTTCCTCTTCAGTGAAATAAAAAGTCCTACTCCATAGACATTGTTGACAAGATTAAATGAGGTGGTGCGTACACGCTCAGTTGCTTCAGTTGTGTCCAACTCTTTATGATCCTATAGACTGCAGTCTACCAGGCTCTTCTGTCCATGAGATTCTCCAGGCAAGAATACTACAGTGGGTTGCCATGCCCTCCTCCAGGGGATCTTTCTGACCCAAGGACTGAACCTGCATCTCCTGCTTTGCAGGTGGGTTCTTTATTGCTTAGCCACTGAGGAAGTCCCTAAATGAGGTAGTGGACATCCTTAAGTCTGTACTTGGCACATGATAGAAACACAGAAAACACTGGTCTCTTTCTCTTAATAAAATTTATTATTTATCAGTGGCATCTCAGCTGCTGTGCTGAGCATTGTACATGCCTCATTTCATTTAATCTTTACAACAGCTCCTTGAGCTTGGTACTATTATGATCCTCAGCTTACAGATGAGGAAACCGAGACCTAAAAAGGCAGAAAAAGTTGCTCAAGAACACATACTTACTGAGCAAGAGGACTAAGCTTCCAACTCTATATTCTACTTTACCTACTACCACTTTGCTAATCGGGGGTGGGGCTCAGTCCATTAAGTCACCGAACAAATATTACTAAGTACTTTGTTTCAAGCACTTTATGAATGGCTGAAGATGCAGTGAAGAATAAAATAGACATGGCCTTTGCCCTCATGAAGTTCACAACCTAGCCTAGGTTTTCTCTACTTCACTGTTGACATTTGGGGCTGGACAATTCTTTGCTATGGAGACTGTCCTGTGCACTAATGAATGTTGAGCAGCATCCCTGGCCTCCACCTATTAGATGGCAGGTTGTGACAGTCAAAAAAGCTTCCATACATTCTTATAGCTCTTTGGGGGGAGGAAATTGCCCCAAATAAGAACCACTGCTCCTGTGAAGTCAATATTAAGAGTCTTGTACTTAAGGAACTAGGAAACTCCTACTGAGCCAGAGGCTCTTCTAAGATACAGTTTCTCTTTAAAAAACAAACAACTCCCCCCTGCCCCCAGTCAGAGAGCAGGTGGAGAAAAGGGAATCCTCCTACACTGGTGTTGGGAATGTAAATGGGAGCAGCTACTATGGAGAACAGTATGATGGTACCTTAAAAAAAAACCTAAGAACACAGCTAACATATGGTCTAGTAATCCTAACTCCTTGGCATATACCTGGAGAAAACCATAATTTGAAAAAATGCCTCCCAATGTACACTGCAGCAGTATTTACAATGGCCAAGACATGGAAGCAGCCCAAGTGCCCACCAGCAGATGAATCGATAAAGAAGATGTGGTATAAGTACACAACGGAATATTACTCAGCCATAAAAAACAATGAAATAATAACATTTGTAGCCATATGGATGGACCTGGAGATGATCACATCAAGTGAGAAAAGCCTGACAGAGAAAGACAACTGTCATACGATATCACTTATATGTAGAATCTAAAAAAAACATGCCAACAAACTTATTTACAAAACAGAAATAGACCCACATACATAGAAAACAGATGGTGATCAAAGGGGAAAGGGAGGGAGTGATAAATTAACATATACACACTGCTATATATAAAATAAACAAACAATTAGGACCTACTCTATAGAACAGGGAAGTATACTCAATATTTTGTAATGACCTATAAGGGAAAATAACTGGAAAACAAATAGGTATGTAGGACTTCCCTGGTAATCTATTGGTTAAGAATCCACCTGCCAAAAGACTGTTCTGTACATCTGTGTCTCTTTTGCTATCTCACATACAGGGTTATCATTACCATCTTTCTAAATTCCATATATATGCCTTAGTACACTGTATTGGTGTTTTTGTTTCTGGCTTACTTCACTCTGTATAATCGGCTCCAGTTTCATCCACCTCATTAGAACGGATTCAGATGTATCCTTTTTAATGGCTGCGTAATACTCCATTGTGTATATGTACCACAGCTTTCTTATCCACTCATCTGCTGATGGACATCTAGGTTGCTTCAATGTCCTGGCTATTATAAACAGTGCTGCGATGAACATTGGGGTACACGTGTCTCTTTCAATTCTGGTTTCCTCAGTGTGTATGCCCAGCAGTGGGATTGCTGGGTCATAAGGCAGTTCTATTTCCAGTTTTTTAAGGAATCTCCACACTGTTCTCCATAGTGGCTGTACTAGTTTGCATTCCCACCAACAGTGTAAGAGGGTTCCCTTCTCCACACCCTCTCCAGCATTGAAACATGTATAATATCATATATGAAACGAATCTCCAGTCCAGGTTCAATGCATGATACTGGATGCTTGGGGCTGGTGCACTGAGACGACCCAGAGGGATGGTACGGGGAGGGAGGAGGGAGAGGGGTTCAGGACGGGGAACATGTGTATACCTGTGGCGGATTCATGTTGATGTATGGCAAAACCAATACAATATTATAAAATAATTAACCTCCAATTAAAATAAATAAGTTTATATTAAAAAAAAAAAGAATCCACCTGCAAATGCAGGGGACACAGCGTCAATTGCTGGTCTGCGAAGATTCCACACGCCACAAGGCAACTAAGCTTGGGCACTATAACTACTCAGCCTGTGTACCTGGAGCCTGTGCCCCACAACAAGAGAAGACACCACAATAAGAAACTTGTGCACTGCAACTAGAAAGTAGACACCACTCTCCAAAACTAGAGAAAAGCCTACACACAACAATGAAGACCCCGTACAGCCAAAAATAAATAAATGGAAATTTTAAAAATAATAGTTATATACTAATGAATCACTGAGCTGTATACCTGAATCATTGAGCTGTATACCTGAAACTAACACAATGTAAATCAACCCTACTTCCATAAGAAGAAAAAACAAACAAACAAACAGTCATCTGCCATAATGTAGAGTCTGTCATGTAACCACCTCACAAAACAGTTTCACATTCCTCTATTGAAGGTTTTCTTGGTGGAACTATTTCTAATTTGGAAAAAGAAGTCAATGTGATTTGCTCTATAGGGAGTTCCCTGGTGGTCCAATGGTTAGGACTCTGCACTTTCACTATTGGGGGTCTGGGTTCAATCCTCGTTTGAGGAACTAAAACCCACAAGCCACAAGGTGCAACCAAAAAAAAAAAAAAGGTTTGCTCTATAGAAATATGTTTCATAGTCAGCTTACCTGAAATAGTATACCATAAATAAATCATCACATTTCCCCACAAAAATGGGAAGGCATTTTTCAATGTATTTCAAAATACAATATTGTAAAGTAATTAGCCTCCAATTAAAATAAATAAATTAAAAACAAAACAAAAAAATGGGAAGGCATATATAGGCACATGACTCATACTAGAGTTGGAGCTAACTGTAGTTTTATAATTGGGCAGATAAGGAAAGAATTGAATTGTCGGGGCAGCTAGAATCAAGGGTTGCCAGGTTTAACACTTCCAAGTTTATCACAGAACTTTCAGGTTACTGGTGGGATTAGCCCTGGTAGGTGAACTTCTGCAATTCCAAAACAACACAGTGAAAACTTAGTTCTCTACACTGAGACTCAGGGACCCAGTCTTCCATTGTGTGTGGAGGGTGACAGAGGTTTTTATAGACTGGGACTAGAATATTCTATTCATAAGAACTCAAGTACATAACTAATGCAAGATACCAATACAAGAGAGGCTAGGATATGGAGTCCCACTATATGTCCCGGACAGAAAGGAGAACTGTTTGATGAACATCTACCCAGACTTTGCCAATATAGTCAAAATCATTTTCATGGTTCAAGAGTATATGTGGTCTCATTTTCAGATTTATCAAATCAGAATATTATATACTTTATAAAGATTCTGTGAGGATTAATAAAAGATGTGTAAGCTACATTCTTCCCAAAGACTTTGTGCTATGTATGCATCTGATATCTGGAGAATCATACACTGTGCTAATTTATAGTCCCATTATGAACAGACACATTCTTAATCCCTGGCAGACATCCTGATGTGGTCAATCTGTTATCATTCATTTAAAAAAGGAGAATGTGCTGTGCAGTACAAGTTCAGGTCCCTGAGCGGTGCTGTAATATTTTCTTTTTGCACTCAATGTGTGAATTATTTTTTAAAAAAGCTAGCTACAATGTCATCATTTTTGATTATATCAAAAAATGAAGGCAGAGACAGGACTGCTTCCAATCTGTGAAGTTATTTAGCATTTAATATTCCCTTTGGGAAATCAGTATGGTTTGGGGAGATTATTTATATACCACTAGTCAAGTGTGGTTTAAATAAATGCAGTGTGTTGCTAGTGCTCTGTGAATGAATCTTGCAATGTCAAGAGCTTACTATTGAATAAAGAGATGTAATCATAAATAAGCTAATGGGAAAATGGTTACTAGAAATTATCTGGTCATTTTACTGATACAGATGAATATCTTAGGTTCTCTTTTTCCTCAGATTTAGTCAAATCATAAAAGTGAATGTCTGGGCATTGTACACCAAGCTATTAACATTTATTCATTATTTAAAATGTTGATGGAACTAATTTTATTTTGGGGGAGTGAAATGTAGGCTGGTGGTTCACACATAAATAAATAATTCATGTTTTTTTTTTCAATCCCACAAGGTAAAAAGAATTAATCAAATGACAACAAAATAATTCTTACTTTTTAAGTAGTCAGGGTGCATTCTGCATGATTGAGGATACAAATCAGTTCCTTCCAGGCTTCATGGGAGTTTGGAGCGGAGGGGGATGGTTAGCAGGGCAGAGAGAAGAAGGGCGATCAAGAGAGAAGTCTCAGGTCTCCGAGCTAAAGCACACGCTGCTCAATTTCTCCTCATGCATGCTGTCATTTCAGTTGTGTCTGACTCTGTGCAACCCTGTGGACTTTGGCCGCCAGGCTCCTGTGTCCATGGGATTCTCCAGGCAAGAATACTGGAGTGGTTTGCCCTTTCCTCCTCCAGGGGATCTTCCTGACCCAGGGATCGAACCCAATTCTCTTACATCTTCTGCATTGGCAAACCAGTTATTTAGCACTAGCGGTACCTGGGAAGCCCTTACGCTGCTTAATTCCTATCAGAAAACAGAATTTCCTGGCGGAAACAAGAAGAAAGTACAACTAAAAGAGATCAATGTATCCTAAGCAATCCTGGGGGTATTTTGGAGTGAGAACCCACAAGCCTCATTGTTAACAGAGAACCAACACTGGCTTTTCCTTTCCTCATTTACCTGTTCACCAGACAACAGGTACACCCTGCTTTAAGCACAGAGAACATGGAACCAGAGGGATGAATTCACTTGGCATTATTTAATCTACAAAGGAAAACTAAGATCGTGGCATCAAGTCCCATCACTTCATGGCAAATATGGAAACAGTGACAGATTTTATTTTCTTGAGCTCCAAAATCACTGCAGACAGGGGCTGCAGCCATGAAATTAAAAGATGCTTGCTCCTTGGAAGAAAAACTATGACAAACCCAGACAGCATATCAAAAAGCGGAGACATTACTTTATTGACAAAGGTCCGTATAGTCAAAGCTATTTTTTTTCCCACTAGTCATGTATAGATGTGAGGGTTGGACTATAAAGAAAGCTGAGTGCCAGAGAATTGATGCTTTTGAACTGTGGTGTTGGAGAAGACTCTTGAGAGTCCTTTGGACTGCAAGGCGATCCAACCAGTCCATCCTAAAGGAAATTAGTCCTGAATATTCATTGGAAGGACTGATGCTGAAGTTGAAGCTCCAATGCTTTGACCACCAGATTCAAAGAACTGTCTCCTTGGAAAAGACACTGATGCTGGGAAAGATTGAGGGCAGGAGGAGAAGAGGGCAACAGAGAATGAGATGGTTGGATGGCATCACTGACTCAATGGACATGAGTTTGAGCAAGCTCAGGAAGATAGTGAAGGACAGGGAAGCCTGGTGTGCTGCAGTCCATGGGGTGACAAAGAGTCAGACATGGCTGAGTGACTGAACAACAGCAACACCCTTTACCCCAACAGTCACTATAAAATGTATTTAACTAGTGACTTCCCCCTGGGGCCCATGGAAAACATTTTGGTTAACAAAAATGATTTTCACGTATTTACAGTGAACAATATGACACGGTCACTATCTGACCATTCTGACTGGCAAAACGGCAGTTTCTTAAGGTCCAACAATGTTAAGATTTCGGTTTCTGGGAACAAATCTTTTATAAAAAGTAAGCTGTGTCCCACCAAGAAAAACTACAAACAAATTGGATGGGGAAAGATTTAATGGAATAAAATAATTCAGAGGGTATTATTTTGAGGTAATTAAAAATGTCCAATATTCTGACCTCCAACACTCTTTAATGTGAGTGCTCAAAAAGTTTTTACCTAAAAACTGACATTGTCAAAAAAAAAAATTCAACCTTGTCCAACCAACTGAGAGATGGCATCAAGTTGCAAGAGCAATAACCAAAAAGATAGATCAGTCATTGGTGTCATAGAAGAAAAGCTGTTGGATGATGGTATCTTTCCTTTTCCACTGTTAGAAGTACTGTGTGTGCAGTGCACTGCATGGCTGATGTCACAGATCTGAGTCTTTTAATATCTGGGAGAGATGGAACAGCAGGCTGCAGGCAGGTTAGGCGAGTTTTGCCCTTTCTGGCTCATTTGTCTAAGAAAGAATTTGGTGAGTTGACAAGTTTCTGAAAGTAGAGGAAAATGATTTGAGTAAAGGCGGCCAGAGGCAGTTAGCAAATTCTGACCACCATCATAGTTGTCACCCACCAAAATTTAAACTCAAGTCCAAATTTATACAAGTGGATTCACTTACATGGTACAGAATTCACGTGCTATTTATTAACTATCACTGGGGCCTTTCTTCTGAACTCTGTATATTTTTGGATGGCAGGCCATTTTTGGAAGCTGTAATCCTCTTGTGACAGCTTATAAGAGCCAGGTAAAACTTTCTGATTTTGTCCTGACTTAGGAGACTCATCTTTAACTGCAGTGATGATTGTGATTCCAAAGGCAAACCTCAGGAAAGGAAGTGAATAAGTCAGCAAGTCTGGAGAAAGTTGGAGGAGCAAGTGTGTGTGGGTTGTGAGCAGAGAGGTAGAGGGCAGATTCTTCCCTTTTTCTTTTTTTGAAAGTGATTTTTCACTTCTAAATGAGACAGCTCAATTTAACTACCCCAAATTTATGGGTCTAACGATGGGGAAAGATTATGTGTCTGGAGTCCTCTGGGGAAGGAAGCTACCTGGCGGTCCAACATTCATGGTCAATTGTTATTACAGGTGTGGGGACGCATTGCTGGCAAAGGGAGAATTCCTGGGGCAGGAAATTTAGGTGGGATGCCTTAATGGGGTGGTCAAGAGACAGCCAAAGCTGTATGCCAATAAAAGGCAGAGGTTGCTACTGCGGCTAGGATTTTCTGCTCTGCACTTTAGAATTTGGGGGCAATCCATAATTTCTCTATAGAAATGCACAACCAGGGACCTCCCAACTAACAGCCTGCATGCTGAAAGCAAAAGATCCTACTTGCCCCAACTAAGACCTGGCACAGCCAAATAAATGGAAAAAAAAAATGCACAGCTAATTTTTTGTGTTCACTGTCTTAATTTTGCCCAGAAGTTACACTAAAATAAGAAGCAGCCAAGTTTTTCTCTTTTTAGAGTGATAAGATTATCTTTTATAGTTTTAACTAATAAGTGACATAAATTATTAAGTACACTATTGGGCAACAATCAACACCTGTGTATAGTGCAATGACCTAACAAATGCTGAGAAACTCTTGAGAAAATGCTGTCACTATATTAACCAGTCAGCCACTGAATGATCAGTATAAATGGATGATGTGGACACACACTGAATTATCCTTAGAATCCTTCTTTCTTCTTTTAAAATTTTAAAATATAAATACTTTTAGGTGGGATTATTCTATATATGGGTGTGTGGATCTGTGCATGTTCAGTTGTGTCTGACTCTTTGCAACCCCATGGACTGTAGCCCACCAGGCTCCTCTGTCCATGGGATTTTCCAGGCAAGAATACTGGAGTGGGTTGCCATTGCCTTCTCCATATTCTTTATATACTGCTCTGTAATCTGCCCTTTAAATACTATGTTATCATTTATAAGTGCTATGTAATAGTCCACAAATGGATATGTATATACCATATATTATTTCAACCAATTCACCAAGTATTAGTCCTTTAGACTGTACAGTCTTTCAACTCTAATATGGATTATTGTTATCAACATCAAATTTTATATTCATGTTAGCAACTTATCTTTCCTTAGGATAAATTCCTACAATTAGGATTGACTGGTAGTAAGATATTTTTTGGTGGATATTTTAATACAGATGATGAAGCACTTTCCTTAAAACTCGTATTTATCTGCAATCTCACCAACCATATGAGAGTTATTAGTCTTTTTTAAGAGTTTCCATCCAGGTCATTCCCTCCTTTGGAGGAGAACAGGGCCTATTTCCTAATTGCCTTCTCTCTTTCCTTCTGTTTCTCCCTCTGACAAACACTGATCCATCACCTATCACTTTCAGGCATTGGACATCAAATCTCTGATCACATTAGATAACATGTGTGGACAGGTGATGGTTTCCTAGGATCTCTCCTTTTGGAGCCCTCTTATGGAATCTACATAAATATCATGGAAAATTCCACCACGTCGACTTCCAATCTCCCTTTCTCGGATACTTTTCACATCTGGAAGTAGCGCAAATTCTTGTGTCAAACCACATGCCTTGATTTTACTCTGGAAATACTGTTGCCGTAACTGGCAGACAGAAACCAGTCATGTCCCATCTCTTCACTCACTGTGCCTCACTTTAAGTAGCTCCTCCTCTTCTGCTCAGGGAGAATTCTGTGGTGTCTCTTTCCCACATCCCCACTCCCCATACCTGGTCCAAGGCAGTAGAGAGACAAGAGTACGTGGTTTATGCTTTGGCATCTCTCAATGCCCTTCTTCCCTTATGCCAGACTCTCTGTTATATTAAGGAGCTATTTTCCATGATGCTCCAAGAAGCCAGGATGAACAACGGTCTTTTTGTTAAGGAAAGTGACAGTCAATTAATGAGAGTTTTCTACATTGCTGTAAGTAAAAAGTCCCTCTTTGCGACCCCATGGACTGTAGTTCACCGGGCTCCTCTGTCCATGGGATTCTCCAGGCAAGAATACTGGAGTGGGTTGCCATTTCCTACTCTAGGGGATCTTTCCTGACCCAGGGATTGAACTCACATCTCTTGTGTCTCCTGCACTGCAGGCATATTCTTTACCACTGGGCCACGGGGGAAGCTCCAAAAAGCCCCTAATTAACTTTTCAATTAGTGAGAGGGACTTCAGAGCTCCCTCTGTGCCCAGGATGTTCTGACAAGTTTCCGATATTCATGGACCTCTTTCAACCCCTTGTGATGTTTGGGCTTTTACAATGACTTCTAAAGGCCAACAAACCACTCCAATAATCATAAACGAATAAAACACATCGAGCTGTACATGACGTGAGACGTGGTTAAAATACTCCCACCCATACTGAGCCCATATACAATATTAGGAGTTTAGGAGTTCTAACCATGCCTCTTTCAAGTGGTATAAAGTAAAATTATACTGTTTTTTAAACTATAGTTTTCTTCTCTTTTCATCTGTTTCCCTTCTTGGAGAGACAAAGAAAGAACAAATGTTAGGATCATTGAACTGATGAGGCAAACAGTCCAGATGCAAAAGGCAGTGTGCAAAGGTTTGCACTGGCCAAATGTTGAAAGGGAAGTTCAAGCGAGTTATGGTGGCATGTTCTTAGAAGGGGGCTTCCAGATGGAGCTAGTGGTAAAGAACCCCCCTGCCAATGCAGGAGAACTAAGAGATGCCAGTTCAATCTCTGGGTCGGGAAGATCCCCTGGAGGAGGAAATGGCAACCCACTCCAGTATTCTTGCCTGGAAAATCCCATGGACAGAGGAGCCTGGTGGGCTACAGTCCATAGGGTCACAAAGAGTCGGACACAACTAAAGTGACAGAGCACAAGTTCTTAGAAGAGTACCTGCTAATTTTTGTTCTACACTTCAGTGACTTTGTTAATGATTTAATTTAGTGGTTCTCCACAATGGTGATTTTACTGTGAAGGGAACAGTTGCAAATGTTTGAAACATTTTGGGGAGTCACAGCTGGGATGGAGGTCTATTGGCATGTAAAGGGTAGACACCAGGGATGTTGCTAAACAATCCTGCAAAATTGAGGGAAATCTCTTACACCAGAAAATTATCAGCCCTAAATGTTAATAGTGCAGAGGTTGAGAAATTCTGATTTAATGGACTTCACATTCAATTTGTTTGACTCAAGGATCTGAATAATTATTTCAAGCATCATCAGCTGTCACAACATACAATTTTAACAAAATTCAACTCTAGCCAAGATTATAGGTAGAAACCTGAATTTTCCTATCAGGAAACTTCTACAGAGGGGTAGTTAGTGCTTCAGTAATGTTTGAGTTCTTCTGAAAGACTGCTCATGAAAGAAAACTACGAAGAGGAACAATGAGAAATGTGTCTTTTCTCTTTAAGAAGCGAAAGAACACATTTTTAGTTTCCAGAAAAAAATCATATAAGATTTGGCTGCTCTCCTTTGTAAACTCATTCTAATTGTAAGGGGAAGGTTAAGGAGGATTCCTATGGAACATAATTCCTTCAGATCACCTGAAATCTTCTGTAAGGCCTGAAAGAACAAGAGACTAGGATGAGACTATAGCTCAGTGGTTCTTAAAGTGTGCTCCCAGGAACAGCAACAACACCTGGGAACTTGTTACAGATGCAAAATTCTGAGGCCCTAGCCAGACCTACAGAATCTGAAACTGATGGTGTCTTCCTGTGATTGACCACATCTTCCAAGAGATGCTGATAACATGACCAAGTTAAAAACAACTTAAGTGGGGAAAAAATGGTGGCAAGACAGAGAAAACAAAGAGACACAGAATTTTTAAGGACAATCTCAATTTGTGCTACTCAAGAACAAATCAAAATATTCTCTTAACCTCAACAACGTAATTTAAAAATACAAAATCTGAATTGGAATTTTCACTTAGAATCTCATTTCCAAGGCAGCCTGTGATCTCACGGGTATGCAGACTTAAAGCTCACGAGCTGAGAGAGGGCAAAGATCTTTAGAGGTAAAGTCTTGCCATTTAGTAAGTTTCAGGCCAGAGGGCAATGGGGGACCCACTTTTGATGATGTTCCTGGACATATTCAGTCTTTTTATGATTAAAGAGGGGAAGAGCTAATACTTCCTATCACATCTGCACTCATCTCAATTTCAAGTTTTGAAAAGACTCATCATTCATGTTGGTATTTTTTGTGCCCTGTGACAATGGGATTCAGAATGTAAACAGGGGGAAATGTCCAGTTTCCAGTTACTATTCTAGCAAGCCCTGGTTTAATCCTTCCTTCCCAGGTGCACCACTGTACTTAGAACACCTAGAACTTTATGCTCTGACAAAAGTTCCTTCTTACAGACTCCATAGCAAGATGCTTTCTGCTCACATTTTCAAAAGATTACCTTTAGAAGAAAACAAAAATAGAATGAAAGGATGAATGGAAAGCCTTCTTTCGTGCCAGTCTTTGGGCACCCAGACAATCAGCAACACTCATTATCACAACAGCAGCCCAGCCTAGTGAAGAATCATGCCTTTCTGGATACAGTTCAAAGTGGGGCCCAGGTAAAAATTGAGAAGGAGCAGGCATGGAAGATCCTCAATTTCAAGGGAGCCCTAAGTGAGTGGGGTGCCTGTGAAACCTGAAATCTATACAGATCATGGGGCCTTCATGTCCAAATAAAGAATTCCTCTCTAAAAGAAGTAGCACCGATTCATCTTTGACAGTTGCTGATCTTGTGGAAAACTGGCACCAGTCTCTTTATAATTCACGAGCAATCTATCTTTGCTAATCAAATCAGGAACAGTCTAACACGGTCTGTGTTTCAATTGCCTTAGTGGCATTGCTGACTGAACTGTAGCTCACGCTTCTGGACAGCCATGGAGAAAAGTCAGGCACAGACAACACACCCAACAGCCTCATATATGATACTCCAAACATTATGAAAAGAGCATGAAAATGAAGCCATGTCTGGCAGGGCTTGAAAAGATTTTACATCTAAGGAGCCAGCCAAGTTGTGAAAATAACGCAGCAATGTCAGATCTAATGGAAAAAAAGCTACTAAATTGATCAGTGATAATATGTAGAATGCCAAGCTTTCATGAAGTAAAATTCTATCATGAAAATATGACAATTTCCAAACATGTTTCTTGTTCTAATTTTACCTAATAAAAATATAATATTCTCTTTTGTATACTGTACATATTGCAATTTTTAAAGAAATAATTTAAATGGCGTGCATTAGAAAGTCAGTTTTTTACTCAAAAATGAAGTTAGATGTTGAGGTTTTCTTAAGTTAAATAGGATTTTCCCTCCCTCCCTCTCTCTCTCTCTCTCTCCATATATATCTCCCCACACATACACCCAAATGTGAACAGACTTCTCTATAATGAGAACTAAAGGACAGTTTTCTACAGTGTGAGTTAAAGAGTAATTAATCCAATGCCATATGCACAGACCTGAGTAATAACAGATGTAAAAGGCTTCAAACTCGGAGACGAATTCATATAAACTATATTTTTTGAGTTTCTGGCTTATCAGATCTAAAGATACAGCCCTCTTTGCTAATGTTTTAGCGACATCAATCAATCAACAAATATTTTCCATGGTCATTCTGTGCCCAAAACACAGGATCAAATTTTCCATCATCCAAAGTTCAACTTAGAATATAATAGTTGTGGGGGCAAAATCTTCTTTAGTAAACGATGCTAGCAAAAATCAAGAATCGCTTTTTTGGACAGACGAGATTAAATCTAAACACGTATCTTTCTGAAAATTAAGGTGAAATCAATAGATCTGCATTCAAACCGGAATACTTCCTTTCATAAGACAGACTTGCTATTTTGGGGATTATGCATAGAAATATTTCCAAATTGCCATCCACAGAGTTCTTTGGCCATATATTTACACCTCTGAGTAAATGTACAGTTAGGAAAAACACTTTATCCGATGTCAGGTATAATTTTAAAGGTTAGTATGTGTGTGCTAAGTTGCCCAACTCTTTGCCACCCTATGGACTGAAGCCCGCCAGGCTCCTCTATCCATGGGATTCTCCAGGCAAGAATAAGTGGAGTGGGTTGCCATGCCCTTCTCCGGGTGATCTTCCCCACCCAGGGATTGAACCCGTGTCTCTTATGTCCCCTGCATTGGCAGGCGGTTGCTTTACCACTAGCGCCACCTGGCTGCATAAAAATCACATCATGGATGATGATTATTGTCCAGAGTTGGGAGCAAAGGGATGCAAATTTCTCAAAAGCCCTTTGTAGTTCTAGTATTTTCTTTTGCCATGTAAAAGGATACACTCCACCGGCTTATCCCACTGAAGTATATACTGCTATTATAAATATATAGCAAATTATAAAAGCAAATGTGAATTTGGAGTCTCAAAATTTCCTTTAGGAATATATGATATGATCTAGATATTTGGTTATGCTGGTCACCGATTTATTATGAGTCAACTGGAGATGATAAATCTTTAAACAGTTCCTGAGGACACAAACGAGCATTCCAACAAGGGTAAAAGAATTGGAGACAAACAGAATTAGCCAATTGTTCTCTCCCACCAAAGCAACCACAAAAGCAGCAAAACACCTTCCCTGGTTGAGAAACATCCTGTAATTTAAGTTGCAGGGTTAATGAATATCAGCCCTCCAGGGGAAAACGGAAATTTATCTTATCATACTAGTTTTTATTACTTATTTACCTGGGTTGGGAAGATCCCCTGGGGGAGGGCATGGCAACCCACTCCAGTAACCTTGCCTGGAGAATCCCATGGACAGAGGAGCCTGGCAGGCTACAGTCCATGGGGTTGCAAAGAGTCGGACATGACTGAAGCAACTGAGCATGCATGCACTAGTTTTTATTACTTATTTAAGCAAAAAAGGAACGCCTTAGATGACTGGAGATCCAGCTCAGAAAACTCAGAGGAACAAAGGGAGGCTAGGCAGTCAGAAACTGAGCCTAAATCACGTCTTAGAATTGAGTTTTTTCTGAGGAGATATTCCTGCAGCAATCTCTGACACTGAGGGCCCCCATTAGAAATGCAGAAACTGCTGTTTCTGGAGAGTATAACTGTCCTTTTCTTGATGGTAACCCCTTCCCCCAACCTTATCAGAAAGGCTGTGTGTCCAAATTGAGGATCTAAAGAACCTCTGCTTGGGGGTTGCTGAAGTTGAGGACATAAAGAATGGATGAAGGTGTAATGGTGCCCTCTTCTGGAGAAACTCAGTAATGCCGCCCAGTAAGCTTTCCTACCGGAGCTCAAGTGATTTTGGGGGGCTAGGAGGTGGGGGAGGGCTCCAGGGTGTTTCTGGAACAAAAAGTCCTGAGAAGTACTCTGCAAAAAAGTAGTTGCAAAACCCCAAACCACATGAAATTAGCTTGATTCTGAGTTGACAGTGGAATTTGAAACCAGCTGTATTTCATCCTAAAATGTTAGCACTATAAACCCTTCATCAAACCTGGAGACAATTATTTTCTCACTATCTGGACAAGACCACATTTCTAGCGGCTGAATTTTTCCAGGGCAGACTTTGCTTTCCCATTTTCCTTTTGTAGAGCTCCCCTCTCGCAGACTTGCATAAACAAGCTGCACTAGAGAAGGAAGGGACGAACTGAGGTTCAGCCTTATTCAACCGTCTATGATTCCCCTACTAAAAACCATCAAAAGAACTTGTTATATAAAGCACGCATCACAATGGCATTCCCAGCCTCCTAAGAAATACAGAGGAAGGCCAAAAACTGATTTTAAAAAGCCATTTGAGAAAATTAAGGAAAATAGTGGTGTTTCATTCAAGGAGTAGATTCTTTACCTCATTTATCAGTTCTGGGTACACAGTTAAAATACTGAAACTACCCACAACCTGAAATAGCCAAAAGTAAATACGGGACAGTAAAAGGAGACTGTTGAAATGAACCTCGTGCCAATTGAACTTTTTGGTAAAGAGCATACTGCTGCTTGGTGATCTTTAATAATGTCTGCTAACCTCTGAGATATTACAGGAACGTTGGCTTAAATGAGTTTCCCAGGTAGTGCAGTGGTAAAGAATCTGCCTGCCAATGCAGGAGACACAAAAGACATGGGTTCGATCCCTGGGTCGGGAAGATCCCCTGGAGTAGGAAATGGCAACCCACTCCAGTATCCTTGTCTGGAAAATTCCAAGGACAGAGGAGCCTGGTGGGCTATTGTTCATGGGGTTGCAAAGAGCTGGACATGACTGAGAGACTGAGTAAGCAGCCTGCACGAGCACGCACATATACTGGCTTAAACGAAGTGAGAAGTAACAGAGACAACATACAATTGCGTCAAGGAATCAAAACACACAATCTCCTTCCTGGTTAGTCTGGCTGTTTTCTTCTTGTTGTTGCTGTTTGCTTTAAAACTTAAGCCATGACTAGACAACTGAAAACCATGGCTTTGGTTGAGTGAGACGGATGGATTCATTCACTCAGTTAAGACACCTGTGAGGCTGGCCTCATGAGTGTGCAACCTGGGCAGTTGCATAGGGCTCCATGCTATGAAGGCTCCCCAGTTTGGATGAACGCCCTACAGTCACCACCTTGAGATTCTTAATACTTTTTAAACAAAGGGTCCCATGTCCTCACTTTGCACTGGGCTTTGTAAATCGGGTAGTGTGTCCCATACATAAGCTTATTTGGCCTGTAGTTTTGAGCACTGTCAGAGTAAGATGCTGGCCTTCCTGGGGAACACAGTGATGTCCAAAGTATGACGTGTTTGTTGAATGAGCTTACCATCTAAGAAAGGAGATGAGACATGTCCAAGGACCATGAGAAAATGCAGCCAAATATAATAATTCAATAAAAGAGGCCTGTAGTTCAGAGGATGATGGCAAGATCATTTCCAGCTGGGAAAACCTGAAATGTCTCATGAATGGGGTGTCATTTGAGTTGGGCCTTTCAAACAGATTCTTTAGTGCTTATTTCTCTGAAGGAAAATAGAAAAACAAAGAAAATAAATAGAGGCACTTTTCCTTTTTTATCGTCTGGTCCACTTTGTGGTTTTACTGGTTCCTTTTTCTCAGTCACCTTAGTTGACTTTGGAGTTTTAAGCATAGGATTTCAGTGTTTTTGTACTCATCAAGTGTGGTCTTCAGTAGAGAAAAAGAGTTTGAATTTTTAAATATTGGAGGATGGGGTCAATGTGTGCGCCTCTCAGCAAGCCTCATTGGAGATAGCAGATGAATTCAAAATCTGTAGTATCATGTACATAATTCAGATATCCACAGGGTGGATAAGTATTATCATCTCACTACTATCTGGAAAGCCAACTGTATCCATTTCAAGGCCCTAAAGAAGCTCAACAAAAAAAATGAGGCACCAAAGCTAAAATTTGTTGTACCCAGAGGTCCAGATCGCATCTCTCCCAACTGCCATAAGAGCATTCCTAGCAAACTCTCTGCTTAAAAGATGTTTGGTTATCAGGAAAGCCAAGGGCTTCCCTGGTGGCTCAGCAGTAAAGAATCTGCCTGTCAATGCAGGAGATGTGGGTTCGATTCCTGGGTTGGGAAGGCCTCCCCTGGAGGAGGGCATGGCAACCCACTCCAGTATTCTTGCCCAGAGAATCCCATGGACAGAGGAGTCTGGTGGGCTACAGTCCATGGGGTCACAAAGAGTTGGACACGACTAAAGCAACTCAGCACAAAAGAATACATGAATATTCTCTAAGATCAGCGATAAAAATTATACATGGAGGGATAAAGTGGCACATAACCAATTAAAAAAAATTTTTTTAGGTTATCTTGGCCATAAGTTCAGTTCAGTTTAGTTGCTCAGTCGTGTCCGAATCTTTGCAATGCCATGGACCACAGCACACCAGGCCTCCCTGTCCGTCACCAATTCCTGGAGTTCACTCAAACTCATCTCCATTGAGTCAGTGATGCCATCCAACCATCTCATCCTCTGTCATCCCCTTCTCCTCCTGCCCTCAATCTTTCCCAGCATCAGGGTCTTTACAAATGAGTCAACTCTTCACATCAGGTGGCCGAAGTATTGGAGTTTCAGCTTCAGCATCAGTCCTTCCAATGAACACCCAGGACTGATCTCCTTTAGGATAGACTGGTTGGATCTCCTTGCAGTCCAAGGGACTCTCAAGAGTCTTCTCCAACACCACAGTTCAGAAGCATCAATTCTTCGGTGCTCAGCTTTCTTTATAGTCCACCTCTCACATCCATACATGATTACTGGAAAAACCACAGCCTTGACGAGACAGACCTTTGTTGGCAAAGTAATGTCTCTGCTTTCGAATATGCTATCTAGGTTGGTCATAACTTTCCTTCCAAGGAGTAAGCGTCTTTTAATTTCATGGCTTCAAGCACCATCTGCAGTGATTTTGGAGCCCAGAAAAATAAAGTCAGCCACTGTTTCCATTGTTTTCCCATCTATTTCCCATGAAGTGATGGGACCAGATGCCATGATCTTCGTTTTCTGAATGTTGAGCTTTAAGCCAACTTTTTCACTCTCCTCTTTCACTTTCATCAAGAGGCTTTTTAGTTCCTCTTCACTTTCTGCCATAAGGGTGGTGTCATCTGCATATCTGAGGTTATTGATATTTCTCCTGGCAATCTTGATTCCAGCTTGTGCTTCTTCCAGCCCAGCGTTTCTCATGATGTACTCTGCATAGAAGTTCAATAAGCAGGGTGACAATATACAGCCTTGATGTACTCCTTTCCCTGTTTGGAACAAGTCTGTTGTTCCATGTCCAGTTCCAACTGTTGCTTCCTGACCTGCATACAGATTTCTTAAGAGGCAGGTCAGGTGGTCTGGTATTTCTATCTCTTTCAGAATTTGACTGTGTGGATCACAATTAACTGTGGAAAATTCTGAAAGAGATGGGAATACCAGACCATCTGACCTGCCTCTTGAGAAATCTTGGTCATATTCAATATTAAAAGTGAATTTTAAAAATCTTCATACATGGATATAACCACATGCCATGCTTTGGGTCAATGTCCTTAGAAAAATAATGTACTGCACAAAAGAAATAATATAGTCAGTGAACTTGGCAGAGCCTGCAAACATTTTTTTCTTTCCTGCTGTTTCATAGGTACCCTTAATATGTTCTATATATCTAGAATTTAGTCTTTTTAATTCCTAATGGAACAAAGTAGAAGTTTAAAAAATTCCACTATATCTTTTTAAGCCACTGATAGTGGATAAAGCTATGCAGGCAAGGGTACAATACAATAAATTATATGTTCTGAGATTTTTTTTCCAGTCTTGTCTTATCTAAGCTTGATTTCTCACTAGATATTTAAACCAGAACCAGAAACAGAGATTCTCTGGCTATCAATGAAACAGCATTTGTCATTTCTTACAAAACTGATCATTTTCTCTTGCCCCATAGAATACAATTAAGAGACAGTTCTTATTATTTTAAGAAGCTAACAATCTAATTCCCCAGGAGGGAGAAGCAATAAACATTGAAATCAAATTATTTACCTGTACTTTGTGAGAAAATTGAGACAGAAAAGTAGGCATTTTTAACACAGTAGGTTTTATGACTCAGGTTAAGATGGAAGGTCAGGGATATTAAGTATTCAGTTTACAACATCAAATTTAGTTGAGTGTTTCTTTCTCTGAGAAAAGAGCGGAATACTAAAGCTACATTTGACTCCAATTCAACAGCCAAGCCTGCTTGAATGAAACCACCATCTGGCGGAATTTATGAGAGAAAAAGAAAACCGTGTAAGTGGCAGTTGGCTTTTAGCACTGGGTGGCAGAAGAAAAGCATTTCCAAGAATATCAAGGTTTACCTTTGCCCTCGTTTCCCATTTTAAGAACCGTGTCACATGTTTCCAACTGGAGCATTCTGGTAACCACCATGCTTTGGCATTCTGGCAACTCCTGACCCACATTTTTGGTGGCCAAACTGTGGTTAGCGTGGGCCAGGGCACCAGGAACTGCTGACTCAACTCTTTCTGCAGCTTGTGGCTACGTGGGAACAGCGGGCAATGGTTGGATTCCTCTCCTGTGCTCAGAGAATATGACACAGTGGGACTGGGAAGGGGTACAATCAGCCCATGTCACAGAACTGCTTTCTGGATTTCCGTGGAATGCTCAGAAGAGCCGAAGTAAAGAACCAGGCCAGCAATCAAACCTTCATGTGCGTAATGTCTCTATTAACATGTCACGCTGAAGATTCACTGGGTGTTTTTCAGGGCTAGTCTTCTTCAGCACTGTCTTTTGAATTATGAAGAGTGAGCTCATCAGAGCCATGGATTCATCCAAATGAAATGAAAATCGGTCATTCTGTTTGAGGAGGGGGGATTTTGTAACTAAAAAAAAAAAACACAAACTCAAGAACATCATCCTTCTGGCTGAAGCAGGGGTTCTCAAAGTGTGGTCCCTGCAGTGGCTGCAGCCTGGAGAGGGGTTAGATGCAGAGAAATGCAGGAGACTTCCCTTCTCAGTCCTACACATGCGCAACTTGAGAACCACTGAGCTAAGGAATCAGTGCAGAGGTGACTTCTGTGACAGTAAACAGTGTCACCTCCCCTGGGAAGTGGGCTGCCTGTGAATGTGTTACCAGAGGCACTTCCACTCTGTACTGTGGCCACAGCAGCAGACCATTCTACTTTAGCTGAAGAAAAGAAGCCAGCTGCTCCCTCAACTTGTATCATTTGACTTGTTCAAATTCAAATTGCCCAAGATTTTCCTAAAAGCCCCAAAGCACAAAATAGCATTTGTATGAAAGTCAAAGTGTTAGTTGTTCAGTCATGTCTGACTCTTCACGACCCCATGGACTGTAGCCCACCAGGCTCCTCTGTCCATGGGATTCTCCAGGCAAGAGTACTGGAGTGGGCTACCATTCCCTTCATCCCATCATTTGTATGATTGAATAGTAATTTTTTGAACCATACTCCGTATACTGTTGTTGGTTTCTGTGCAATTAAAATGCTTACTTTTTCTCCAAAATAAAATTTTCACAATTCATAGGCTCAAACAATTTTAGAGTTGGATCTTTACAATTAGTCACCATTTTCTTTTGTTTAAACCCAGGGAGGGAGCAAGTCAGGTCACAAGATACAGACAGTGAGAGGTGACACAGAGAAATCTTCCCGGGGGTAATGAGAGAAGCTGACCAGTTGCAAGGATAGAGGTTCTTCGACTGGGATCAGAAATCAAGGACCACATCGTTTTCATCTCTTATCTCCCTTTCACATCACAGTTCTGGGAACAGTGTTGGCACAGTTTGAGCAGCATTTTTTTTTGAAAAAGGATATGAAATAAAAGGTGTGTTCCTTTTTTCCCGGCTCCTAGAGGAGGGAAAAAGGCATTTTCTCACAGTCTGCCAGAAGGGACGAAGGAAGATGAAAAATTACTTTGGTTTCTATTAAATAATAGGTTACTTCTTTGAAGTTGCCAACCCGGTAGCCTGTGATTGTATAAAATGGATTCTATTAACAAGAGACCCAGGACAACGAGCCACAAAGATCCGGACTGAGATGTGTCATAAAGGCTATTTGGAGATGTTTGTGCTGGGCTGGGTCATTCCTATGTCTGGCTCAAGTCCATTTTATTTAGCATCATAAAAACAGACTTAGCTTATGATATTTCAAGCCTCTTAAAACAAGCGAGATCTATGCCATGGGCTGCAACTTTGGACCTTCCACTGTCCCAGGTTTTCCCCAGCTCAGGAAAGGCGAGAAACTGTTTCTACATCGAGAAGTGCCAAGTGGAAAGCCCCCTCCCTCTCCCTTCTAATATCATCAGGAATGAATAGGCAGCGTGTTTCCCATAATTCAGCAATAACTGGGCTATTATTCTTTAATGCTTCAGTTTATTAATGTAGCCACTGTGTCATTCCGACCATGCCCATGTAATTAAATTACCCAACAGACATTTGATATGAAGCTCTCAATCCCCACAAAAGCCCAGAGTTTCTATGCCCCTTTGTGAGTCCCTAATGAATGAGTGGCGCACACACTTCTGTCATCCACGTTCACTCACTGTCCTCTCTGACTGCTCTCCTGTGTCGCAGGGGCTGGCTCCTGCACACACACACTGGGGACCGTTCAAAGGCAGGGGGGTCATGTTTCCTCTGACAACAACAAGCACCAGGCAGGCTATCACCTTTCTTTCTGTTTGTCCGGCTAGACTAGAGGCTGACCAAATTAAATTCCAAACCCACTGCCTGGGTGGATCAGTGGTACACTCTTCAACCTTGGCTCCCCAGTGTTTATTCTTCTTTGGGTCATAAGTATCAAGGGAAAAGAAACTGAAAAAAAAAAAATTGAAGCCACTGCTATGTACATCCAAAGACGTCACTGTGTGACTTTGTGAAAAGGAAAACGGATAATTTTACTTAATCAATAAGTGTTTGACTTTAAAATGTTGTGAAGGCAGCTATAATAATGAAGCCCCCTCCAGATGCCATCCTAATCCAGCTTATGAAAAGTTATCTGGGATTATTGATAAAATAGTGGATTTTTTCCTGTATCAACTGTTCTACCTATCAATTACAGAACACAAAGCATGCTAAATGTTGCAGAACTTGGACATGTATTCTTTAAAATAATCACAACAGATTGTACACTAGGAATTCATTTATTTCTAGAAATGGCACTTTATTTATTTCTAGAAATAAATGGCACTTTACAGGCTCTGTGTGTGTACTATGTTGCTCTAGCCCTGTCCAACTCTGCGACCCCGTGGGCTGTAGACCCCAGGCTCCTCTGTCCATGGGATTCTGCAGGCAAGAATACTGGAGTGGGTTGCCATTCCCTTCTCCAGGGGATCTTCCCAACCCAGGGATCAAACCCGTGTCTCATTATGTTTCCTGCATTGGCAGGTGGATTCTTTACTATTAGTGCTACCTGGGAAGCCTAGAGGATCTACATGTTTCTAAAGATTTTTTTAAAACTTGCATTTTGCATTTAACAAAATGTAACATGAAGGTGAAAGAGGAGAGTGGAAAAGTTGGCTTATAGCTCAACATTCAGAAAACTAAGACCATGGCATCTGGTCCCATCACTTCATGGCAAATAGATGGGGAAACAGTGGAAACAATGGCTGGCTTTGTTTTTATGGGTTCCAAAATCACTGCAGCCATGAAATTAAAAGACACTCCTTGGAAGGAAAGTTATGACCAACTTAGACAGCATATTAAAAAGCAGAGATATTACTTTGTCAACAAAGGTTCATCTAGTCAAGGCTATGGTTTTTCCAGTGGTCACGTATGGATGTGATAGTTGGACTATAGAGAAAGCTGAGCGCTGAAGAATTGATGCTTTTGAACTGTGGTATTAGAGAAGACTCTTGAGAGTCCCTTGGACTGCAAGGAGATCCAACCAGTCCACCCTAAAGGAGATCAGTCCTGGGTGTTCATTGGAAGGACTGATGTTGAAGCTGAAACTCCAATACTTTGGCCACATGATGGGAAGAGCTGACTCATTTGAAAAGACCCTGATGCTGGGAAAGATTGAAGGTGGGAGAAGAAGGGGACAAAAGAGGATGAGGTGGTTGGATGGCGTCACTGACTCAATGGACATGGGTTTGGGTGAACTCTGGTAGTTGGTGATGGACAGGGAGGCCTGGCGTGCTGTGGTTCATGGGGTCGCAAAGAGTCAGACACGACTGAGCGGCTGAAGTGAACTGAACATGATTAAATTAGTATATATTTGTTAGGATAGAGTCAGATTTGAGTGCAAACCATGACACAGGATTTTCGAATATTTAGTTACATGCTTTATGTACGGCAGGAAGAATATAAGCAAAAGTAAGTGTATAGAAATATAAATTGAGATTTAATCTGAAAAAAATTCCTTTGCTTTTGAAACATGAAAGAAGCATGAAATCAAAGTACCCAATGCCCACATAAGTAGATTAGAAATATTTCCAAACAAGCAAACTTTGAGATTGGATATTTGAGAGAAAAAACAAAACAAAACAAAACACATCTTATGGGAATCTTGAAAATTTAAATGTGGCTAAAATCTGAGTAACAATTAACTTATTACTTTCACTCCCCTTTAATGTTAAAATTTGTTTATATATGATTAACATAATCTTAATTTATGTGATGTCTCAACTGTACAGATGCGCAGAAAAAATATTAAATTTAAATTTTAAAACATTTGGGATGAAAAGAATACTTAAAGTTATTAGTAACTATTCTATTAGTTCTACACTCATGATTTAAAGTAAAATATTACTCCTGGTTAAAATATTTTGAGGGAGATGATCTGAGCCAACAATATAAGCTAAGAATTGTGCATGTGTGCATGTATGCTCAGTTGTGTCTCTTTTGTGAACCCATGAGCTGTAACCTGCCAGGCTCCTCTGTCCATGGAATTTTCTAGGCAAGAATGGAATAGGTTGTCATTTCCTCCTCCAGGGGATCTCCCTGACTCAGGGAACGAATTCACAACCCCTGCATTTCCTGTATTGCAGATGGATTCTTTACTGCTAACCCATCAGGGATGCCCTGATAGGATAGTCAATGAATATTTGTGAGAGACAAATAGGAACACTTAATAATGAGAGAAGGGCAAATCATCAGGAAGGCATAACAATAATAAATGTGTATATATTTAATTCAAAATAAAAACTGCCAGAAGTAGAGAAGAGAAAGATAAATTCATGCTACTAGTTGCTGATTTTATACCTCTATTTTAAAAATTTTAACCATTTTTAATTGAAACATTAGAAATGGTTAAAATAAAAAAAATAAATAGAGGTATGAATTTATCTTTCTCTTTCTGCATGAATTTACCTTTCTCTTCTATAGTTCTGGCAGTTTTTAAAAGAAGCAGAAGATATTAAGAAGAGGTGGCAAGAATACACAGAAGAACTGTACAAAAAAGAGCTTCACAACCAAGATAATCACAACGGTGTGATCACTCAACTAGAGCCAGACATCCTGGAATGTAAACTCAAGTGGGCCTTAGAAAGCATCACTACGAACAAAGCTAGTGGAGGTGATGGAATTCCAGTTGAGCTGTTTCAAATCCTGAAAGATGATGCTGTGAAAACGCTGCACTCAATATGCCAGCAAATTTGGAAAACTCAGCAGTGGCCACAGGACTGGAAAAGGTCAGTTTTCATTCCAATCCCAAAGAAAGGCAATGCCAAAGAATGCTCAAACTACAGCACAATTGCACTCATCTCACACACTAGTAAAGTAATGCTCAAAATTCTCCAAGCCAAGCTTCAGCAATATGTGAATTGTGAACTTCCTGATGTTCAAGATGGTTTTAAGAAAAGGCAGAGGAACCAGAGATCAAATTGCCAACATCCACTGGATCATGGAGAAAGCAAGAGAGTTCCAGAAAAACATCTATTTCTGCTTTATTGACTATGCCAAAGCCTTTGACTGTGTGGATCACAATAAACTGTGGAAAATTCTGAAAGAGATGGGAATCCCAGACCTCCTGATCTGCCTCTTGAGAAACCTATATGCAGGTCAGGAAGCAACAGTTAGAACTGGACATGGAACAACAGACTGGTTCCAAATAGGAAAAGCAGTACGTCAAGGCTATATATTGTCACCCTGCTTATTTAACTTCTATGCAGAGTACATCATGAGAAACGCCTGGCTGGAAGAAACATAAGCTGGAATCAAGATTGCTGGGAGAAATATCAATAACCTCAGATATGCAGATGACACCACCCTTATGGCAGAAAGTGAAGAGGAACTAAAAAGTTTCTTGAGGAGAGTGAAAGAGGAGAGTGAAAAAGTTGGCTTAAAGCTCAACATTCAGAAAACAAAGATCATGGTATCTGGTCCCATCACTTCATGGGAAATAGATGGAGAAACAGTGGAAACAGTGTCAGACTTTATTTTTGGGGGCTCCATAATCACTGCAGATGGTGATTGCACCCATGGTGATTTCCTTCCTTGGAAGGAAAGTTATGACCAACCTAGATAGCATATTGAAAAGCAGAGATATTACTTTGCCAACAAAGGTCCGTCTAGTCAAGGCTATGGTTTTTCCAGTAGTCATGCATGGATGTGAGAGTTGGACTGTGAAGAAAGCTGAGCACCCAAGAATTGATGCTTTTGAACTGTGGTGTTGGAGAAGACCCTTGAGAGTCCCTTGGACTGCAAGGAGATCCAACCAGTTCATCCTAAAGGAGATCAGTCCTGGGTGTTCATTGGAAGGACTGATGCTGAAGCTGAAACTCCAGTACTTTGGCCACTTCATGGGAAGAGTTGACTCATTGGAAAAGGCCCTGATGCTGGGAGGGATTGGGGACAGGAGGACAAGGGGACAACAGAGGATGAGATGGCTGGATGACATCACCGACTCAATGGACATGAGTTTGAGTGAACTCCTGGAGTTGGTGATGGACAGGGAGGCCTGGCGTGCTGTGATTCATAGGGTTGAAAGGAGTTGGACATGACTGAGTGACTGAACTGAACTGAACTGGGTTGAAGCATAGTTAAATACAACATTGTGTTAGTTTTAGATATATAGCAAAGTGATTCAGTTATACATCTATATACCTATCTATTTCTGTGGGCTTCCAGGTGACTCAGTGATAAGGAATCTGCTTGACAATGCAGGAGACACGGGTTCAATCCTTGGGTCAGGAAGATCCCCTGGAGAATGGGAATGGCAACCCACTCTAGTATTCTTGCTTGGAGAATCCCATGGACAGAGGAGTCTGGCAGGCTACTTTCCATACCAAAGAGTCGGACACAACTGAACAACTCAACATGCATGCATCTATTTATCTAAGCACCATTTATCTAAATACCTATCTATTTATCTATTTATCTATCTATATATATCTATTTTATATCTTTATCCATTCATCTGTCAATAGATGTTTAGGTTGCTTCTATGTCTTGGCTATTGTAACTAGTGTTACATTGAATATTGGGGTGCATGTGCCTTTTGGAGACAGACTTTTCTCCAGATATATGCCCACGAGTGGGATTGCAGGATCATATGTAACTTTATTTTTAGCTTTGTAAGGAATCTCCATAGTGTTCTCTTCAGTGGCTGCTCCAATTTACTCTCCCACTAACAGTGTAGAAGGGCACCTTTCTCTCTACACCCTCTTCAGCATTAACTATTTCTACAGCTCTTTTTTTTTTCAATTGGAATATAGTTGTATTTGTAGAGTTTTTAATGATGGCCATTCTGACCAGTGTGAGGAAATTCTAGTTTTGATTTGTATTTCTCTAATATTTAGCAATATTGAGTAACTTGTCATATGTCTGTTGGCCATCTGTATATCTTCTTTGGAGTAATGTCTATATAGGTCTTCTGCCCTTTTTTGACTGGGCTGTTTCTTTGATATTCAGCTGTATGCACTGTTTGTATATTTTGGAAATTAATCCCTTGTTGGTAGCATTGTTTGCAAATATTTTCTCCCAGTCCGTAGGTTGTCTTCATTTTGTTTATGGTTTCCTTTGCTGTGCAAAAGCTTTTAAGTTTAATTAGGTTACATTTGTGTATTTTTGTTTGTATTTCCATTATTCTAGGAGACAGATTCAAAAAAATATTGATGCAACTTATGGCAAAGAATGTTCTACTTACGTTTTCCTCTAGGAGCTTTATAGTTCTACAGTATATATACTTCTATTTAAGTAATTGATAAAACAACTAAGACAAAAGAGGTCAGATCTTAAGAAAAAAGTCCCAAATATTTACAAAGTAAACATCACATTGCTAAATAATCTATGAAAGTAAAAGAAAAAAAATCACAGGGAAAATTAAGAAGTAATGTGAACTGAATGAAAAAGAAATATCAATATATCAAGATTTGTGAGATGAAGCTAAAACATGGCTTAGAGGGCAAGTTGTAGAGTTAAATGTCTATAAAAGAAGAAACATTTAAAAGTAGTGATGGGGGTAGGAAGGAGGCTCAAGAGGGATGGATATGTGTATGCTTATGGCTGATTCACATTGTCGTATAGTAGAAACCAACACAACGTTGCAAAGCAATTATCCTCCAATTAAAAATAAATGTAAAGGAATAAATCTGAATTGAAACCCTAAAATACAGAGTAAAATCAGTGATCTAAGTTTATTCCCTAGGTAGTTAACAAAAGAGAAACAACTTAAATACAAAGTAATAGAAGGAAGGAAAAGTAAACATAAAAAGAGTAAATGATAAAATAGCTAATAAATAATAGTTATTTAACAAAGCCAAACTTTGTTACTGTTGTTGTTGTTGTTTACCTTAGTAATAAAATTCACAAACTCTTGGCAATACTGATCAAGGAAAAAGAGAGAAAACAGGAATCATCTATATCATTCTGCAGGCATCAAAAAAATAAGGTAAACAATTTTGTCTTCCCTGGTAACTCAGCTGGTAAAGAATCTGCCTACGTTGAAAGAGACCCTGGTTTGATTCCTGGGTTGGGAAGATCCCCTGGAGAAGGGATAGGCTACCCATCCCAGTATATTCTTGGGCTTCCCTGGTGGCTCAGATGGTAAGGAATCTGCCTGCAATGCGGGAGACCTAGGTTTGATCCCTGGGTTGGGAATATCCCCTGAAGAAAGGAAGGACTACCCACTCCAGTGTTATGGCCTGGAGAATTCCATGGACCATACAGTCCATGGGGTGGCAAAGAGTGGGACATGCCTGAGTGAAGTTCACTTTCACTTTCATCCTTCCTGAAGATACACACGACTGTCTTTAACTGTTAGCAAATCAGACCCAGCAACATGTAAAAAGCATAACACATGACAACCAAGAACACAAGGTTAATTTAACATTTGAAATCAATCAACCAGTATAATTCACCACATTAAGAGGAGAAAGGAGAAAAAAAATATGATCATTTCAGTAATGGCAGACAAGGAGCTTTATAAAACTCAACATTCACTCAATGATATAAAACTCTGTGAATTACACAGTAAAGTCAATTTTGTCAACCTGATGAAGAGCATCTATGGAAAAACCTATGGTTCACATAATACTTTATGTGATTGAACACTTTGTCTCAAGATCTGGAAAAAGGCAAAAATATCTAATTTAAGCACTCATATTCAACAGTGTACTGGATACTATGGTAGTGTTTAAGTCTCTAAGTCGTGTATGACTCTTGTGACCCCATGGACTGTAGCCAACCAGGGTCCTCTGTCCATGGTATTTCCTGGGCAAGAATACAAGAATACTGCCATTTCCTTCTACAGGAGATCTTCCTGACCCAGGGATCGAACCCACATCTTCTGCTTGGTAGGCAAATTCTTTACCATTAAGTCACTTGGGAAGCCACTGGCTTACTATGGCCAGGGAAATAAAATGAGAATAGTAAATAAAAGACATAAAATTTTAAAAGGAAGTTAATCTGTCCTTTTTCAAAAATTGCATGATTTCTTATATAATAAAATTCTGAGGCACCAACAAAAAATTGTTCAAGCTAATAAGTAGATTGAACAATGTCATAGAAAGTAAAATTAATATAGAATCAATCATATTTTATATAATTGTAGCAGGGTAAAATTGAGGGTGTTGAAAACTATACATCATTATAGCTGAGATAAAGTTCAAAAGATAGAAACAAATGAAGAGATATATCATGATTATTGCTTAGAAGATTCAATATTGCTAAGATGGCAATTCTCCTTTAATTGACCTATAGATTCAATCTAGTTCCTGTTAAAAGCTTCAAGCCTGTTTTGTAGAAACAGACAAAATTGATTCCAACATTTATATGAAAATGCAAAGGAACAAGGATGGCCAATCTTTTTGTTTGTTTGATTTTAAGGATGGCCAATCTTTAAAAAAGTACGGAAGTTGGAAAAATCACCCTACTTTATTTAAAAACTATCTATAGAGCTACAGTGGTCAACACAGTTTGTTTCTGTCTTAAGGACAGTCTGAGATCAATGAAACAAGACAAAATCCAGAAATATGTTCACATGTAGATGGTCAGTAGATTTTCAACAAAGGGTTTAACGTAATCAAATAATGGAAAAGACCAGTTTTTTCCATCAAATGGTGCTGGAATAACTGGAAAATCACATGATAAAAAAATGAACTTTGACCTCTACCTCATATTACACACTGTCAGTAAATCAAGATGTATCATAAACCTCAACCTGAAAGTTAAAACTAAAGGTTCTAGGGAAAAAAATCATAGGCAACTATCTCACAACTATAAAGTAGGAAAATATTTTTTACAGAGGAAACAAAAATAATGAATAGAAAAAAAGGAAGTTGTGTTTCATCTAAATTTAAAAGTTCTGCTCATCAAAGATACTGTTAAGAAAATAAAAAGCCAAGATATGACCAAGAAAAATATTTTATCTATCTACCTACCTACCTACATCTGACATAGTAATTGTATCTAGAATACATATAATAACTCTACAATTCAAAAATAAAAAGATAACCCAATAAAAATGCATCAAAAGTATAAAGAAAAATTTTATAGTGGAAAGTACATGAGCCACCAATAAGTACAGAAAAAAAGTTTTTCAACATTACTGTTTGTCATCAGGGAAATTTAAAATAAAAACTCAACAAGATGTCATTTCATACTCCATGGAATGGTAAAGATGAAAAAAATAAAACACCAAATGTTGGTGAGGACCTGAAGCAATCAGAAGAGACTTCATACATTACTGGTGAGAGTGCAAAAGGTTACAAGCACTTTGGAAAACTGTTTTGTGGTTTCCAGTACATGTAAATATACATTTATGCTATTCCCAGTAATTCTGCTCTCAGGTACTTACCAAAGGGAAATGAAAACACGTGTCCTCACAAAGAATTATATGCAAATGTTTGTAGTTGTTAAGTGGCTTCAGTTGTGTCTGGTTCTGTGCAACTCCATGGACTATAGCCCACCAGGCTCCTCTGTCCACGGGATCCTCCAGGCAAGAATACGGAGTGGGTTGCCGTGCCCTCCTCCAGAGGATCTTCCAATCAGTGGCCACCAATTATATCCTACTTTACCTCTGTCCTTAATGCTCTTGTTATTTATACCATATGCTTTTTTTTCTACACTAAAAGAAAATCTATGTTTTGTTCTCTCACAAGGTTAGGGAATTTTTGTTAAATTTTATGTATATGTGAGTCTCAAGCTGAAGTTTTGTTTAAATTTCTTATTCTTCATACTTCAAAGTATTCTGCCTTTAAAGGCAAGGAATTCCTGCAGATAATTTTATATACTTAGTTGTGATTCTTGAGGTAATTGTCAGGGTGTTATCTTGTAATATTTTTCTAACCTCTACCATGGAATACATATTAATATTATAAATTAATTAAATCAGTTCTCAAGAGTTAGTTATGATATCCTTAGTCTAAAACTGTTGATTTTACCTTAGATATGATGCTCACGAGCATGAGTGCTCAGTTGCTGTCATGTCTGACTCTTTCATGAACCTATGGACTGTAGGCCACCAGGCTCCTCTGTCCATGGGATTCTCCAGGCAAGAATACTGGAGTGGGTTTTCATTTCCTCTTTTAGGGGATCTTCCTGACCCAGGGATAGAATCCATGTCTTCTGCATCTCCTTCATTGCAGGCAGATTCCTTACTACTGAGCCACCTGGAAAGCCCAATGATGCTCACACTGTTTGAACTGGGGTTTTTTCTGAGGTGGGTGGGAACGGTTGTTTTTTAAAGTAACACTTCCCAATGGCTCTACTGTTGAGGTTTTCATTGCAAAGAGGCAAGAAACATTTTCTCCATGATATTCATAAGCCACATTTGCTGTTGTTGCTGTTATTTAAGACTCCAACTGCCCACCCCTCCTTCCCCAAAGACAGCCCCAAATCAGGCCATTCACAAGCATCAGGGTTTGATGGTGGAGGTGGAATATTGTTCTCAAGGTCACCAGGCTCCTCTGAACATGTGGCAGAAAGCAGAAGACATGTCGACATGTGAACTTCACCCATTCATGACCAGGACGCCAGACTTCTGAATCCTGAGGTGTCCAGGCTTTGCCCAGGGCTGTCTGCTTCAGGTCAGTCAGTTCAGTTCAGTTCAATCTTTCAGTTGTGTCTGACTCTTTGCAACCCCATGGACTGCAGCACTCTAGGCCTGCAGTCACCAACTCCTGGAGTTTACTCAAACTTATGCCCATTGAGTCGGTGATGCCATCCAGCCATCTCATCCTCTGTCGTCCCCTTCTCCTCCTGCCCCCAATCCCTCCCTCTTTGGCATTGCCTTTCTTTATGTCTCTCTTTCCCCACTACCAGAGAATTCTTTAAGCTAAGGCTCAGTCATTTCCTCTTACACTTATTTGTGAGAGCTACTTAAGATACCTTTTTTTAAAAAAACAAAAGTGCTTAAACCTAATTTAAACCTAAACCAAGAAGTGGCATAATATCTTTAAATAAAATCAGAAGCCCCCCAAATTCCTCATTTTTCGTTCCTAACCATGCTTCCTGATAACAACCTAAACAGTCTTTTTGTATAATCAGGCGTTTATATATAACCACAGGCTTTAAAGAAGGCTGAGTGCCAAAGAATTGATGCTTTCAAATTGTGGTGCTGGAGAAGACTCTTGAGAATACCTTGGACAGCAAGGAGATCAAACCAGTCAATCCTAAAGGAAACCAACTCTGAATATTCACTAGAAGGAATGATGCTGAAGCTTTGCCACCTGATGCAAAGAGTCAAGTCATTGAAAAGACCCTGATGCTGGGAAAGATTGAAGGCAGGAGGAGAAGGGGATGACAGAGTATGAGATGGTTGGATGGCATCATTGATTCAATGGACATGAATTTGAGCAAAGTCTGGGAGATAGTGAAGGACAGGGAAGCCTGGCGTGCTGCAGTCCATGGGGTCACAAAGAGTTGTCATGACCTGGCAACTGAACAACAACAATGTATATGTGTACAGTACAGATTTTTGTTCAGATATAGCTTATACATGTAAAATACGTTTTGAAGAAGTACATGTATAGTTATTATATTTACATGGCATATATATGTGCGTACATATAACCTCTTACACACATATTTAAGCACATTCTTATTTCAAAATAGTCTCTGCATTTCCCTTCCAGATTTGGGGCATAAAGAGCCTAAGAATATTGATTTTCATTCTCAACAAAGAAGTGGGAGACAGCTTACGAAAACCTGATTCTGATCCCATCAAAAATATGCTTAGGAACAAACATAAGCCCGAAGGATAGGAGCAACTTGACAGATTTTCTCAGAATTCTAAAAAAACTGGTTTCTCCCAAACCAAGCAAACCCATCAAATGCACACACTGAGCCAGCGTACATGAGGCCCTCGCTAGAGATGTTCAGTGGATGCTAGAAGCTACCCTGTCCCTAGGTTCCGTACATCTGCTCTCTGCATGGACCCTGCAGCCAGCCCCAAATGAAGTCAGTTTGGTGTGTACATTTGGGCCATCCCCTCACAGAAGATGTTGCTGTTCCCAGAGGAAGAACAATAGTGCAGAAGGTCCCAGCCCACAGTCTCAGGAACGACCCCTCTGTAGCGTGACCCTGATGGCAATGCGAGGCATGAGCCAGACAGTGGGAAAGAAAGGGAGACAGGAAGAAAGGGGGAAGAGATGGGAGAAAGGGACAGGAAGTAAAAGGGCAGCATGGGCAAGAAAAGAGGAAGAGCCAGGAGTGATGGAATGCAGGGGAGGGGTGGAGGAGAGGGAGGCTGGGGGGTGCTGGAGGAGACAATGGAGGGGAGGGATGTAGGAAAGGCAGGGTAGAAAAGGGGCCGAGGATGACTACAGAGAGATTAAACCAGAACAAAGGGAGAGATGGACAGATAACGACACTCTTAAAGGAGAAGGAGATAGAAAGATCCAGGGGAGAAGACATGCAGATTTACAGAGACACAGGGATGGAGAGAAAAGGGTCAGAGAGAGGCTGTGCAAGCGAGGATGTTGGTCTGAACCTGCACCCTGAGGGTCTGCAAGCCTTGTACCTGCCAGCCTGGAGACCAAAGAAAGAGCCCAGAATCAGCAACAGAGGCGTCGATGGTCTACTGGACAGGGATCTTCAACACGTGAAGCAGGGTCCTGGAGTCTGTGTGTGGCAGATGGGCAGGACATGGCAGCGGTCTTCACTACTGAGGGGGCAGCAGGGAGCAGGAGGCTGCCATTTGTAGGGGGAACTGATGTCAGGGCGGCTCATCGGATACAAGGGAAACCAGTAGCTGGGGTAGGGGGCAAGCATGTGAGCACTTACTAATTAGGTCCTAGTGGTAAAGAACCTGATTGCCAAGGCAGGAGACATGCGTTCAGTCCCCGAGTTGGGAAGATTCCCTGGAGGAGGAAATGGCAGCCCACCCCAGTGTTCTTGCCTGGAGCATCCCATGGACAGCGGAGCCTGATGGGCTACAGTCCATGGGGTCGCAGAGTCTGACATGATGGAAGCAGTTTAGCCTGCATAATTAAGAAGACTGGGTAGTGATATGAGTAAATCAGGGACTGGTGGAGCAAGGGGTGTACAGAGAGCAAGAGAACAGCCATCTGGAATGACCTCACCATACAGGGGAACCACGCAGGCAACTGAGCCACCAAACAAGGCTGCGGCTGGGAGGAGTATGGGGTGGCCCAGCTGCACGGTTGGACAACCCTGTGATCCACCCCTTGGGCTGGCTCTCTTGTGAAATGCGAAATCTCAGCGGGCTGAGTCCAGGGAGCTTGTGGTCATGTCTCCTCTGTCATCAGTGGGTGGTCCTGATCTCAGTGCAAATGTAGAGAGAGCATTGCTTGGCCTTCTCATTGGCCTGATGAGTTACACAAGCAGTATCTTTTCTCTCCCTGGTTATGGCTCAGAAGAGCTCACACAGGACAGAAAATGACAGAGTAAAGCCAGGAGGGCTGCAGGGGGGAGCAGAACCTGTCTTCGTAAGTAGAATCACCCAGAGCAGTCCTTACTGCTTTTCACAAGGTCATGGGCAGACTGCACCAGTCTCCTGCTGGTAAACAGAAGGAAGCCCAGCCCAGGAAGACCCAGATCTGAAAAGCAAAAGGCTCTGGTATCAGGACACTTTTTCTGGAACCTTCTTTCTCTGGGAAGTCAGTGGGCATTTAGCCGGAATTACCACGTTTAGCTGAGACACATGCCCAGTTCAACCTGAATTGCACATAAACCTTAAATAACACTTTGAAAGTGAACTTGGCTCAGATGGCAAAGAATCTGCCAGCAATGCGGGAGACCAGGGTCCAAGCCCTGGGTCAAGAAGGTCCCCTGGAGAAGGGAATGGCAGCCCACTCCAGTGTTCTTGCCTGGAGAATCCCATGGCCAGAGGAGCTTGGAGGTTTACAGTCCGTGGGGTCGCACAGAGTTGGGCAGGACTGAGCGCCTGAGCACACATCATGCATTAGAATTCACGCTCACAGTATAAAGCTTTCTGCTAAATGCAAAAAATTTCCTAAACTTTTGTCCCATGTGTCAGGGTTTTATTGTGTTTTGTCCTGCTTTTAATTCTAAGATCTCTTTTGGTTCAAGCAATATTTTGTCAGGAGGAAAGGCAGTATGTTCGCTTTTTCCAATATCCGAACACCTGGTATGTGACAGGAAGGGATACATTGTCGAGTGAAGATCAAGCGAATAGAAATACGATTGAGGAGGAGCCACTGAGGAGATGGAATTGCACAAGCAGACATCCTGTTCCTGTGTGTGGGTAGCATGGATTCCCTGTCCAGGAGCTGTATTACTGCCTTCCTGGAGGAGCGGTGGGTGGAAAGTGAGAATAAATGACCTCTAAGATTCCATCTAACTAGGGCTTTTCTGGCATTGATTAGAAAAATGGGCCCCTGTGTACTCTTAAGGGCCTTTTCTTCAATCCAATGAAAAACTCTACCATCGAGGCTCATGGTACTGTGAAACACCTCCTATTTGACTTTAGATGAAATGAGCATAGCTAACTTGGGAACCAAAAAGAAAAAAAAAAAATGAGGGAGCTACAATTTTAGACTTCCCATCACATATTCTCAGAGCCTGATGGGCACACTATGGACTCTGGAATGGTGCCAGCGTGTCTTGGTGAAGTGCCAGTGGGTGCAGTGGAATGCTGAGGTTGTAAGCAGAAGGATAAGCATGTGACAGTGTAGCGGCTGAAGAGCGAGAATGGAGAATGAAGATGAGAAACAATGGCTGGGGCAAAGAGGACTCTGACCATGGGGAAAGAGAAGCCTGATTCAACTTATCTCAACATGGAGTTCAGTATACACTGCAGCAATATTCGCCCTGCCCCACCCCGTCCTAAATGTAGATTCTCTTTTCTGAGCATATACAGCCACAGCACTAGAGAAGTCAGGAAAGAATTAGCCAGAGGCTAGGCCTTGAAGAATAGGTTGCATCTGTTTTGAATATGTTCATGGCCCACACGTGGCACTGACCTCCTGTCAGAGAGGCCTCTGAACTGCAACAAAAGAAGACGTGTTGATCTAGAAAATGCTTACACAAGCACTTACACACTTGAAAAGAAATCTTCTGTGTCTTTGGCATGCCAGTTAAAGACATTCTAGAACTGCACTGCCCATCACCTTTTTTTTTCCTTTCTTATTTTTAGAACTGGGATGCCATAAGGCATGAGGGGTCAAGATAAATGAGGACAGGTGAACTGCAAAGAAGCCATGATGTTAGCTCTTCCTTAGGTGACCTTGTGCCTGCATACGGTCCATGCTTTTATGGCCCACAGTAGCATAGAGCAGAAGATTCAATTATTATCATTGCATTCTGCCCTTTTTTAAAAAATATATAGAATCTAAACATTAGTAAAACCATGGTAGAGCAACTGCTGTAATATCTTAGGATATTGCTCTATCTGGAGCCTTTGAAAACAATCTAACTTACTTTCTAAAATCGTGACTGTCCTATGTATATTGTGGAAATTTTCTTATGAATGGGGAAAGCAGGGAAGCAACAATGTGTATTACCCATGAAGAAGAACTTTCTAATAAACACAATGTATAGGCAGTAAAAGGCAAAGGTCTTCAGTGCACAGTTCACAGAGTTTTTACAGAGGAATAGGTCCATGTATTCCTTCCCAGGTGGTGGAGTAGTAAAGAACCCACCTGCCTATGCAGGAGATGCAAGACACGTGTAAATCAGACTTTACACAGGACATGGGGCCCTCCCTACTCTGTGATGAGGGAGGAATAATTCATAGAATTTTCAAGATAAGGGAACAGTAATTCAGGAAGTAAAGGCCCAGCCAGAGACCAATAGCAGGGCTTTTAATGTTCAAGTTCCATGCTCTTCTCACCAAACCAGAGGTGCCTTTCACAATGCCTCATGGCTGATATGAAGCAAATTGACCTTTATGGTCTTTATTTATACTCATGCAACTTATGGAGGTTAATGAAAGGAGAAAGAAGGGTAGTACAGGGACTTCCCGAGTGGCCAGTGGCTAAGACTGTGCTCCCAATTCAGGGGGCCTGGGTTCGATCCCTGGATCGAAATTCGATCTCACGTGCCACAACTAAGAGTTCACATGATGCAAGTAAAAATCTTGTATGCCATAACAGAGACCCAGCACAGACAAATCAATACAGTGAGTAAGTATGAGAAGAACTGTAGTGCAGTGATTAATTACTGAGTCCTGGAATCAAATCCCTGTTCCGTCACCACTGGCTGTGTGTCCAAGATGAAGTTTCTTTCCTCTCCCAGCCTTAGTTTCTCTAATGGTAAAATAGGTTTAAAAATAATCTTTTCACTGAGCTGTTGTGAGGATTAAATAAATTCATGTATGTAAAGTCTTAGTGTAGAAAACTTCTCCACCTGTACTTACTATTTTAATTATCTCAAGAAGTGGATTATACTCTTTCCTTCAATGTGGACTTGCCCATCAATCTAGGATGCTGCTTGTGGGCTTACCCTAAGAGCACTAGGCATTTTGAAAGAACGGTTTAAGAGCTTCCCCAAGAAGTAACTCATCTTAAAGTTCAGTCAAAGCAATCCATAGAGATGCTTTCTAATCATTGGTGAGAAATATGCACAGTGATCAGAAATCAAATGCGAGATGTGGAACCAAGTCTATTAGCAACTGAAGTTTGACTTAGAGGAAATGTGCAAAAAAAAGGAGAAAACAGTTCATTGTGTTCCTGCCAAGGTATCTGTATCTTGTCAACATCATTTTTGCTTAAATGCCTCCAAATTTCTGAAGCCTGGAAGATAACCTTGGACTTTTCCAGCTAGGATTTTGCTGATAGGGTATTAGAAGATGAAGGATTGCATGACACTGTTATTTAATTTGGAGAAAACAGATAAATGTAGGAAGGAATTAAGACTACCAATTTCAACACTAAGAGGCTTAAAGTATGGAGTTATTCTAGAAATGTTTTGAGATGGCAAGAGACCTACAAGCTAGGAATCTGTGTGCAGACAGGATATGCAGATCAAGACAGTAGCTTTGGGCTCTCAGCTGCACCCTGAATCAATGTAAGTGATAACAAGGTAGGAATGACAAAGACAGGCTTTCTTTTCTTTTCTTACTTCTTCCCAATACTCTGTTTTCGTCTTCCTGTTTCTTAGTCGCTCAGTCATGTCCAACTCTTTGCAACCCTGAGGACTACAGCCTGCCAGGCTCCTCTGTCCATGGGATGCTCCAGGCAAGAATACTGGAATGAGTTGACATTTCCTTCTCCAGGGGATCTTGCCTCCCCAGGGATCGAACTTGGGTCTCCTGCATTGCAGGCGGATTACCACTGAGCCACCAGGGAAGACTTTTTGTCTTACTTTATTGAAAAAAAAAAAAGATTTCAGTCTTTGAAAATAATTTTAGTTCTTTTTAAAGCTGTTAAGAATCTAGAGAAAGGTAGTTCCAAACTTGTCCACTGGGGAAGGAGACAATTGTCAATCTGCTGAGCTTGCAATAGGAACACCATAGAATAAAGCCAAATGGAAGATAGATTCCACTGTTGGGGGCAGGAAGACATTCTACTAAATGAGCAACTTGTGAAATGAATTGTGTAAAATGAAATTTCAAGAAGAAAGTGGATTTAAAAAGAAAAATAGTGACTAACACTTAGATGCATTGTCTTTCTAGGGAAATTTGTTTATGAATAAATGATACTCAAGGTTATAATTGGGTGGAATGTCTGAAGGAAGAAGTGGCTACAACTAGTTATATTCAAGGTAAAGAAAAAAGTGTGTTATAGGTCTATAAAACTCTTGGTTAAAAAAAAAACAGGAGGAATAAGCAAACCTAGGCAACATTTTAAAATGAGATGAATTTGATATTGACACCTCAGTCTTACAACTTAGTTCCCTTTTCCCCTTTCTGGTTCTTGTCGCTCCTAAGAGACCTCACCCCACCTCTCTCTGTGGCCCAGTGCCTTTGTTTCTCCCTCCCTCCAGTATTTGTTACCAATTAGTGATCTCAGATAAGAATCTTAAACTCTGGCATTAAAAGTTATAAAAACTGATATAAGCTGACCATATTTTACCTCCCCTTTCCCAGAAATGCATTTTAATAGGGATCAGAGATTAATGCCAAAGTAATTTTGGCATTTGATGTGATTTTACACGTCACTCAAAGCTGTGGCCAGAAAGTGGGAAGAGGGAATAAGGGGGAAGGAAAGGAAAGGACCAACAGAAAGGTCTTCATGAAAGCACACTGTTAAAAATAAGAACCCCTTCTACACATGTGGAGCACAGACCTGCCAAAGGCACTATGGGCTTACTGCAGAAGGGCAAATTTAGCCCTTCCACCAACCAACTGAACAAAATCTACTTTTCTCAAAAAGCAAAGAAAGGGAATGTTCTACAATACTGTATTATGACTTTTCTTTGGGAGTACCTTAAAAACACTTTCAATGGTAAAGACAAATTGCTTGTGGTTTAAACATCCAGAGGGCAAGATACTTTATCCCTGACTTCTTGATTTCTTCAAATAATTACAAATTATTCTCAGTAGAAAAATTAGACTCATTTTCTTCACAAGTCTATGAGAGTTTCAAGTCCCCATCCTAACATAAGTGGCCCTGTGGCATTGCAAATCTCCAGTCAGTGGAACAATTGGTTGACTTTGGCAGTCTCTATGACTAATGTGCTAACTCCAGCTGATCGAATGAACTAAAACCAAGCATGTTTGAATATTTGGTCTACAGATAAGCCTACTGGGGGCATTCAAACAAATGAGGTGAACTTGACTTTTCTGGTCCTTTCAAGATTATGTTCAGAGGAAAGATTACCCAACAATTCAGCAGAGCCAAGCCAAAAACATCCACTCCCAAAGCCTTCCTTTCAACAACAAGCTGCCTTTGCATTTTGCTAAAATTTTGTTACTTGGAATTAAAAGCTTATTAGAAGCAAGTCTCCCCTGCAAGCTGACATATTCAATTACAGTCATCTGTTCTAGAGAACAGACTGCGTCTAGACAAAAGAATACCACTGTGGCTTAGAAGGAACACGATGCATTTCAGAGGCTGATTTGAGGGCGGGGTGACCGTTTTTTACGATCTGTGCTGGGAACACCGTCTGATAAACTGTTTTGCAGTTTCCCAAATGCATGTAGGGACAAAATGACCTGAATGACTATAGCCGAGAACAACAACAACAACAAAAATGAGAGTAAAGGATGGAAGAAAAAGGCATAAGCCAAAGAGAAATAGGAACCAGAACATTAAAAGTGCAAAATAAAAGCAAGCAAACAAAACCAAATTAATAGAAATTAAAGCCAAGATTCAAGCTTTGTGAAAGAAAAAAATTCTAGTCTTCGTTGCATGTTCCAGGATCTTCACAACAGTGTTTAGGGCTGGGGTGGTGGTGGTGGCGGGGGGTGGGGTGAGTTATTTATTCCCACGTTTGTGGAATAAGAACAAGCAGTTGGCTGGCTATAAGAAATTAAGGATCTGTCCTGGGAACTTCCTCCCCAAACAGAACCATATTGAGAGCACACCACAGGAAAGGGAATAGGCTAGGCGAACTGGCTGGTCCTGATAGAAACTTGTAAGAAAGCAGTCTTCACGGTTTGAAACGTTTAGGCTTAAATGCACGTCTAGCACTTTAGCAACTAACAACGCACACAGTAGACGTGTTCGATCTTGGGAAGAATCTCAGTTTAAATCAATTTTCCTAAGATGAGTTTATATGTGCTATAAATCACGTGGGCTCTGTGAGGCCATTGCCAATATGGAAGAATAGGACTCTGCTCCCCAATGTACCCCTACCTCCGCACGTCCCCCCGCCCCCGGCCCAGGAAATTGGTCATCATTCTGAGAGACTGAAAATGCAATCATTGTCAATTTTCTGGTTTCCATGGCTTAGAAATCTGAGAAGGCAGGGGTTCATTTCTTACTACATTTGCCCCCTAGGTTGGAGAAGGAAGACGCAAATAAAAGGAAGGACATGATGTTGGGCGGTTGCTAAGAAACATGCAACTGAACACAGAAGGCCACTTAATAATGGCCAGAGGGGGTATGCGCTGTGATAACATCAGCCATGATAGCGCTGCCTGTCAGCCCAGCAGGGGCCAGTGCGGTGGGGAGAATGAAAAGGAAGGCAGTCTTGTTAGGGAAAATGTAAGAAGATCTGGAAAGGGAAATGAAAGCCTGAGGCCACTCTCCTACTGAGATGGTGCCTTGTGGGAAAAGGTAAGCTTTGTGCTATTTTCTACTAGTAATGTGGGTGGGTGAGACTGCTTTCCACTCTGCCACTTGCTCACCTGGTAGCCCAGAGGTCTTTGAAAGAACTGGGCCCCGTGAGTTCATTGCTCAGGAATCCAGGAGCCAACCCATGTGCCTGACTTGATCAGCCTCATCAAGAGGGAAAAGGAGGCTTCCCTGATGGCTCAGTGGTAAAGAATCCACCCGTGATGAACCCATGATGGAGACACGGGTTCAATCCCTGGTCCAGGAGGATCCCACATGCTGCAGAGCAACAGCCCATGCGCCACAACTACTCAGCCCACAGGCCGCAACCACTGAAGCCCGCGTGCCCTGGAGCCTGTTCTCCACAACAAGAGAAGCCACCGCAGTGAGAAGCCCACGCACCACAGCTAGAGAGTAGCCCTAGCTCGCTGCAGCGAAGACTCAGCACAGCCAAATATAAATGATAAAATAAATACATTTTTAAAAATTGAAAAAGGAAAAAGGGACTTTAGCCCTGAGCTAACTAGCCAACTAGCTCCAAAGAGTCATAAAATGGATGTTCTATATTATGCAACTGCCATGATCAGCCCAGCCCAGTGGTCCAGAGTATAGCCTCTGGGGTCTGGCTAACCTGGATTCAGATTCTGATCCTTCTACCCAACGACCTGGGGAAAGTAACACAAACTTGTCAAGTCTCCGAGTCCTCAGTGTGTTTGTGGTGGTGGTAGCTTAGTTGCTAAGTTGTGTCCGACTCTTGCGACCCCATGGACTGTAGCCCATCAAGGCTCCTCTGTCCATAGGGATTCTCCAGGCAAGAATGCTGGAGTGAGTTGCCATTTCCTTCTCCAGCACTGTGTTTAAAGGCGGGTAACAATACACCCGCTGTACAAGCTCTTTTTCAGTTTAGCACCATGTGCCCCTTTTCTTCCAGTAACAGTCCTCCCTGCTCTTATTTCAGAGAAATCCCCAGCCAATGTAGGCTCTAGTAGAGGGTTACAAGTAAGATACCAACACCTGCCAACTTCACCTCTACCTCAGTGACAGTCACTGGTCCAAGGATTTGGGCAATTACTCAACCCGGTTGACCAGAATCCTGCCATTGGGATTGGAACTAGATTGGGGGACAGGATTCACATATGTCCAGGGGAAGACCCTTTCTTTCCAGTGGTGAAGCTGGCAGGGCTACTGGCAACCACTGTTCCCATCACATGGATAAAGTTGGTCTACGGAGGAAGAACATGACACTGACAAGCAAAGACACAGATGGGAGAAAGAAGTTCCTTAGATCATTCAAATACCTGGCTCTAGTTCCTGAGTTCCCTGAGACCACCTTGGTTCTCACCTTTCATGGAGCTACATGACAGTTAGATGAGAAAATGCCTGTCAAACCTTCAGCACAGTGCCTGACATGGAGTATTTCATAAATGTTTAGATCAATACTCTCTCCCACTCCAGTGAAGAAGTCCATTGGAATGGCTGCTTCTCACCTCATTTATTAGCTGAGTCCTATGGAAAGTGGCCTGTCCAGGATGGAGGAGAGAGGACCCAGTGGGGTGACAGAGATCACCCCAACTGTACCACCTGACTCACTGCAACTGCCCAGATATCCCGGCCTCCAGATGGATTTAATCCTAGTGGCCAAGAGTTCCTGGTTTTCACTAAGTTAAATCCAAACAGCTCAATGAAAAGGGCTGGCCAAAACCATGACAGAGATTAGATCATGGCCCTGATTCTACCGCAGGTAAGGTTAAGACTAAGTGTCGCTTTGGCAAGTGGTAGAAACTGAGTTTGCCCTTTGTGTTTACAGCACTATCGAGAAGTTTCCATTCTTGACAAGTATAAACTGTAGAGAGTCTGAGAATGTGTGGAAGAGTTATTAATATTCTCCTAGAGGTGAAGGGAGGGCTTCCCTGGTGGCTCAGTGGTAAAGAATCCACCTGCCAATGCAGGAGATGCAGAAGATATGGGTTCAGTCCCTGGGTTGGGACGATCCCCTGGAGAAGGAAATAGCAACTCACTCCAGTATTCTTGCCTGGAGAATTCCATGGACAGAGGAGTCTGGCGAGCTAAAATCCATGGAGTTGCAAAGAATTTAAACAACAACAACAACAAGAGGGCAAGAGAACTGGTATTGTGACCAAGCCACTTCTATACAGGCAGAAAAGAGAGAGAAGCAGCAGAGATTTAGACCATCAATTAATGTACAGAGGATCTTCTACATGTCTGCACTGAGCTTAGGGAAATTAACCGCAATTGCTACTCTTATGGTATTCACAGTCCATCCACTGAAACAGACCCAGAGACAAGGACTAAGAGAGCAGTCAGTTCCCAGAGGAAGACATGATGATTTACATCTGGGAGGAGGCCAGGGAAGGAGACACAACGAGATAATGTTTGATCTGAGCTTTGACTTTCAGCAGGCAGAGAAGAGCTGGGAGGGCTTCCTGAGCAACGTGCTTATGGAGTCAGGTGGCTCGACAGTGCACAAAGCATGTTTGGGAAGAGCCAAAGAGGCAACAAGGACTGTGGCTAGAACACGAGATACACTGGGCTCGACATCCAGCTATGCAGACAAGGGAGCCATTGAAGACGTTGGGGCTTGGTGGTGAGGGACTCAACCTGTTAGTGGGCACAGCAGGGAATGGGGAAGGCTGGAAGCGAGAGGGGTGACTAGAGGAAACAAGAACCATCATTATCTTTGAGGACAGAGCTGACGAGGATTACCGTGATCATGAGTTAATGCACTGGCAGCTGGGAGATGAGGATTTGTTTTTCTGTTTTGTTTTTAGCAATCTATGAGTCAGAGGATTCCAAAACATTCACAGTCCATTTAAAAACCCAAATATTTGTGAATTTCAAGTGAAAGCAGCTCTTCAAACATTGCTACTTCAAGGCTTCATAGACCTGCTATATGTGTGTGCTCCTAGACGTTCTGACTGTGACACCTCTGGACTGTAACCTGCCAGGTTTCTCTGTCCATCAGATTTTCCAGGCAAGAATACTGGAGTGGGGTGCCATTCCTTTCTCCAGACGATCTTCTCAAACCCAAGGATCAAACCCGTGTTTCTTGCGTCTCCTGCACTGGCAGGCAGATTCTTTACCACCACTGCCACCCGGGGGGCCTGACCTGCTATGGAAATTTTCCTAATTCAGGCAAGGGCTATGCGTGGTAAGACAATAAAGGGATCGTTTGTGTGTGTGTGTATGTATTAAAAATTTTCTCTAGGCTTTAAACTCATTTCTTCATGGAAGGCTTCCTCGCATTCCCTTCCTTCTTACCTGCACTTCAAAGCAATCCATTAAGTAGTCTCTCCTTTGAGCCCCAAATTTGTGAGACTTCTTTTATGAGGAGACATGTTTATGCATGTCAGATCTGCACACACCTTTGAAAAAAATCCTCCCATCATACCTTTGAAAACCCAAAGCTTCAGACATTAGGCCTGATTTTTCAGGGAAAAAAGAGGAAATTTTTTTTTTTTTAGCTGTATCAGTTCTTCAAGCTCTGGGGATCCATTTAATGAGCTGGAGACAATAATGGTTCATGAGATGCTAGTGGCCCAAATCATGAGGAACTTCCAGTCTTGCTGCCCCCAGGAATCATATATTTCTTTTAACAAATGGCTCCAGCTTTCCCCACTGGGCTGGCCTCTCCACTGTGTGCTGTCCATAAGGCCCTCCTTCAAGTTCTTCAGACCCCACCCATCGAGTCAGCTGCCATGATGCCAAGACACAGAGCCAGCAAAGGCAGAGCGGCATGGTCCCAGGCCTGGGTTCAATTTATAGCCCTCTCTCATGGGAGAGAAAACAACTAAATGTGCAAAGGCACCTTTGATTTATGCAGTGCACTCTGTGAAGTCTAAAATTAAACAACAAGCAAGTTGAGATCATGCTGGTCGATGTGGCTAGTCTCAGAGATTTATACACTAGCCTGAACAACTCAGAAGGAGGGCTGAGTTATAGATGAGTGCAGATTTATAGGTTATTGGTGCCTTTACAGCAAGACAACTCTTATATGAAGTGACTATAATGATGGGTTGTTTTCACTTGAGTCATTTATTGTTATGAATTAATCCATCCTCCAAAGCTAGTGGAAACTTATCATCACTATAATGAAATCAATGAATGGAAAACAAAGCTGGGGTTTAGGGAGAGGTAAGGCCAATTTCGAGGTTATCAATACACACCGTGGTGGTCGCACTGCACATATGCGATGTCGCCTCGAAGAAAAATGGCTTCATCCACAGTGTGCAGTAGATGGTGGGTTATTGGACAAACAGGGGTATGACCACTGGTACGTTCACCTTCATTAATTAAATGTGCCAGAGAAACCTGTGACAGGACATGTGGGTCCCGTGGGGGGTGGGAGGAACACTCTGGTACTGTCATAAGGGCCAGAAGGTGTTTGCTGCTGCAATTGCAAGTGTCCCTTCTTCCTACTGCTCCTCTGCAGTCATCTCTGGGCTCGCGCATATTTTTCATTTCTGCAGAGCAGACTATTTCTGGAAAGTTCCAACCCTATCCTCGTGCACAGTCACACTATGGGATGGGGAATGTTTCATATATCTTCACTGCCAGAAAGACCTCTACTAAGGGTTCACCATTTCCCCATCCTCTTTTTCAACTTTGAAATTCCCATCAGAGGGGATCTTCCTCAATGTTTGATTAGACCTGGAAGAGCCCTGTCTCCACAGGACACTGATAAATTGCAGACAGTCTGTGGAGAGAAAGGCCCAAAGCATCTGAGCAGACATCATCATTAGAAAAGGTTAAGTGTGGTCCCTGGACCTGCAGCGCTAGCACCTCCTGGGAACTCGGTAGAAACAGGGAATCATGGGCCTCACCTCAGACCCACTGAGTCAGAGCCTACACTTGGACCAGAGGATCTGAGGGAACATGACACTTTACACTGACCTTGAAGAAAGAAGAGCAGTGCTGTTTGGAACAAGGATGGTCAAACCAAGATGACTGAAGAGATGGTTGGAAATAAACTGGCTATTGTGTCAAGGACTCTTCTAGAACAATATTCTACCCCTTGGTTTCCGAAGCAGGTTGAGCATCTGACTATTCACAAGTACACGTTTCTAGATCACATATCAGAGATTCAGGTTCTACTGATCTGAGGAGGTGCCTAGGAATTTCCACTTTTAGCAAGCACCTTTGTGATTCTCCTGGTTGTTGTTGTTGTTGTTTAGTCACTCAGTTGTGTCCAACTCTTTGGGACCCCATGGACTGCAACCTGCCAGGCTCCTCTGATGGGATTTCCCAGGCAAAAATACTGGAGTGGGTTACCAGGGATCTTCCCGACCCAGGGATCAAATCTGCATCTCTTGCATCTCCTGCACTGGCACGCAGGTTCTCTACCACTGAGCCACCTGGGAAGCCCAGATACTACCGACCACTGCTTCTAAGCCACCATCCTAACTTCGTGGCCATCAGCGTCAGATCTGGTTGCTGGGTAACCCAGGACCATTCTCAAATCCATGGCCATCTTCAGATTTACTAACCACGAAGACTTGAAATTACAGACCTGCATTTGCTGTTGGCTTGACTAGAGTTATGCAAGACAGCTGATGAAGTGGGAGTCTGTATTTAGAAGCCCACTTGTGAGTACACATGTGTTGAGGAGAGATGCCAGTGATTCCAAATGGGCAATGGGCACAGGGTTATGTCACTAGTGTCACAGTGACGTCTGCTGGTGATGCTGCCACTTCAGCCCAAAGTGATCCAAGGTCAATGCAGGATCTCTCTCAGAAAACTTTCTCATTTCAAACAAGGATCTTTACTGCCTGAAATAAGAGAATTTCAGGTCTGACGCTGACTGACAATTGGCCCTTGTCCTCTCTCTCCTGTCTCCAGGCTTTGGAAGAAACACCCAGCTTTCCACACGGGGGCTTCTTTCACTGCCTCATAGGGCAGTGGTTTGGAAAGAATCTTCCGTAAAAATGCCAAAGTAAGAAACACAAGCTGGAATCAAGATTGCCGGGAGAAATATCAATAACCTCAGATATGCAGATGACACCACCCTTATGGCAGAAAGTGAAGAGGAGCTAAAAGCCTCTTGATGAAAGTGAAAGAGGAGAGCGAAAAAGTTGGCTTAAAGCTCAACATTTAAAAAACGAAGATCATGGCATCTGGTCCCATCACTTCATGGCAAATAGATGGGGAAACAGTGGAAAGAGTGTCAGACTTCATTTTTCTGGGCTCCAAAATCACTGCAGATGGTGACTGCAGCCATGAAATTAAAAGACGCTTACTCCTTGGAAGAAAAGTGATGACCAGCCTAAAAGCAGAGACATTACTTTGCTGACTAAGGTCCGTCTAGTCAAGGCTATGGTTTTTCCTGTGGTCATGTATGGATGTGAGAGTTGGACTGTGAAGAAGGCTGAGCACCGAAGAATTGATGCTTCTGAACTGTGGTGTTGGAGAAGACTCTTGAGAGTCCCTTGGACTGCAAGGAGATCCAACCAGTCCATCCTAAAGGAGATCAACCCTGGGATTTCTTTGGAAGGAATGATGCTAAAGCTGAAGTTCCAGTACTTTGGCCACCTCATGGGAAGAGTTGACTCACTGGAAAAGACTCTGATGCTGGGAGGGATTGGGGACAGGAGGAGAAGGGGATGACCGAGGATGAGATGGCTGGATGGCATCACTGACTCGATGGACATGAGTCTGAGTGAACTCTGGGAGATGGTGATGGACAGGGAGGCCTGGCGTGCTGCGATTCATGGGGTCGCAAAGAATCGGACACAACTGAGCGACTGAACTGAACTGAACTGAACTGAAGGAGTACTTTCCTGGTAGTTTCCCTGGTGGCTCAGTGGTAAAGAATCCATCTGCCAATGCAGGAGACGTGGGTTTGATCCCAGGGTCAGGAAGATCCCCTGGGGAAAGAAATGGCACCCAGATGCAGTATTCTTGCCCGGAAAATCCTGATGGACAGAGGAGCCTGGTGAGCTACAGTCATGGGGCTGCAAAGAGTCAGACACAACTGAAGCGACTTAGCATGCATGCACATGTCACAGAGCCACCGAGAGGATTAAATGGGAAAATACAAGGCGATGTATCTAGTAGAAAGCATTGTCAACCTGCTCCCCAAATAGTCCCTCCACCCAGAAACTTGCAAGAGCAGATGGAGGCCAACTACCTAGACCTCTTCTTCCACAGCCTCTTGCATATTCAGATTTCTCTATCCTCTGCAGTGAACCTGGCACCCAAGTGGGGACATTGTTTTGTTGCATAGCCCATCAGATGAGGACCTGTTTTTTTTTTTTTTCTTTTTGCCTTTCTCTTGCTTGCCTCACCTCTCAGAGACTAGAGTCTATTACCGAGTTCTTCATTTTGTTTTCTTCAAAAGGAAATTCTGCAAGGACTTCACTCTAAACCTGCCCAATCAAAACTCATCTGAGGGCTTCCCTGGTGGCTCAGTGGCAAAGAAATCTGCCTGCCAATGCAGGAGACACAGGTTCGATCCCTGGTCCAGGAAGATACCACATGCCATGGAGCAACTAAGCCCGGGTGCCACAACTACTGAGCCCATGGGCCCTAGGGCCTGTGCTCTGTAACAAGAGAAGCCACTGCAGTGAGAAGCCTGGGCACTGCAATGAAGAGCAGTCCTCGCTTGCTGAAACTAGAGAAAGCCCGCGGGTAGCAACGAAGATCCACTATGGCCAAAAATATAGAAAGAAATACATTAAAAAAATATATATATATATACTTTAAAAAAATGCATGCATTTTAACTTCCAAAGGCCAGGCTCCTGTCTGCCCAGCAAGGGCCCTTTCATCTGGCAGTTTCTAATCTAGAAACAGTTAGAATGGCCCCTTCTCCTCTCTAAGTCCTGCCCTTTTTTGCAGACGCCTGTTGAATCTGGCCCATGTTGCCTCTGTTTGCTCCAACGGCTTTTGTGGTATGAACGGGAAATGGGAATAGGATCTGTGGTGGGAAGGGGCGGGTGGAAACAAATCTTAAAAGACAGAACAAATGAGTGCTGAGCCCCCAGCTTCCTTGTGTAACATCAGTGGGAGTCACAAGGTTGCAGAACAGCGGCAGTCATCTGCTAACTAGGAGGGTGAATGGCACGCTCTGTGTTCATTTGGCTGAAAAGAGTCTCTTCCTTAGTAAGCAAATTATTGATTATAAACTGTTATGATTCAATCGGAGCCACTGTGGCCAGCTGTATTATTCCATCTGCCTTAAATGTCTGCTGTGTTCCCATGCCAAAACCCTTATGAAATTTCCACTGGAAAAAAAAAATGAGTAGCAAATTTGGGTCTCAGTGCTCATATATAATTTCAGATTTCATTAATGGTTATTAAATATATGCCCTGAGGAAGGATAAAGTTCCTCATATGAATGGAAAGAGAATTGAATTTATAAATAAGGTGACTCTGTTTTCAAGGACTATTCATTAGACATATCCAGGACATACTTAAAAAAAAAAAAAACTTTCAAATGAAAGGCATTTAAAATCTCACAGGATAAAAGTGTTGGGAAAATATAGTCTTGTTTGAAAAATTCAAAAAAAATCCCATGTCTGAAACATATTTCTCTGCTTGGAATTTGGAAATGAATTTTGGGAAATTTTTTTTAAAGTTGTAAAATATTTTTATATTGTGACCAAAAGATATGCATATTTAGGAAATATGGGTGTATCTATTGGTAGGTAGAAACCTGGATGCTAAAAAGAATATTGTAATTTTTAAGACATCTCCTTTTAAGAACCACAGTTATAAAGAGATGAAGAGAGGCTATTTAGGTAATTTTGACTAAGTGAAGCCCTTTGAAGCTTTAGGCTACTGAAGCTCCATAGTGAAGTGAAGTCACTCAGTCATGTCCAACTCTTTGCAACCTCGTGGATTGTAGCCTACCAGGCTCCTCCGTCCATGTGATTCTCCAGGCAAGAATACTGGAGTGGGTTGCCATTTCCTCCTCCAGGGGATCTTCCCGACCCAGGGATTGAACCTGGGTCTCCCGCATTGTGGGCAGATGCTTTAACCTCTGAGCCACCAGGGAAGCCCCATAACCTGGACAATATATTCTTGCTGCTGCTGCTGCTAAGTCGCTTCAGTTGTGTCCGACTCTGTGTGACCCATAGACGGCAGCCCACTAGGCTCCTCCATCCCTAGAATTCTCCAGGCAAGAACACTGGAGTGGGTTGCCATTTCCTTCTCCAATGCATGAAAGTGAAAAGTGAAAGTGAAGTCTCTCAGTCATGTCTGACTCTTGGTGACCCCATGGACTGCAGCCCACCAGGCTCCTCCATCCATGGGATTGTCCAGGCAAGAGTACCGGAGTGGGGTGCCATCACCTTCTTAGGAGCTGTCAAACATCCAAGTAAGAAATTCAAATATTTTTCAGAATTGTTGCAAATCTACTTAAATCTGTGAAAAATGCTTACAGTGCGAAAGTAGATGGCGAATGTTTGAAAGAGACAGTGAAGCAGTCAAAAGTTTGGAAGAATAAAGCAGAGCAGTTTGGTATTTTTGTTTTATTATCTTAGGAGGGCAAGTGAAGTATTTGCCTGAGTGCTAAATTCCTAAGGAGAGATATTACTAAACTCAAGATGTTTTCTGGGTCACGTGAGTTTTCTGACATCTATTTACACTGAATTGTCTGATTAGCACAGAAGAGACAAGATCATTGCTAGCCTGAGGCTGCTACACAAGGTGTCATGAGAGATAAGATATACAGGTCTTCCAGAGTAGTGAGTTCAAATTCCAGCTTTTCTGAGTGAGAAACTAAGGTGGGGATATTTTTCAGACACCCCCCCAAAAATGACAGCTTTTGTAAATTACCTTAACACAAATAAACTGTTGAAGAAACCAGGACAATTTTTCTATTTGAATTTTATCTCATAAGACTCCCTGAAGTGGAATTTTATCTTTGAAAACAATTCTCAGACAAGCAGCTGAGATGAATACAACCTCCTTTCCTTCACTATCTTGTAATGATTTCTCCCGTGAGATGCACTCTGTGAAGGAGCAGATGAGATTAGCCTGAACTGTGGGACCAAAAGGCCATTTTTGGGTGAGCCTGTAATCTCCACAGTGAGTCTCAGATCTAGGGAACATTTGCCTTGGAAAGTTCACATCATCGCAAATTAAGTCTCATTGTTCAAAAACCGGAATTATTCAGTTGTAGAATACATCAAACATAATTCTTATTTTGATGGTATTCTATGTATCCAGATTCAACAAAGTTAGCCCCAAACATATGAAAATGTTGAGCTTTACATTATCCTAAATTTTTTTTTCTTTTAAGTCTGAATCTAAGATGAACGATTTATTTTTAACCAGGCTGCTTCTCATATCCAAAGTGCAATGCCAGAGAACTTGCAGGAAAAGTTTGAAAAAGCCATCCTAAAGTGACATTTACATAAGGGGATAAGCCTGAAAATGCTTGTGTAAATCCTATCCATCTGGTTAGAATGTGGACTGTGGTTGACATTTGTTTGTAGACTAAAGATTTACACAGAAATGCTTTAGAAAAATAAGCAAAAAGCAACATGAATCCAAATATGTCTGATATTAGGCTACAGAGCAGCATAAGGGATTCCTAGAGAATATTGTACAGGGAGGCCTGTCCTGTTGCGGTTCATGGGGTCACAGAGTCGGACACGACTGAGCAACTGAACCGAACTGAATTGAGAGAATATTGCAGAAAACAAAAATCTCCTTCCTTCCCTGAAATAGTAACGGAAAGTAGAAAAAAAAGAAGAATATGGAATCATTCCCATTGTCCAGTGTACAGATCTTTTCCCTCCAGAGTTGCTGATAGGAGATAGTATCTAATCTGGAAACAAGCATGGAAAAAAAATTTTTTTAACCAACAAACTAAATGTCAAATGATGCTTTTATGGAGCAAGGGGAGTTACTTGTCATTTCATAGGGAGTAGGAGAAAAAGAACAGATTTATCTGTTTCTTAGCAAAGACATTTGGTACAAGGCAGACTAGAGAGACCCTGGCTAAATCAGAATCTCGCCAACACCCAAGCCAGGGGTCCTTATTGCCTGTATAAAAGCTCAGGTGGCAGTTGTGGAATCTCAGATGAACTAATAAATATGGAGCGAGCAAGCGTTCAGTGAGAAAGAATGTCAGCAATGTACCAGTGGACGCCTCAGAGCGTGTTTTGAGTACATCTCGTCACGGTTTTCAGAGAAACCAAGTTCCAGAAACTTCAGAATGGCAGAGATAGCTCACTGAAGTCGAGAAATTCAAGGACAAAAATCAGGCTGGGACAGATGGTGAAAAGGGGACATGGCTTGTTTTTATTCTGTTGCTAAATGCTCTCCCACGCCAGCACACCCAAACTTACTATGAAGAAGCAGACAAAGAAGGTGTACTTTGTCCAAAGTTTGTAATAAGTCGAATTCCACTCTATGATGTGAATCTGTCACTAATTTTCTTGGTGATCTGACACCACCTTAAGAAATGAGTAAGATACCCAGGAGATAATCCTCTTTCGATATTTATGCACACATGGACACATACGGCCTCATATGGAGAAGCAAAATTAAAAACATACAGCAAATAGTCATTTACAACACAGAAGGTTTCTGTAGTCTGTATGAATTAATCTCCTTTGGAAGGAAAAAAAATCCATGCTATTTATTTATGCAGGTGTTTTCAAACAAGTTTCTCAGATTATCTGATGGTAAGTATGATGTTATCATCTACAGACGAGTAGTGAAATTTATAATCAAGACATGGCATATGTGAAGCAAAGCAGAGAAATGTCATGAGGAGCTTTTAGTTTTGGGAAGAACACTGTGAACAGAGTATTAAGATTGACTGTACCTAATTACAATGCTAAATCATATAGCGAACAAAGACAGACACAGGGAAATACCGGGGTCTGCGGCCTTGCAGTGAAGGCCTTTGGGAGCCCCCAACTCCCTCCCTTCGCAGATGAGGAGCCTGAGATCCCGGACATTCCTACCATGTGAAATCACACACACAAGCTCAGGTCAAGGCTACGTGTCCAGTCGTTTACGCACGGATCAGAAGGGGGAGATAGATATACACACACTCAAATGCATAGAGAAAGAAAGGATGCGAACACAATGCCGCATGCAGGGGTGGGAATGGAGCATCCCCCAGGAAGGAAACACAAGCACTACAGAGAAAAAGAACTCGTCAAACCATGTTGAGCCTTCCTGTTGTGCACTGAAAGGCTGGATGGCAGAGTGAGACTCTCAGATGAAGTGAAAATGACAAGGGAGTCCCAATCACTTGTAAAGGATGCCTGCAACTTCCCAGGGGACCCCCATGGCATGGTCAGCCTACCTCTGTGTTGTCCTATGAAACCGGAGGCCCCTCTCTTCATTTAAAAACCACTTCCTCTCTGAAGCTCTCTGGCTGAAAAATCTCGTCTTTGCCTGGAGTACCTGGACCTTTCAGTCTCATTCATAACACTTTGACTGCCTCCAGTGTGCACCCAGAAACCTCGGCATGGTGGGTTTGTCAAGGCAGTTTCTGGGGTTCCACCTCCTGCATTCCTGACTCAGTTATCTGGGGCAGGGGGCCTGAGAAACTGTATGTCTAACAAGTGTGGCAGTGTGCTGAAGCTGCTGATGCACAGGTCACAGTTGGATTCACGACCCTCACTACCGCAGTTTAGGTTTGTTGAAACTGGATTACTGACTTGATGGATGAAAATGAAGCCCTTTTATGGGACCACATAAAATACGGTATATGCATCTGGCACTGGCAGTGCCATCAGGAAAATGTTGACAAACAACCCTTAAAAAAATTTCCAAAGATGGGTTTAAATGATCTCCATATGCAACACTGATGGGATGGAACTTAAAAAAAAAATGGTCTCCATAATAAAAGCGAAATGAGTAATTACTATGATTGTTGAGGTGGATGCATGCAGTTCCAAGAAGTGTGGGGAATATTTATGTCATTTTGGGGGTAAATTAAGTATTTCTGAAACTACCTCACCAGAAAAGAACTTTCTAAAGTTCTTTTAATTATTGAAACTTTACATCTGAACTCTTCTTTTTTAAAATATTACAGAGTTTAAGCTGGACAGGCCTATTATTGAATTTTACTTTTCAGCAGAAAATGGAACTCTATCCAAATAAAAAAATGAATGTTCTGCTCAAGCCTGCTATTCAGAACCATGTAGTTTTCTCATAAATCAGGTTTTCAACTTATCATGTACAAGAAAGAAAAAATAATAGTCATTCAAAAATAGATTTGGGGGCAACTCAAAAATTTATTAATCCTCATTATGGTGTTAAACCATATCAATGTACATCAATTGCTCTCACAATTCACTTTATGTTTTGCATTGAAGACCAGTTTATCTATCAAGACAAGATACAAGTCTTCTTTGTTCTAAACTGGTTTATTTATTCTCTTGATTAACCCTCATCTGATTCTGCCGGCCACTGACAAAGAGTTTTGTTAGGTCTCCGAATGGCCGTATGTCTTCTTGAAAACAATCTTTACTAGTACTTTTTACCATGTCAGTTTCCTCCACACATAATTAAAATAGAGTGAACATTTTCTCAAGCTTTAAGAAAATCTGCTAAAATTTAAAGAATGCAAATCACAAATTCTATCTGCATAACAAGCACATTAAATGAACTATTGAGAATCTGTACATGGTTAATTAATTTTGCACTGGCTGGCAAATGGTTACAGATGTTCCCCAGTTTGCATCTTTCATCCTGTAAAACGCTTGTTTTCTTTGCAGAATCTTCCAGACAGTAACGACTCCGTTTTCAAGGGACGTGGACAACATATATGTACATCATTCTAGTTGAATACTGGAGGGAGAGTGAGGTGGTACGCTCAACTTGCTTGTGCTGTTTTTAGGCTCTGAGGCAACTGGAATTAATGATTTTCAGAACTTTCTCCTGCAGTGTGAGGTGACTGGAAACACAAATACATCAATATGATTTCCAACGTGATGTGAGGTAAGGAAAGCTTGTGGTGAATGATGCACACGGGCAAGGTCACCTTAGTTACTTTCTGCCCATCTGTGTAGCCACCTTCCTTTACCTACTACTCTGGGGGCACCTGTGTAGTCTCCCTGCTTCAGAGAGCACCTTCAGCTCACCCTCCGCTCCCTTCTCCTGCCCCCATCCCCGGCTTCTCCTTAGTCACTTCTGTCACTGACATCACTGTGCTGCCTGCTACATACATGATTCTCTGCCCCCATTTCATGTGCACAACTTTGAACTCCTCTCTTCCAGGGCACCTCTGCACTCGGTTCTCTAGCAAAAGAAGTGTCCCTGTGGTTGGTAAAAGTGAAAGTGTTAGCTGCTCAGTGTTGCTGACTCTTTGCAACCCCATGAACTATAGCCCACCAGGCTCCTCTGTCCATGGAATTCTCCAGGAATTCTCCACTGGACTGGGTAAACCATTCCCTTCTCCAGGGTGATTGGTAAAGCGTGACTTCAGAACAGTTATACTAAGTATTCCAGGCAAGTGAATTCACCTGCCAGATATATTAGGCAAGAGGCAGCCCAGTGGCAATGCTGGTGGGAATGTAAGTTGGTACAGCCACCATGGAGGAGAGTATAGCGGTTCCTCAAAAAACTAAACATAGAACTACCATATGATCTAGCAATTCCACTCCTGGGCATACATCTGGGGAAGACGAAAACTCTAATTTGAAAAGATATACACATCCCAGTGTTCATAGCAGCACTATTCACAACAGCCAAGACACGGAAACAACTTAAGCCTTGTGTGTTTCCACCCGCTTTCTTGCAACTCTGCCTTTGCCAGGAAAATGAGATGCCTGGGCTTGCCTGCTGGTCCCAAGAGAAGAATGCAGCAGAGTCCTCCCCAAGCCAAGACCAGCAAGCCAAGACTGATCAGCAGACTTGCTGCTATCCTGCTGCTGCTAAGTCACTTCAGTCGTGTCCGACTCTGTGCGACCCCAGAGATGGCAGCCCACCAGGCTCCCCTGTCCCTGGGATTCTCCAGGCAAGAACACTGGAGTGGACTTGAGAAACATCATAAATCATACCTGTTCTAACCCACTACATGTGGGGATGTTCTGTTATGCGATACTAACTGACTGATATATCATTAAATCACTATCAGACAGGTTTGGTTTATGGTATTAATCAGGAGTGATCTGTTTGATTAGTTTATTTTTAAATGTGATATAACAATACAATGTTACACAGTATAATCTTAAGAGAATCCTAATAAACAGATTGACTTTTGAGTCAGATGGCTTGATATTTATTCAGAGGGAAAGTTCCCTTGTCTTTCAGAGCTTCACTATGTGCATCTGTAAAGCCAGAATTATCACACTTGGTAAAGAATCCTCCTGCCAATGCAGCAGATGCAAGAGATGCAGGTTCAATAGCTGGGTCAGGAAGATCCCCAGGAGTAGAGAAATGGCACCCCAATTCAGTATTCTTGCCTGGAAAATCCCATGGGCAGAGAAGCCTGGTGGGCTACAGTCCATGGGGTCACAAAAAGTTGGACATGACTGAGCGATTGAGCACAGCACACCTTGAAGAGTAGGTGTTAATGGGTAAAGTTTGTAATTTATGTTAGGTGTTACTTTTATTCAGTGCAATGTATAAGAGAACATCTATTTATACTTGAGTCATTATTTGTATTCCATGATTTTTTCTTTTAATTTTTTGCTCATTTTCTTCTTATTTCACTTACATAAACTTCTATCTTTACCTTGCCTTAGGTCTTCTGAAAAATTCAAGTACAGAATCTAACATTCTTTTTGCTCAGAGCCCCCAAACGATGATTTATCAGAAGTTCTAAGTCCCACTGAGCTATTTATATGGCTCTGGACACAAGTTTCATGTTCTGGACCAATTTTCAAACATTAAGTTCTTTTGAAAGAAAATCAAGTATGGCAGATCATTAAATGTCCTCCCTAAAAAGCAAACATCTTTTCTCTCCCCTCTCTTCCATCAACTCCTACAAGTAAGTATTGGATATAACTGATATGTTTTCTAATTAAACCCATTGTTGTGTAAAGCAATGACAACAAGAAAATGCTTGCCTTCCTTTCTGTCATAGATACAGAAGTTATCTCAGTTTGCAATGGATCGTCAAATGGTTTGCTGAGGAGCAAGCAACCTTTTTTCTAGAAAGGGCCAAAGAGTACATATTTTCAGCTTTGTGAGCCATATGGTCTCTGTTGAAACTACTAAACTCTGCCCGTTGTAGCACAAAAACAACCACAGACAATATGTAAAACAATATGTATGGATGTGTTCTAATAAAACCCTGTATTCAAAAGCACTTGGGCTATAGTTTGCAGACAGTTACTATAAACAATAAATTATAAGACAAAAGTCATGCTGATATTAATGCAAAATGAGGCACAATAAAGTTCAAATTTATTCTTTAATATAATATCCACACTATGTAAATATCACTTGGGGTTGCTTTAAATATTAGAATTATTTAAACATTCTGTGTATGACAATAATAAGGTTGGGATTTATTTATTTTGGGCTTCCCCAATAGCTCAGTGGGTAAAGAATCTGCCTGCAATTCAGGAGACCCCGGTTCAATTCCTGGGTGGGGAAGATCCACTGGAGAAGGGATAGGCTACCCACTCCAGTATTCCTGGGCTTCCCTTGTGGCTCAGCTGGTAAAGAATCTACTTGCAATTAGGGAGACCTGGGTTCAACTCCTAGGTTGGGAAGATCCCCTGGAGAAGGGAAAGGCTACCCACTCCAGTATTTTGGCCTGGAGAATTCCATGGACTATATAGTCCTTGGGGTCATAAAGAGTAGTTAGACACGACTGAGTGACTTTCATTTTCACTTTATTTATTTTATGTATCAGCATGGTCCAAAGTTCCCTAGCATTTTCAGGACAGAAATTTGAGTTTAAATTCTGCTAGAAATCTAATTTCATTCCATTCTAATTCTTCTGCTATTTTTATATATATGGACACTGGATCTCTGTAGCACCAACATACCTGTACTTTGATCCATTTGCATGTTACTCAGTCCTGTTTTAATGGTGACTGTATTAGACAACACATTTTTTGTTTCCCAAATAAGAGCCAACAGGAACATACAAACAAACATACAACAGGAACATTCAAAGAAAATACATATCCCCTCCCCAACTGCCCATTTCCTGTGGAATCTCCCTCTGGCTTCTGAAAACTCACCATTAAGGTGTACTCCAATACTATGTTTATTTAGCTCCTCCTCATGTCACAGGACTTCCCCGGTGGCTCAGACGGTTGAGCGTCTGTCTACAATGTGGGAGACCTGGGTTCGATCCCTGGGTTGGGAAGATCCCCTGGAGAAGGAAATGGCAATCCAGTCCAGTACTATTGCCTGGAAAATCCCATGGACAGAGGAGCCTGGTAGGCTACAGTCCATGGGGTCGCAAAGAGTCGGACACGACTGAGCGACTTTACCTTTACTTTCTTTCTTTCATGTTAATAGCAACTCACACCAACCCAATAACTGTTCTGGTTCACCCTTGTGAAAACCGGCTAACTAACACTCTCAGCCCATAAGAAACACGTTACAGAAAGGCATGCAAGTCCACAGAGTTCACACGAACACAGCTGCCCTGACATGCTAAGGAAGTATTCACGTGCAAGCTGAGTTTGGCATGCAGATGTTGGTGAATGGTTCATGAAGACCTCCATGAGAACATCAAGCTTGCCGCCCAGCAAACTAGCTCAAAGTGAATTTCTTCCAGGTTTCCATCATTAAAAACATTTAATTTACTAAGATGGGTTTCAGCAATCTCCCAGTGTGACATTTATTTTATCGGGTAATTTAATCTGCCTTTAATTTCAAAGAGAGGGTATTATGAGATAAAGCTAAACTCTGGTGTATCTCTTTTGTGAGGCAAGATGCGGGTTCCTCTGGACTTGGAAAAGAAATGATTTATCATGTACCATGTGATAGATCAAGCCAAAAGATTCCCTTTCATCTTTGAGCCTGTGTGTATTCTCAGTTTTTAAGACTTTGGATTTTCTTTGACTGTCCTGATTTTGATTATTTTGGATTTCAAACCATCCTAACCAAAAGTGTGGCCAAGGTGGGCTTTGGGAAAAAAATCCAGTTCATCACTGTTAATGTGAAGAAAGAAAGAGTCAAGAAATTCACACGAAACTGGAGTCCTGGTTTGGACAATGAGTATGTGTAGAAACCTCAGCGTTTCTAAGAGCTCACTTCTTGATACTACATGAAAATAAATGGATGTTTTCAGCAGCACAATTTGAGTAACAATTGTTAATACAAAGTTAAAAGCTGACACAGAACCCTTTCATCTAGGAAGCATGGTGTCTACTGTCATGAAGGCTGAAAAAGACACACACACACACACACACACACACACACACACACACACACACACACTAAATGGTGCTCAATTCCCCAAAGCAGACCTTCCTACCTTAGAGTCTAAGCAGGGTGCAGATAGATACTCAGACACCCAAGGGGAGGCAGGCAGGGAGCCCACCTGAGGGCACTGATAGGTTATAAGAAAGAGAACAACAGTCATGGCATAAATGGTCCTATCTCTCTGCCATTGTTGTTCGGTAGATAATCCACTGCCCTGAGCTAGTGGTTCTCAATGTGTGTGTGTGTGTGTGTGTGTGTAGGGGAAGTGATTTTGCTTACCAGAGGACATCTTGTGATATTTAGAGACACTCTTAGTTATCACAATGAGAAGGGGGATGCTACTGGCATTTAGTGGATAGAGGATATTTAGGAAGCTTCCTAGGTAAAACTAGTTGGTAAAGAATCTGCCTGCCAATGCAAGAGAAACAAGAGAAGCAGGTTCGACGTCTGGGTTGGGAAGATCCTCTGGAGGAGGAAATGGCAACCCACTCCAGTATTCTTGCTTGGGAAATCCCATGCACGAGGAGCCTTGGTGGGCTACAGTCCATGGGGTTGCAAAGAGTCAAACATGACTGAACACATACTACTGTATTGTACTGTACATATCCTACAGGACACAGGGAAGCTCCCATAAGAAAGAATGATCTGGTACTTAATATCAGCAGTGCTGAAGCTGAGAAAACCTGTCTTGTCTTTGACAGTGTTATAGGGGCCTGTGGTCAACTGCAGACTATCAGCTGTCTCTAGGGGCAGCAACTCAAAGCTGATGTGGGCATGTGGGAAACTTCCATACAGGAAAAGAATGAAACAAAGAATTAAGACTAACTCAGGATATGATGGAATAATAACTTCAAATTATCTTTAGAGCCAGATCAGAAGAATTAAAATATCTTAAAGACTTTTTGCCAGAAAGACAACACAAAGAAAGCCAATTTCTTTCAACCTAAATCAAATTAAAGAAATAGGTAATGAATGGGGAGGGGATAGGGAGACAGCTGGACTGGGAGTTTGGAGTTAGTAAATGCAAACTATTACATTTCGAATGGTCCTACTATAAAGCACAGTATCCTGTGATAAACTATGATGGACTAGAACATAAAAAGAATGTCTATGTGTATAACTGAGTCACTTTGCTGTATAGCAGAGACAACAATATAAATCAGCTCTATTCCAATTTAAAAAAGGAGTGATAAAAAAAATGGGTTATGAAATGGATTTAGGGTCACGGGTTGACAAGGTGATTCTAAAACAAGGATGTTGGTTGAGGCTCAGTGTGGTGTACACCCTGGATCACTGCAGCCTCCATATCCTACATCCTGTATCAAATCTCTAACCCAGAAGCCACCAAGTTAACAACCTCAGTCAACCCATGATGGAAACTCAATTGAGTTAATAGATGAATTTTCATAGGTGTACTGCTGATCCTGTTCGTGACACCAGTCGTCTTGCTGTTCACACTGTCTGCACTGCTTGCTGAACCCAGGGTAGGCAAGATGTGAGTTACGATGTTGGAAGACTTGAGGAGCCGTAGGAACTCCTCTGGCTGGCACGGCAGCCATAACACAGCCTCCCTCCCTGATGACGCAGCAGCTGGGGCAGCAGTCAGAATATAGCCTCCCATAACATAACCATGATGCTGCTCCAGTGTAACCCCAGTGCAGCCGCAGCCAGGGCTTTCATGGTGACGCTCATATAGGCGGACTGCACAAAGTAGCCCAGGACCGAGTACCTCGTGATGCACATGCGCAGTGCTATAAGTGATCTCAGCAGTTACATATTCATTATTTACAAAACGTGGGGCAAGAGCAAGAGGCTGTGGGGCAAGAGAGCCTGATCACCCCATCTTGGCTAATTTTCTCTTTCCCTACAATAGGGCTAATTCTTTTGTTTTAAATTTAGGAACACATTTAGCAATTGTAATGACACTCTGGGAATGTGATTGAAGGCATTTTTAATTTTTAAGAGCATTTTAGAAAATGGACCTATTTGCTTATTCAGTAAATATTTGTCAAGTGATTAAATGTATCAGCCTTTTGATTCAAATTTTCATTGTGAAATTGATTTCAGATTTGTGATTGTAAATTGAAAAGTACAACAGAATTTAACTGTTTGGTAAATAATATTGGACTCTCAAGGTGAACTTTCAGTTCTTTAAATAAGTATGGATACTGCAATTTAACAAACTCAACCACTGAACCACTTAAATCATAAAAGTATAAATAGTTTAATATTTTAAAGGCAATAAGTTGAAACATTTCAAGTTCAAGTGGTAATGAACTTAAATATATGTGCTTATTGAATAAATGAATGCATGTATTAGATTTACAAAAATTGTTCGAGATTTTTAGAAAGATTTTGCCTATTAGGGTTGTAAGTTTGCCTGGTTAGATAAATACTTGAATGGTTAAACAGAAAACAGAATATATTAACCTCATAAAAGTAGATTAAAATGTACAAAGAATTTTAGCTAATTAAGTTTAGAAATGAGAGCAATTGTTTGAGTTGAGGTTCAGTTAATTCACCACTAATCAAAACCCTCCGTAAAACTATTTATTCTTATTGTATACAAAAATGTTATTTGAATTATAGGCAGAAAAAGAATATCTGCAAGATGAACTTAGAGCTTGAGGGATATTTTGATTTTTGTCACTTTAATAAATTTATCAGTTTATTTTTTAATTGGAGGATAATTGCATTACAATGTTGTGTTGGTTTCTGCCCTACATCAACATGAATCAGCCACAGGTATACATATGTCCCTTCCATCTTGAACCTTCCTCCAACCTAATTACCAGTTAAAAGCCTACAAAACTGGAAATAGCCCTTTCTGTAACAAAAGAAACAAAAAGAAAATGCCAGCCTTAGATATTTCAAGAATCATTAATAACAACCCAACTTGTCTTTCAGCAATCAAGAAATAATGTCCGTTTTGAGCAAAGGGGATGTATCAGGAAGGTTCGTGACTTTTCAGGTTCCAAAAGTACAGGATTTCCGGAGCCAACTGAATGTTTACCTTCAGGAAACTGGAAAGGATTTTTTTAGCCCCTGGACAGATAAGGCCATGGTGATGACTTTAATCCTTTCCTGAAGGTCAATTACCATTAAATAGAATATAAAAATGGTGGTGCTGGTAGTTTAGTCCCTAAGTCGTGTCTGACTCTTGCAACCCTGTGGACTGTAGTCCGCCAGGCTCCTCTATCCATGGGATTTCCTAGGCAAGAATACTGGAGTGGGTTGCCATTCCTTCTCCAGGGGATCTTCCCTACCCAGGAATCAAACTGGGTCTCCTGCATGGCAAGCAGATTCTTTACCAACTGAGCTACGAGGGAAGCCCTGTTATGCTTGGTCATTCAGCCATGTTGGATTCTTTGCAGCCCCATTGACTGTAGGCTGCCAGCCTCTTCTGTCCATGGGATTTTTCAGGCAAGAATGCTGGAGTGGGTTGCCATTTCCTTCTCCAAGGGATCTTCCCAACCAGAGATTGAACTCATGTCACCTGTGTCTCCTGCATTGCAGGTAGATTCCTTACCTGCTAAGCCATGGAGGAAGCCTGTGGCTCAAAAATGTTAGTTCTGGGATGATCCTTAGAGATCCAGAGCCTCACCCTCCTCCTCACTTCCCCCCAGGGGTGACATGGTAGCACTAGTTCCAGGCACCAACTATAGAGGACCTTCCCAACAGGGTTACCCACACACCCTTCCCCTCTGTTCATTTGTTAGGGTTCATTTTACAATATTTGGCCATTTTTATATAACAGTTTCTATAAACCTCAGTGAGTTCCTTTTCTTGGTGAACAGATGAGCAATGAAGTGCCATGAAACAAACAATGTTGTTGTGCCATGCAACAACACACTTCAGAGAACTGACAGTGATGGGTGGCGGTGGGGGGCATCTGTTTGCGTGCAGGAGGGGGAAGTGAAGGCTGGCATCTACTTTTTCTTGGACTTTTTTTTATCACTTGAAAATGATACCAGGGCTATAAAAGAGGCCTATGAATTTATTTTCTTTTTTTCTTACTCTGAACTTAGAAAATGTATTGAGATGACCTGTGAGGACCCTCTCCTAACAGCAAGGAGTGGTATTTAGACAGACCTGATGACAGGATCAGGCTCTTGAAAATAAAAGGGGAACTCTCCTTATCTTAGTGCCTTAAGAAAAGAAAACAAAAACCAGGAAGCTCTCAATTTAGTGCTAAACCAAACAGCACCGTCTGCTGGCTGTTTGCTAATAAGCGTTATCTAATCAGGGCCACCAAACAAAGGTAGCTGATAGGAAAAAAGGGAGAAGCAGGCTCCCTCCCCACTGTTTCCTGGTATCCTGGGACTCCCTGTCACAGGCCTTCTGAAACCCGAAGATGACAAGGCTGGCTTCTATGAGATAGACTCCCATGTCCACTGGGACCCCTTTTCATCCCTTCTTTCAAGGAAGCATGCAAGAACCTAGAATACCTTGGATGTGGCTTGGCCATCAATACATACATTTTTAAGCAAACAAAGACTACATTTAATGCCCTCACTTTCTTTTCCCACTCCTCTTCTTTTCAATAGAGATTAACTAGGAGCTGGCCGCCCAATCAACACAAATACACAGAGACTTTGACTCTTTTTCACTGAAGCTCCAGAAGGAAGGCCTGGATAGGAGGTGGTAAAGGTCCCTGAGGTCTAGCTACTCTAGCAGCAAGCAGGCTGTTTGTTTCTACCCGCTGGCTTAACATTGCCATTCACCATGGCATCTGGGCAAAGTGATATATGATACAGCTGGGCTGTGGATCGTCTTACCAATCCATAGATGAGCTGGCGTGAAAAATATTTACACTTTAATCAAATACATATCCACATGCAACTGTCTTTTTCAGAGTTTCTTTCCCTGTGTAAAGAAGTGAAATGAGGGAAAACAGTGACCTGACTAATCAGATTCACCACTCCAAAGAAGCTCAAATGTCATCACTATGGCAACAGAACAGTCAGGGTCCACCCTGTCTCTTCCCTCACACAGCGCCCTGGCTAATGAATGAACGTGGCAAACACACTAAAAACAGTGAGTTTGGAGCTATGAGCAGGGTCTTAAGAGTGATCACCTTCATGAAACATTCTATCCTATTTTTACTTTTCTTTCTCTGAATTTAATTCACCTCTGAGGATGTGCTTTGCACAAAGGAGGTGCTCACTTGCTGGCTTGCTCTATATTTTCAGAAGGATCCTATGTTATTGAGCCCTTTGTTCTGGCAAATGACAGGGATCATTTCTACTTTGGAATCCAAACTGGGCTAATCTCAGGGGAAGTAATGCAGAAGGTGAGTCTAGCGTATAAACCAGGGGGGTACATTTAACATGGTAAGAAGATATGCAAAAGATTCTCTATTCATTCAAAGATCACTGACCGAAAAAATTGAATGAGATTCTGATTAAACTTCTCCAAGGCTGGTGTTTACGTAGGCAACCAATTAGTTTTAGAACTCAGGAGAAATGTCCCTTTGATCAATTAGGTGCCTGATATTCACATTCCTTATGAGAGAAAATGAACCTACACAGCTAGTCTAAAGCCTTCTTTTTATCATAATTAATCATTTCTTTTTATCCACTCTGAAAATTGTAGAAAATGGCTCAAAACTATCTTCCTTAAGATTCTTTTCACATCTTATTAACTTAAGTTAGGATTTCTCTTAGCTTTCACACAAGGTCAATTTGCCAAAAGTTAATTTTCCAAGAAGCCCAAAACACCAAATCTAACCATTGTAGGTTTAATCACTTTAATGGTTTTAAGTGGAATGTTAGATTTTAGAGACTGATACATATTATCTGAAATTTGAGTTAAGTAAGGGTAGCATAAGAATTCTAAATATGCTAAAAGTCTGGCAAAAGAGAAAATAAGGTAAACTTCCCATATGGAAAACTATTTTTAATTCAAAAATAGGCATTTTTAATATAAAAAGACTGTTTCTGCTACTTCTGATTTTAGTTCGGATGTTTTTAAAAGACACTCCCCATTTTTTCTATTTTAAGCAATTTATCTAATTTTTGATGAATCTTTCTATGAATCTTAATTTTTAATGAGTCTTTCTATTACAACAAGCAATTCAAAAAATTTTAAATTGTAAATGAAACAGAAATGAAACTTTAATAAGTACAAGTAAAATTTTCAATACAAATTAAAAAGCAGATCAGATAGATCGGTATTTAAAATTAACAGTGAAGTTGAAGTTTAATTCATATTAAGTATTGATATTTATACCAAAAGCAAATATTCATAAATTGCCAAAACAATTCTAATATATGATTTGATTATATATATATACACACATATATATATATATTTTAAATAGTTGACACTTCATATGGGAGGTAAAATCAACTAAAGGAGTGGAAAGTGGTTATGGTAATCCAGGAGGGAACATGGAAAGAGTTAAGTGAATGGTAGCTCAATTTCAAAATACATTAACTGTAAATATGGAATCCAACATGAACGATTACAAAAATAAACTAGTTAAAACAATTGAACATGCTGAAAGATGACTGTAAAACCTTAATTTAATTTAAACTGAAAAGCAACCAATTCGATATCTTGATTATTGCTAATGAAATAATACATCTCTGAGGATATTTATTATGCTTTATTAATTACTGACTGTACAGAAAATGTACATGTAACCCATCATCAGATGCTACAGTTGAATAGTTATGTTAAAGTTGTTTAGGCCTTCCCTGGTGGCTCAGTGGTAAAGAGTCCACCCGCCAACACAGGAGACACGGGTTCGATCCCTGGTCTGGGAGAATCCCACATGCCACAGAATAACTAAGCCCATGCACCACAACTGCTGAGCCTGTGCTCTAGAGCCCGGGAACCACGACTACTGAGCCTACGCGCTACACCTGCTGAAGCTCGCGAGCCCTGGAGCAGCGCTCCTCAACACGAGAAGCCACCACAATGAGAAGCCTGCGCACCAGTGAAGACCTAGCACAGCCAAACATAAATTAAATTTTTTTTTTTAGAAAAAGCTGTTTAGATACCCCTTGGAATGTTCTAATGCCATCTTTTACTAAATCAGGACATTTATATATAAGCTTTCTGGTGAATGGACTGAGAGTCACTGTGTGTGCCTACACAAGTATGTGTGTGCATATGTGTGCATGTTTTAAATCTAGCTATTTCACACCTCTCCTTTATTTATTGTGTTCTGACCAGTGCAGAGAACAGAAATTCTAATGATTTTTCCATTTTAAATGCTATGATTCTATTAATGCAGCCTCAGAGTACACTGCTTAGTTCCCAAGACTTGCCTCTTATTAGAGCTTTAAGTCAACTGCTAATGTCAATTATTTTTTGCTAGAACTATATAAATTTTAATCACCCTGATTCTACCATTGTGCACTAGAACTTTCTTGAACTTAAGTATTAGATTTTTTTCCCCCTGGTTATATTTTAACTTGTTTTACATGCTGTGTTGCATTGCTTGCTGTGTATTAGTTGTCTGCTCAGTTTTATTGAAAACCTCTTGTCATCTCAATGATATTGCTCCTTTCTCCCCATTTCTATGGTTCCATTTTGGTCTAAGGTAGCCTATGTAACAAATCTGTCACTGTGGTAAAGAACCCGCCTGGCAATACAGGAGATGTAAGAGACACAGGTTCAATCCCTGGATTGGGAAGATCCTCTGGAGGAGGAAATGACAACCCACTTTGGTATTCTTGCCTGGAAAATCCTATGGACAGAGAAGCCTGGTGGGTTACAGTCCATGGGGTAGCAAAGACTCGGACATGACTGAAATGACTTAGTATGCATGAGGAGTGACACAGACTTGCTGAACATACTTGACCTGTGCCCAGAGCAAATACCTCTAATACCTTTGAAGATTCCATTTATCCAAACTTTGAAATGAATATTTTCATCTCTCCTGCCCTCATTTATTTGAAGCTGAATTATTGAAACAGAAGAAAAATGCATTTACAGATGGCATTTTAGTAAAAACTTAATTAATGAACAAATCATGCCAAGTTAATTAAAAACTGAGATGAAAACAATCTGATAAAATCATTAATTTTCCTGAAGTGCCTAATTAAAACACAGAGTATATCTTAATTAATATGAATGTCACAAATATATTAGTTACAGTGATATCTACATACTCAACTCTAAGTTTCAGGTAGCTATCTAAAATAACAAAAAAGTTTACATCACTTGTCTTTTCCTGGGGATCTGGGTGTATTGAAATACCTGGTGTGCCACATGCAGTCCATGGGGTCACAGAGTTGGACATGACTGGGTGAATAAACAAGAACAACAATGGTGCGTATATCCAGCATTCTGAGAACTCACCCTCACTCTAGACAAGATAATACTAATCAAACAATAAAGAGAAGAAAACGTCAAAACCTCAACAATAAGGAAGAGACAACTTCTCTTAGTCAACTCTTTAAGAAGAGAAGAAATCTAGTGTTTTAAGTGACCTTCCCCATCCCAAACTCAGAATTCTAAAGAATGCCAAGAAATTACAGACTTACTGAGGGAATTCTTCTGAAGTCTCCTGAGGAGCAATTCCACATTTTAGCAAATTCATTCTTGGAGATAATTATGGTCTCAATTCTAAAACTTCATAAGCTTAATAAAAGTTTTAGTGTGTCACTCACGAACTTCAAAATAAAACATTAAAATAAAGTAATAAATAGAATCTTGTAGTACTTTAGAATAAAAATAATCCCAAATCCAGGATGATTTGTTTCAGAAATATTAGGATAGCTTGGTAAGTAGAAATCCATGGACACAGGATTCTATACTTTAATGAGAAAGAGATCATATGAACATTTCAAGAGGTAACAAAAGAGATAAAAATGAATGCATACTTCCTTAAAGAATTAAAGAATAGAAATAATGCCCATTAGGATGTCACTGTTGACCTCCCTTACACTGAAAGCCAAGAGCCACACCCTAGCACATCATTGTCTAGAACTTTCTATGATGACAGAATTTATTTTTCTGCACTGTCCCATATGATAGCCACAAGTTATTTATGGCTACTGAGCACTTGACATGTGGCCACTCTGACCACAGAACTGAATTTTTACCTTTATTTCATTTTTATCCATTTGAATTTAAAAAGCCACATGTGGCTAATAGCCATTATAAAGCACAGTACAGCCCTAGGGGATATTTCTTTATTCAAGGTGAGAGGGAGGGCAATAATGTACCATATTTTTGATAGTTTAGCAGTTGTTGCTATCAATCACTGAGACTTTTTAAATAAAAATTATAAAATTTAGTATTATAGTTTAAAAAATAAAGTATTAATTAGCATGGTATAAAAGAGAGAGGAAAGCAAATTTACAAAAGTTAGTAGCCCTGATGCCCAAACAGCAATACTGACACACCAACAATGATGCCACTGTCAGCAGCAACGAGAAAAAAGAAAAACCACCTCCAGCTATCAGAGGAGGGCTTCCCAGGTGGCTCAGTGGGAAAGAATTCACCTGCCATTGCAGGAGATGTAGGTTCTATCCCTGGGATGGGAAGATTCCCTGGAGAAGGAAATGGCTACCCACTCCAGTATTCTTGCCTGGGAAATCCCATGCCTGAAAAATCCCTGGTGGGTTACAGACCATGGGGTCACACAGAGTTGAACATGGCTGAGCACACACACAGCTATAAGAGCACATGGAAAGACTATAATATGGCTTATCCAGAAATGAGAGCATAAGTCTATCAAAGAATATCCACACATATCTTGGGGGACTTTTCAGACTAGATTTTCAGACTAACACTAACCTTTTCAGGCCACAGAAGAAGAAAGCTAACATTGAGTTATGGTAGATGATTTTTCTCTCTCTGCTCATTGTAGAAGAACAACTGGATCCATTGCTTATTAATATTTCCCAAGCCACTTTCATGGGTAAAGGAACTGAGGCACAAGGCACAGATAAATGGCCACCCTGGGGCTTAACTCTTCCTCCGAAGTCAGTCTTCACAGCATGAAAACGTGTCTGTTCGGTTTCTCACTTTTTTCCCTCCAACATTTGTCTTATTTCAGATATCTGAGCATCTGATTTAAAATGACTCATTTGGGACCACAGAGGGTGTGAAGGCATAAAAACCAAAAGAAACTCCTAGAAACGGTTATAGACATTAGTTGAAAAGAAGAGTTTAGTGTTGATGCACGGTGTAAGCAAGCCTAGCTCACATGCAGGCCAATAGCAGGTGTTGATGGTGGTTGTTGGGAGCAGGGAACCCATATTTCATGAAACACCGATATAATGAAGACATAGAACTCCAAGAGTGATTAATAATGCACGTATTGGAACCTAAATGTCTAAGTAAATATCAGTCCTTGGAAAGAACCATCTTGGAAGCATAAATGTAAATTCTAATTTAGCTAAAGTTGTACAAGAATTTCTGACTTACTCTTATAAAAGTTCCTTTAGAGCTAGTATACAGGTAACAAAAAAAGCTTTATAGATTTTCTGTGAGAAAATAAACTAAACAATATTGTGAAAGAACAGACAAAATACATGCTGCTTCTGCTAAATCGCTTCAGTCGTGTCCGACTCTGTGCGACCCCATAGACGGCAGCCCACCAGGCTCCCCCGTCCCTGGGATTCTCCAGGAAAGAACACTGGAGTGGGGTGCCATTTCCTTCTCCAATGCATGAAAGTGAAAAGTCAAAGTGAAGTCACTCAGTCATGTCCGACTCTTAGTGACCCCATGGACTGCAGCCCACTAGGCTCCTCTATCCATGGGATTTTCCAGGCAAGAGTACTGGAGGGGGGTGCCATTGCCTTCTCTGCAAAATACATGAGGAATACCTTTAAAAAGCACTTTAACTCGAATTCTGACACTCCAGGAAAAGCAGCTTTGACTAGGAGAGAAATATGGAGGCAGTCAAAGATTTTCAGCAAATTCTAAAGGGGGCATCCAAGCACTTTCATGGGCTTTAGAGATCAATATCTTTGACACTTTATGACTTCTAAGGTGAAGGTGAAGGTGAAGTTGCTCAGTCATGTCCGACTCTTTGCGACCCCGTGGACTGTAACCTACTAGGCTTCTCCGTCCATGGGATTCTCCAGGCAAGAATACTGGAGTGGATTGCCATTTCCTTCTCCAGGGGATCTTCCCAACCCAGGGATCAAACCCGGGTCTCCTGCATTGGAGGCAGACGCTTTAACCTCTGAGCCACCAGGGAAGCCCTATGATTCTAAGTCCATTTCAAATCTCAACAGCTTTTATGTTCTTTGCTAAAGCACTATAGTTCTAACTACTCCTCTGCTCTGATGATCTTGAAACTCTCTTCCAGCTTTAGAATGCTCTGAATCTTAGCAAGCAGCAAATTGCAGTGGGATTGTTGTGGAGGTCTTGAATGACAGTGAACAGTGGGGCAGGAGAGGGGGATGGAGTGAGGAAAAAAATGACAGACACAGGGAGGTGGGGAGGGAGAGAGAGAAGAAAAGATGACCAGGCAGGAGTTGGGAGTGAGGAAGAACAGCCAATGGGGACTGCAGAGCATGGTATTAGAACAGATGATCTAGAAGTAACTGAGCTGCAGAAGGCCAGTTGGGAAGGGAAGAGCAAGACAGATTGGAAAGAAAGGAGGAAGAGGGAGAACTTGGGTCAAAAAAATCACACATTAGATTGTCCCCTACACTGGACACCAAAGAACACTCAACTCAGATGTGCTTGAGCCACTGTCTAGCATGGGAGAGGGAAGGGGAAGGGAGGCGAGGAGTCAGGGAGTCAGGTCTAGGACTCATCGAGTCATGCATGAATGATTAGTTTTGAGATATTAAATTGACAGCCTCATGATGGAAGCACAGCGTTAAGCAGTATAAAACAGAATAACTCCAGCATTACGGAGGGATTTCTTGGTGGCTCAGATGGTAAAGCATCTGCCCGCAATGCAGGAGACCTGGGTTAAATACCTGGGTCGGGAAGATCCCCTGGAGAAGGAAATGGCAACCCACTCCAGTATCCTTACCTGGAGAATCCCATGGACAGAGGAGCCTGGTGGGCTACAGTCCATGGGGGTTGCAAGAGTCAGACACAACTAAGCACGCACACTGTAGCATTAAGGAAGCCCCTGCATCAGACAGAGACAGGATATATGTCGTTCTACCAGTCAAGAATGCTCAAACTACCGCACAATTGCACTCATCTCACATGCTAGTAAAGTAATGCTCAAAATTCTCCAAGCAGGCTTCAGCAATATATGAATCGTGAACTTCCTGATGTTCAAGCTGGTTTTAGAAAAGGTAGAGGAACCAGAGATCAAATTGCCAACATCCGCTGGATCATGGAAAAAGCAAGAGAGTTCCAGAAAAACATCTATTTCTGCTTTATTGACTATGCCAAAGCCTTTGACTGTGTGGATCACAATAAACTGTGGAAAATTCTGAAAGAGATGGGAATACCAGACCACCTGATCTGCCTTTTGGGAAACCTATATGCAGGTCAGGAAGCAACAGTTAGAACTGGACATGGAACAACAGACTGGTTCCAAGTAGGAAAAGGAGTAACTCAAGGCTGTATATTGTTACCCTGCTTATTTAACTTATATGCAGAGTACATCATGAGAAACGCTGGACTGGAAGACACACAAGCTGGAATCAAGATTGCTGGGAGAAATATCAATAATCTCAGATATGCAGATGACACCACTCTTACGGCAGAAAGTGAAGAAGAACTAAAAAGCCTCTTGATGAAAGTGAAAGAGGAGAGTGAAAAAGTTGGCTTAAAGCTCAACATTCAGAAAACGAAGATCATGGCATCTGGTCCCATCACTTCATGGGAAACAGATGGGGAAACAGGGGAAACAGTGTCAGACTTTATTTTGGGGGGCTCCAAAATCACTGCAGATGGTGACTGCAGCCATGAAATTAAAAGATCCTTGCTCCTTGGAAGGAAAGTTATGACTAACCTAGATAGCATATTAAAAAGCAGAGACATTACTTTGCCAAGAAAGGTCCATCTAGTCAAGGCTATGGTTTTTCCAGTGGTCACGTATAGATATGAGAGTTGGACGGTGAAGAAAACTGAGCACCGAAGAATTGATGCTTCTGAACTGTGGTGTTGGAGAAGACTCTTGAGAGTCCCTTGGACTGCAAGGAGATCCAACCAGTCCATCCTAAAGGAGATCAGTCCTGGGTGTTCATTGAAAGGACTGATGCTGAAGCTGAAACTCCAATACTTTGGCCACCTCATGCAAAGAGTTGACTCATTGGAAAAGACTCTGACGCTGGGAGGGATTGGGGGTAAGAGGAAAAGGAGACAACAGAGGATGAGATGGCTGGATAACATCACCAACTTGACTGACGTGAGTTTGAGTGAACTCCGGGAGTTGGTGATGGACAGGGAGGCCTAGCATGCTGCGATTCATGGGGTTGCAAACAGTCAGACACAACTGAACGACTGAACTGAACTGAACTGAACCAGTCAAGGGAGTGTATCACAGGAGATCCTGCAAGGTGGCCTTGGCCTTCCTGAAGGTGGCAATTCTCTGGATTCCTTATCATGGGGGATGGCAGCCAATCATGCAGACCTGTATATTCAGGTTGGCTCAAAAACAAGTGACCCCCAGGGAGAGAGGTATTTCTTCTAATACAATCGGCAACAGCTTCAAGGGTTCTTAAACCTCTAGTTCCTATACAAACACCTCGTGACAGGCAGACAACGGAGGAAGCCTGCTATCTTTGGAAGAGTTGTGAGTTCGAAGGGCCACAAAGAAGGAAGATATTCAGTTCCCACGGTAACTGTCAAGGTTATATAGAGGCATTAACGCTTGTCCTCTATTCCTTCTCCATCAGCATGAAGATAGAGGATTTCCGAGAGCGTGAACTCTCAAGACAAAGCAAAATACCATTTTTTTCCCCAAAGCAGAATCCCAACAATAGATTGCACTCAAATAGCAGTCTGTGCCTTTTTTCAAGATGGCCTGCTACTATCCTGTTTGATCTTGGCAATACTGTGAGGAACAGGCAGGCAAGTTTTCAACATGAGGACATAGATGTTTCAAAAGGTGAAATGATGAACCTCAGGCCATGCCACACAAGTCCATTACAGAATCCAGACAGAGCACAGATGGCGTGATGTCTAGTACAATATTCATGACAGCCAGAATACTCAATTTCAGGCTTCTTGCCAGAACTAAACTCTGGTTTAACTTTATCTGAATTAAGTTCTTGTAAAAGGGATGAAAAAAGAGCATCCCATTCAACCCCACACAATTACTGAGCACCTAGAATGCTCTACATGGTTAAGTTAGGTTACAATAAACTAGATGTAGTTCCTATCTTTAAACCTATTATTTAGCCTGGGAGACAATTAAACAGGGACATCAACAGTTAAATGAGTTATATTTTTCCAGGTAGAGAAGGTGGCAATGGGTATACCTGTCCATTCACTTATTTTCAATTATGCACTCAATACATTTACATTAAGGAGTCACTACATGCCTGTATTCAACCCTGAATACTCATTGGAAGGACTGATACTGAAGCTCCAATACTTTGGACATGTAATATGAAGAGTCACCTCATTGAAAAAGACCCTGGTGCTGGGAAAGATTGAAGGTAAGAGAAGAGGGCGACAGAGGATGGATAGTTGGATGGCATCACCAATTCAATGGACACGAACTTGGGCAAACACTGGGAGACGGTGGGGGACAGAGAGTTCTGGCATGTTGCAGTCCATGGGGTCACAAAGAGTTGGACACAACTTAGTGACTAAACAACAACAACATGCCATGTACTGTGTGGCCATGCATTAGGGTCACAGAGATGAAAGGTATGTGATTCCTTCTCCCCGGAATCTAGGAAAGAAATACATATGTAATGGCCAACTGTCATGCAATGAGGTTATGTCTAGGGTGAAGAGAGGCACATATAAGAAGCAATGGAATCACAGGGAAAGAAGCTGAAAATCTAACTGGGAGGTGCAAGAAGCTTCCACTGAGCATGCATATGAGAGGAGACTCTCTAGACTTAACAGAGCTGCAAGGAGGGCAAGTTGGAGGTGGGGTGGGGAAAAACAAAGGAGATTGGAAAGGATGGGGAAAGAGGGAGAATTTGGACTCTCACCCTGAAGAGTAGAGTCATAACACCTTGCCTCGCCCTTATGAAAAATCACATAGCCAGAACAAGCTATATAAACAGAGAACTACCATAAACCATGGTAGGTGCCACTGTATTTATGAAGCACTGGGCTAACACATCATCTAGCAATTCCTGTTGAGGGCATGAGCAAGCATCATGGTGCTGAAGACTGAGCAGGCCCTTGGAGCATGACCCAAGTCCAGGAGGGGCAGAAAGGAGAAAGCCATCACTGGCAGATGGGAACATAGAAAAAAATCTCTGAAGCATGAAAAAGCATGGTACCAGGGATTGGGAAGACTGGAAACAGGAGCTGAGATTTGATTGAATAGAGGAACAGGACAGGAGGCAGGAAAGCAAATTTGGATGGTGTTTTATGAATCCAGGGTAAAAAAGTGGAGAGAGGGCATGAAGAGAGGCAATGATGATTAAGATGGATGAATTGTAAATTTATGAGGAGGTTCAGCTGCAGAATATGTGGGACCTGGGAAACTTTGCATGTGAGGGATGCAAGACAGGAGTGGAAGATGGCTCGAAAGTTTCTAACATCACTAGCTGAGCAGCTGGGAGAAGCAGTCACTGAGGTACGAGACCCAGAGAGGAATGGGGTTGGGGGTGTGGTTAGCAGAATAATGGTCCCCAAAGGTGTCCATGTCCTCTTCCCTAGAAACTATGAGTATGTTACTTTGTATGCAGTGAGGGTGGAGGAGAGCAGAAGGAGGAGAGGCAGAGAAAGAGATACAATGATAGAAGCAGAAGGGAGAGACATTGATCAAGTTGAAGATGCTTTGCTGCTGGCATTCAAGATGGAGGAAGGGATCTTGAGCGAAGGAATACAGGTGACCACTAGAAGCTAGAAAAGGCAATGAAAGAAATTCTCCCCCAGCACCTTCACGAAGAAGGCAGGAAAGCTGAACCGTTTTGGACTTTTTTTCATTGCTTTAAGCCACTAAACTGTGGTAATCTGGTACAGCATCAATAGGAAACTAATACAGGAAACAAATAGGAAAGTGAAGAATTCAATTTTATTGAAGTCTTTACTTGTGGCGTGACTTCTTGGAATTCATACCAAAGCTGGAGTGAAAGGTCACGGTGATGTCAAGTGGGTGAAAGGGGTTATCACTATGAGCAAGAACCAGAAAAAAATGTGGTTTAAAAAAATATCAAATCTTTAGTTTGTAAACCTAAGAGTTTTCAGTGATGTAAAGTATAAACAATGCATTTTTCACTTTCTGACAAATGTAAGGAGTAAGAGTGATATATAAATATGAAATATCCTGCCTGTCATCATGGAAATGTGCCCAAACACCTAGGACAGTGATATCCTAACTGGATCCCTGTGATGTGCAAATCCATTGAAAATAATACTCTCAAGATGGCCACGCTGCTATTTGTAGGTCTAAATCTGATAGATTTGTTATGGATATTGAACAAGAAAGGAAACCATCAAATTCCTTTTAGTGACCTGAGGAGATTTCCCAGAGCCTTTCTAGTGTATTATATGACATTCATTTGTTGTTGCTAAAATCCCCCAATATTTCATAACTCTTATGAAATTCAGAGAATGTCATCATTTGCTTTTGTGGGTTTAAAATAGTTTTTATCTAGAACTCCATGTGTACATGCCATTGAGGATGAACTTTTGGATACTTAGTAACATTCCAGTAAGCTTGCTCAGTGTTATCCAGTGTTCCTGGAAATCTGATTTTTAATGTATTAAACAACAATCCATTCTGAATATCAAGACATGGAGTTGCTGTATGAAGCAACAGTTAGAACCGGACACTGAAACCCAGACTGGTTCCAAATCGGGAAAGGAGTACATCAAGGCTGCATATTGTCACCCTGCTTATCTAACTTGAATGCAGAGTACATCATGTGAAATACCATGCTGGATGAAGCACAAGCTGGAATCAACACTGCGGGGAGAAGCATCAATAACCTCAGATATGCAGATGACACCACCATTATGGCAGAAAGTGAAGAACTAAAGAGCCTCTTGATGAAAGTGAAAGAGGAGAGTGAAAAAGTTGGCTTAAAACTCAACATTCAGAAAATGAAGATCATGGCATCCGGTCCCATCATTTCATGGGAAATAGATGGGGAAATGATGGAAACAGTAACTGACTTTACTTTCTTGGGCTCTAAAATCACTGAGGACAGTGACTTCAGCCATGAAATTAAAAGACACTTGCTCCTTGGAAGAAAACCTATGACCAACCAAGACAGCATATTAAAAAGCAGAGTTATTACTTGGCTGAAAAAGGTCTGTCCAGTCAAAGCTATGGTTTTTCCAGCAGTCATGTATGGATGTGAGAGTTGCACTGTAAAGAAAGCTAAAGGCTGAAGAATTGAGGTTGTTGGACTGTGGTCTTGGAAAAGATGCTTGAGAGTCCCTTGGACTGCAAGGAGATCCAACCAGTCCATCCTAAAGGAAATCAGTCCTGAATATTCATTGGAAGAACTGATGCTGACACTGAAATTCCAATACTTTGGCCACCTGATGCAAAGAACCGACTTACTAGAAAAGACCCTGATGCTAGGAAGAACTAAAGGTTGGAAAAGAAGGAAAACGACAAAAAATCAGGTGGTTAGATAGCACCATGGTTTCAAAGGGCATGAGTATGAATAAGCTGCGAGAACAGGTGATAGAGAAACCCAAAGTTCGCAGTCCACGGAGTTACAGAATAATGGGACAGAGCTGAAAAAATCAACTAAGCAGCCCAAGTAAAGTGAAATCACTCAGTCGTGTCCGCCTCTTTGCAAGGCCATGGACTAGTAGCCTACCAGGCTCCTCCCTTCATGGGATTTCCCAAGCAAGAGTACTGGAGTGGGTTGCCATTTTCTTCTCCAGGGGATCTTCCCGACCCAAGGATCAAACCCGGGTCTCCCGCATTCCAGACAGACGCTTTAACCTGTGAGCCACTGGGGAAGCCCAAAACCTAATGCAATAAACACACACACAGAAAGCTAGTGAGTATAACAACCCCGGAAAAAAAAAAAAAAAAAAACCTGTCTCAAAAATTTCATTTTATAAGGTCTATTCTTGTACACAACCATATTGGCTTTGTCAAGCTTACAAAGCCTCCAAAAATTGCGAGAGACGCAGCCTATACTTTTCTACCGTCTATCCGCCTACTAAGCGCAGCACGAAAGACCCACCTTGAGAACGAGCACTCCTAATCCATTTAGGGTGAGCAGCGTCAAGGGTAAGTCTGGGTCAAGAGTTTGTGGCAGATCTTTTCACTTAAGTGCTTGAAGGTTCATTCATCGAAATATTACGTTTAAAAGAAATTTACGATGAATTAAAACAGTAAATTCAATCTATATTGCGCGCAGCACATGCTGGTTATGCAAATAAACACTGAGTCTCCGCCCCCGAGATTCACGCCTTTCCCCGCCCCCACTCTTGGGAAGCCAACTTCCTGTCCCTTGTTCCCAGGCCTCAACTCCATATTTTCTTCTCCTCAACACTGAGTCTGATTTCTTCTCAATAAGGATTTTGTTGATGGCTTAAGATAATGATATAGGGGTGCTGGATTTGACACAGAGAAGGTTCACTATAATGTCGAATGAAATAGAGTGCCTAACCTCCTCAGTAGTGCCTAGACTATTTGCGACCCCATGGACTGTAGCCCTCCAGGCTCCTCTGTCCATGGGCTTACCCAGGCAAGAATACTGCAGTGGGTTGCCATCTCCTTCTCCAGGGGATCTTCCTGACCTAGCACACTGATTATCTGTGCCATCTCACACACAGATAATCATCCTATGAGTCGCTTACCCAACAGGATGCTTTTCTGATGCGTGTGATAATGACCTATAAAGTACATCTCTGAAACAAGAGTCCACTAATATCCTAAAGAAAAACCACAGAGGTGAATAAAGCTTCAATTTGATCTGAGGGATAAGAAAAAGGGTTTGTACCGGGGTTCTTGGTGGAAAGTGACGGTGGCGCCTTTTGTGTTTCCTGTTTTGGTGAGTGCCGCTGTTGCCAGTCCAGTTGCTCAGGATCGAAACCACAAAGTCATCATAACATCTCTCCTCCTCCTCACACCCCACAGCCAATTAGCTGGCCAATCCTGTTGATTCTATGACCTCAACGTGTTAGGCATCTGACCCCTCCTGTTCACCGCCCATAGTTCCTTCTGCCTGAATTCTGCCATGGCCTTGGCATTGTCTGCATCCTTTCCCCACCACGCCTCTCCACTGCCACCACATTTCTCTGCCTGTGATTTGGATGATATAATTTCCTTGCTTACAAGTCAGGAGGAATTGCTATTGCAAACAGCATGAAGGGTAGGATCCTCAAGCTGATATTCCAACTATAACAGTATGGTCCACAAGGACCAGCATGGTTTACCCTGAGGAGACACAGACAAATACAGAATAATCACTGAGAAATCTCTCTAGATGTTCTTTCCTTTTTTCCTATATTTGTTCGGATTATATTCATGGAAATGTAATTATGTATCTGTTGAATCTGCTAATCGAGTTCTCAAGTTTGCAAATTTAAAAAGTATTTTAATATTCTTTTTTGAGTAGCTCAGTTTTACTCTTGAAAATCATATGTACCAATAGACCAGACAGTGACAATTTAAAACTGATTGAGAAGCACTGTTTTACAGTAGTGTTACACCAAGTGAAGTCCCTGAACTGGCAGTGTCCCTATTACTTGGGAGCTGGTTAGAAAAGCAGAATTTCGGGTCCCACCCCAGACTTACCAACTCAAGACTCTCTGGTGGTGGATCCCGGAAGCCTGTGTTTTAACAAGCCCTCCAGCTGCTGGCATTTGAGAGACACCGATTAACAATCATTCCACTGTGCCTTCAACCCCCTGTAGCTCCTGGTGGCCACAAAGCACTTCAACTGTGGCTAGTACAATTGAGAAACTGAATCTTTAACTTTATTTTGTTTCATTGAAACCTACACAGCCACTTGTAGCCAGTGGTTGTCATATTGGACTACACTGGTCTAGTCCCTATATTCTGTCCTTAAAAGGACAGCCATAGTACCACCTCTGTGCCGTATTTTTAAGCTTTCCAGTCCACAAAGGAAGATTTGCTTTCCAAACCCAGCACTCTCATAGTAATCTATTACATTTCAGCTATCTCTCAATATTTTCACCTCTTCCAAGAAGACCCCCAGGATCTTCCATATTTAAATTAATTTCCTTCCTTGTTTTCTTTCTACAGTGTTCTTTCTCTGACTCTCTTATAAAACTTATTACTCTCTTGCTTTGTGCCCAAGTTATTTAGGGATGGGTTTGTCCTCCCCCAGATGGAAGACTGTTGGTCTCATCATCTTTTATCCCACGACGGCACCGACCAGATAGTTTGCAAAATGGGAGACATTCATCAACCATGTAATTGAATTAAACCTCCATGAAACCAGAGAGAAAAGTCTTCAACACCAAAAAATGCATCCTTAGGTCTTAGAAGTCAGGACAGATCAAAATGTTAACATATACAATTTAGATTAGAATAGGAAAAATGTTAAAGTCATAGTGAAACATTTGTCACAGGATCAAAATACATTGTTATAAAAATAAACACAGTGCCTGCTTCATCATTTCTTTAGCAGCAGGAAAGCATTTTCCCTTGGCAATCCTCTACCTCCATCAGAACTGTTCCTTAACTAAATTTGAGATTAAAAACAGACTTCTAGCTTTTTTTTTTTTAAGCCACTCCTATTGGAGAAGCATATTCTTTGTGATATAAAAGCAGTTTTCCTATCAGTTTCCTGAAAGATATTAGACTTCTGAATGGATCGATATTTTGCCGATAAAAAAGGTAATCTTTATTTTTATAGAAAAGGTGAGAAGAAAACACAATTCACTCTGCTTTATTTCAGAGTTCTATACTTGATCTTGTTTTTACAAAGCTATAAAATTAAAATACATGAAATTAACCACACCAAACCAAACAATAAGGTGGTTAATAATTAAATATATTCTGCCATCAATGTTATAAACCTCATTAGATTTTTATAGGGATTGCACACCCACACTGACTCACAAATACAGCACTGCAAAGAACTTACACTTCACAATGCCCTCACACAAAAGTGAATGGGAAATGTATGTTACTTTCCAACAATGGGCAATGGCAGCATTCATGTGAGATTTGAAAACCTGAATGTCAAATACAATTGACAGTTTTCCGTGTGCCTTTAATTATGGAAACTCACCAACTAACATCAATGCCAACCCCCCTTATAAGTTGTATTTTCAAAATTTTTACACTGTCTGACTGTGCCATGGTGGAGAAGCACACAATTCAACAAGCTCCAAGCATCCACACAAGACACATTTGATGTTCTTAATCTTTTCTGAGAAGCTTGGAAGAATACAGGTTTCTAGGCAATACTTTCTATTTATTGTGGGTACGAATTTAGATGAAGAATAGGCTGGTAGTCCAAGATTACATATTTAATGTTAATAATCTGCTATTTATTAGAACATAATGGCAAAAATATTTCAAGACATGTGCATAACTGGAAAATAGATACCACAGTACAAAAAATATATTTATAGTTATATAAAAAATAAATAAAATATATGTGAAAATACAGAAGAAGAACTTTAACTCCAAACTGTTAAAACTGGATTCCCTTGAGTGAGTAAGTAATGGTGGTGGGGCAATGAAGAATACATTTTCATCAATTTACTTTATATATTTTTTCTAGTTTGACTCTTTTATAACAAGAATGTTTCCACATACTACTCGTGTAGCTGAAAGTAAGAATTATTTTAAGAAAATAAGAAATTCTATTTATAGAAAAGTGAAAGAAATATTTTTTGCCCTGACAGAATATTTTTCCCTTAAACTGTAATACAACCCAAAGCCAAGTTTTAAAAAAATGTTTTGTTAGGAAAACACAATAAAAAATTAAACAAGGCTCCCTAATGAACTGTGATTAACTCTCATTAATGATAATGAATGTTTATATAGTACTTTATAGTTTAGAAATTGCATTTTACATTCATTATCACATTTATTAATTGAACGATGAGACCAATTTCACCATCATCATTTTACAAATGAGGAACTGAACCTCAGGGATGTTAAACTATTCATGGCATTTGGTCCCATCACTTCATGGGAAATAGATGGGGAAACAGTGGAAACAGTGTCAGACTTTATTTTTCTGAGCTCCAAAATCACTGCAGATGATGATTGCAGCCATGAAGTTAAAAGACACTTACTCCTTGGAAGGAAAGTTATGACCAAACTAGATGGCATATTCAAAAGCAGAGACATAACTCTGCCAAGAAAGGTCCATCTAGTCAAGGCTATGGTTTTTCCAGTGGTCATGTATGGATGTGAGAGTTGGACTGTGAAGAAAGCTGAGCACCGAAGAATTGATGCTTTTGAACTGTGGTGTTGGAGAAGACTCTTGATAGTCCCTTGGACTGCAAGGAGGTCCAACCAGTCCATTCTAAAGGAGATCAGTCCTGGGTATTCTTTGGAAGGAATGATGCTGAAGCTGAAACTCCAGTACTTTGGCCACCTCATGCGAACAGTTGACTCATTGGAAAAGACTCTGATGCTGGGAGGGATTGGTGGCAAAAGGAGAAGGGGAAGACAGAGGATCAGATGGCTAGATGGCATCACTGACTCGATGGATGTGAGTCTGAGTGAACTCCGGGAGTTGGTGATGGACAGGGAGGCCTGGCGTGCTGCGATTCATGGGGTCACAAAGAGTTGGATACGACTGAATGACTGAACTGAACTGAACCAACCCAAGTCATAAGTGGCAGAGCCAGGATTTGATCCAAATTCTGACTCCAAAGCTCAGGCATGACCCACTATACTCCCTCAACCCAAGGAGATGCAGCTCAGAGAAACTGACTAACTGAAACTGCCTAGAGAAGTTAAACAACCTAATCTAGACAATTAATGACTTAGTAAAGCTTTTTTTGGGGGGCTCCAAAATCACTGCAGATGGTGATTGCAGCCATGAAATTAAAAGACGCTTACTCCTTGGAAGGAAAGTTATGGCCAGTACTTTGGCCATCTCATGCGAAGAGATGACTCATTGGAAAAGACTCTAATGCTGGGAGGGATTGGGGGCAGGAGGAAAAGGGGACAACAGAGGATGAGGTGGCTGGATGGCATCACCAACTCGATGGATGTGAGTTTGAGTGAACTCCGGGAGTTGGTGATGGACAGGGAGGTCTGGCATGCTGCAATTCATGGGGTCACAAAGAGTCGGACATGGCTGAGCGACTCAAGTGAACTGAACTGAAAGCTTAATGTATTCATTTGAAACAATTCTGTATGAAATAGTAATATTTTATACAGGCTAAAAAGTCTTTAATAACTTCCCTCCATAATCTTTCTAGTGAACCTTTCTTCAATCAGAAGAACCAGTAGTGGGAGAAAATGACAAGTTTCACTGGATCCCAATCCCATGCTCATGGTTATATCCCATGTTAGGGCCATTCATTGTTCATTCACTTGTCCCACAGAGATGTATTGATCTCCCAATGTGTTGCTTATTGTGTATGTAGGAAACAGGGTCAGGGAGAAGAATGAAGCATCCTTCCTGCTTTTGTGGAACCCCATGTTCCTGGGAAATAGGTATAAAAGAATGAACCCCACATGAGATAAAGAAGGGCAATACCAGAGTATGTGCTGCACTGACTGAAGTAGTTCTCAAGATGGGTGACTCTGCCACCCTGGGGTTGTTCAACAATATCTGGACACATGTTGGTGGTCATACCTGGGGAGTTGGCATGTATCAACAGTAGGCAGAATCCCGAGATGCTGTTCAGCATCCTATAATGAACAGGACAGCCTCCACAGCAAAGATTTTTCTGGTCCCAAATGCTAATAGTGCCAAGGTTTAGGAATATTTTGCTTCATCATATTACTCGTTCCAGATTTTAAGTGAAAAAATTTATACTGGCTAAACAAAAGGAATTTATAAGTCCACAATAATGAGTGGACTAAAAATGTAAGTCATCTCTTGTTGAATAAAAGCTCTAATCCTATTTTCATCTGTCTGTGAGAATAAGACAAAAAATAACTTTTCTAGAAGTGGGCTAATAATACATGACAGGCTTTGCCACTTTTCGGGGAATGAATTCCTATTCTCTGCCCCACACTTGGCCAAGCTCCCATCACCTCTCCCTTCTGAGATTGATGTGCACCAGGATCAGATTGGCTTATGTTCAGCACTCTTAACAAATCCCCCTGCACTGGGGATAGCATTCAACCAGCTTCAACATCTACAGAGTGCCTGTAACCAGGACCCTGACGACCTGGGACCCTCATCATGTTTACCCTGCTTAGCCACAGTGATCCCAATTAAAAGGCTTCACATATTCTGTGTCCTCTAAGTCTCCTCCCCTACCATTAAATCCTTCTGTTTCACACCACAATCTAAATACAGAATAGAACAGAATAGAATATTACACTTTCACTTCATCATGCGAGTGCGGGCTCAGTCGTTCAGTTGTGTCTGACTCTTCGTGATCCCATGGACTGTAGCCCAACAGGACTGTCTATGGGATTCTCCAGGCAAGAATACTGGAGTGGGTTGCCATTTCCTCCTCCAGCGGATCTTCGCAACTCAGGGATCAAATCAACATCTCTTGTGTCTCCTGCACTGGCAGTTGGATTCTTTTACTACTGCACCAATGCATATCTTTAAAGTGAAAGTTTTAGTCACCCAGTCGTGTCCAAGTTTTTGTGATCCCATGGACTGTAGCCCACCAGGCTTCTCTATCCTTGGGGTTTCCCAGACAAAAATACTAGTGTGGTTTGCCATTTCATTCTCTAGAGGATATTCCCACCCCAGGTATCGAACACAGGTCTCCTTCATTGCAGGCAGATTCTTTATTGTTTGAGATACCAGGGAAGCCCAAATAGCATGCCCTCAAAAAGGCTTTCCCTAACTTCCCATTTCCTTTCATCACACCTGTCCTTATGCATTCTCCCCACTTCTCTGCCCTACTCTGCACCCCTCGCCCCATTGGCTTTGTATGACATAAGCACTGTTGCTAGCTAACTCAGGCTTAGATTCAGCCAATGGGAAGCAACGGTAAGAGATCAGAGGGCTGGAGGAGTTGGACATCCAGGTATTTCGACCTCCTTTCCTTCTTAAGTGCCTCCTAGGTGCCTCTAGGTGCTTCTTAGGTGCCTCTAGGAGGGTATCTCCTGCTAGCACCCTGGCTCTCATTAAGCCTTGGTGCTACACTCTGGCCCCTTCATTAACAAAGTTTCATCTGAATCATCTAAAGTGAATTTTGTTTCAGTGTAAATCAGTACAGATTCTTTGGATTATTTTTCATATAGATACTTCTACAGCCCCCAGGCATTTTTCCTGTCAGCTCCTATCAGATTTTATCAACATGTGTATGGGTGGCTGTAACAATATTTTGATTCTTTGTGTACTGTCGCCTGACCTTGCACAATTAGGTATGTTCCACAGGGATCGTGGCTGTTTGGTTAAGGACAGTCGAATGGATGGATTAAAGGGCAGGGCTTGTCATCACTGAAGATAGATACCTGAAATAGGAAATTAATCTCTAGTAAAAAACAGTGTTAATACAAGGAATTTATGGATGAACAAAACATATGGGAAGGAAAAAGTTTGGAGCTTTAAGTACATTCATGCACTCACTCCACTGACATTTGTCCAGCACCTTGCAGTACCACATTCTTCATGAGGCATGGGAAATAGAGGCATGAAAAGGAAACAGTCTCTTTTCTCAAAGGCTTATGGGGAAGATAGAAATGTAAAGATAATGGGGCACCTGAGACACCTGAGCTGGGGGCACAGTAAGGTCAAGAAAGAGACTGCTAGCAAAGGTGGAAGATTTACAAGGAAAGCATCTGGAAATATATATAAAAAATAAGAGCATGTTTCATTTTTGTTCAGAAAACATGAAGGCTAATATGACCATTAGGAGAAGACTCTTGAGAGTCCCTTGGACTGCAAGGAGATCCAACCAGTCCATCCTAAAGGAGATCAGTCCTGGGTGTTCATTGGAAGGACTGATGCTGAAGCTGAAACTCCAGTACTTTGGCCACCTCATGCAAAGAGTTGACTCATTGGAAAAGACTCTGATGCTGGGAGAGATTGGGGGCAGGAGGAGAAGGGGACGACAAAGGATGAGATGGCTGGATGGTGTCACCGACTCGATGGACATGAGTTTGAGTGAACTCCGGGAGTTGGTGATAGACAGGGAGGCTTGGCGTGCTGTGATTCATGGGGTCGCAGAGAGTCAGACATGACTGAGCGACTGAACTGAACTGAACTGAATATGATCATAAATTCTTTGTTCCTCAAATTGAGGGAGGAAGGGAAGGAAGTTGCATTCAAGCCAAAAGGTTGCTCTGGGCTGTCTCAGCCCAGATAAAAGGGTCCAGTTTGCATTGGCAGGCAAAGATGCAATGACATGAAAATTGCCTGTGTTTTACAAGACTCCAAACATGTGGGTTCTGATCATAATGGGAGCCCAAATGGTGCAATTGTAGAAGCCTTCAGCTAGAGTTCCTGCATTTTCCAAGTTGAGGAAGGCTTAAGTGATTTACCTGCTGTCAAGTTTGATACACATATGTGTACCACTGTGTGGTATATATGGGTGTGCGTGATTACAATATGACATTTATAATCCCCAAGGTAACAGTTACATTCACCAACATTCTTTCTGCCTTGAAATATTAAGAACTAATCTAACATCTTTTTTCATTGAAGGAATGTTTTCACCCTCCTGTTGAGAGGAAAACAGTGACATTGACAAATGATTTTTTCATCTTCATGATTTTTGTCAGTGAGTTTCCCTGTCTGGGCTTTCCTGGTGGCTCAGTGCCAAAGAATCCACCTGCCAATGCAATAGACCAGGGTTTGATCCCTGGGTTGGGAAGATCCTCTGGAGAAGGATATGGCAACTCACTCTAGTGTTCTTGCCTGGAGAACTCCATGGTCAGAGGAGCCTGGTGGGCTATAGACTATGGAGTGGCAAAGAGTTGGACATGACTGAGCAAAAAACACTTTGCCCATTTCCAGAGAGGTCACCATGAGTCACAAATCATTCTGATTAGAACCAAGTAAACACTTAGCTTCTGTCATCCATCAGATGTTTATAACTGGGGTTGGCAAACTTTTGTGATAAAGGTCAGTTAGTAAATATTTTAGGTTTTGTGAGCCATATGGTCCCTTTCAACAATTCAACATGGTCACTATAACAGGAAGACAGCCACTGACAAGGCGCACATGAATGGGCATGGTTCTGTTTCAATCAGTAGCAAAAAGAGATGGCAATCTAGATTTGGCCTCTGGGGAATAGTTTGTCAGCCCTGCACTAGACTATACAGAAGGAAAGAAAAAAAAAATGAACTGGGAACAAGGGAGACAGCTCCAAACCAAGTGGGAAAAAAATGAAATCACTGATGGAAACACTGCAGGGGTACAAAGGAGATAATGTTCTAGTTGTAAGATACACTAAGGGAATGATAATAAATCAATAAACTCTGGGTGCCCATGTGAGAAAATAAAATTGATCAGTAGAATTTCCTACCAACTATAACCACTCTGCAAAAAAGTTCTATTTTTAAAAATATAAATAAATATACAGCTCAGACATAGGAGCTAACTGCAACATGGATGAGCCTTGAAAACATGATGCTCAGTGAAAGAAGCCAGACACAAAAGGCCATGTATTGCATGATTCCACTTAGATGAAATGTCCAGAAGAGGCAAATCCAAAGAGACAGAAAGCAAATTAGTGGTTGCCAGGGGCTGGGGAGGAGGAAATGGGGAGTGACTGCTAGTGGGCATAGGGTTTCTTTTGGGGGTGATGGAAATGTTCTGGATTAGAGAGCTGTGAGGGTGGCACAACTCTGTAAATGTACCCCAAAACTCACTGAATTGGATGCTTTAAAAGGGTGAATTGGGGCTTCCCTGGTGGCTCAATGGTGAACAATCTGCCTGCCAATGCAGGAGACATGGATTTGATCCCTGGTCCAGGAAGATTCCACTTGCCTGAAGCAACTAAGCCTATGAGCCACAACTACCGAGACTGTGCTCTAGAGGCCTGCTGAGTTTTCCTGGTGGCTCAGAGGGTAAAGAATCTGTCTGCAGTGCAGGAGACCTGGGTTCGATCCCTAGGTTGGGAAGATCCCCTGGAGAAGGGAATGTTTACCCACTCTAGTATTCTTGCCTGGAGAATCCCATGGACAGAGGAGCCTGGCAGGATACAGTCCATGAGGCCACAGAGTCGGACACGACTGAAGCAACTTGGCGCACACGCATGCAAAAATATAAGAAGAGAAATGGAAAGAGGAGTGAAGAGGATGTAGACATGGGAAAACAGCAAATAAATCAATTAATCATGTCAGTTACTGGGATGGTTCTCTATACATCAGATCGAACACAAATGGGCCTCTACCACAACCTGGGAACAATTTAAAGGTAATGCTTTACCCTCTCCCCTCCCTGGAAAGTGGTCATGGCTGTGTGATCTGTTTACATTAGTGAACAACAGATTTACCAGGATATAAGTTGATTACGGGCACTGGCTGCGAGCTTGTCAGCCTTCGTTGATCCTTTCCACAGTTCTGCAGGATATGCCTCCTAAATCCCATTTCATAGATGAGCAAACCAATTGTCAAAGGCCGTGTCTTTTCACCCATCCCTCCTGATCTCGCAGATCATCTCAGTGGATGGTGCCCCTAGCAGGAGGCAGGTGTCGGCCTGCACCTCACTTCCTGAATGTCCCTAAGCTGTGCCCTTTCCCTCAAGGGTGGTGCAGATGAGGCCCTGAAGACCAGTTCACAATACTGCCATCTGGACTTCAGCAGTTGGCTCTCAAATGGTCATCCTGTTTCTTCTCCTGCCCATAACTGCCAGAGGAATCTATTTTAACCTGCAGTCATCTCATATCCACTTCTACCTCCCCCCACCCATTTCAACTTTAGCTGAAGAAGTCAAGCTCTTCCCCCAGACTTAGAAGGGTCTAAATATACCCTGGCTCCTTTGGGTAGCATCTGTGTGGCATCCCACTCTCGCCCTTCATGCATCAACCTGTGGACCCTCCATACCAAGCCAGAGGCTGGCCTTGGCTGGTCCCTCCACCAGGAATGCCCTTCCCACGGCAGCTTCTTTCTTCAGATCACCTCTCACACTGTCCTCGCTTACAGTTCCCAAGGAGAGACAGTTCTTCAATCCCTTCCTCCTTTCCCTCCTCCTTCCATAGAATGTAAGCTCCATGAGAACATGAACTTTGTGCTGTTCACTGAAGGATCATCTGCCCCTACCCATTTGAGACACTCAACGACTTGTTGAAAGAATTAATGGATGCAGATGAAACCTGGCAAAGGTCCTATGTTTAGCTAAATGATTAAAGATTGAAATCTCACAGCACACAGTCTTGGCTCTGTGGAGCGCTAACCAATAAATGGGTGTTCTAATGACCACAGACTTCAGAAGGTCCTAATCAACACCGGCCATTTACAACTGCCCCCACCCCCAAAGTTCCATGTCTGAGACAAGTTTCTGCCTGGAGAGAGTTTTTATTACATACTCATAAAGCCCTGAATCATGTGGTTTACAGGGCAAGTGCTAATACAGTCATAATTATATTGGTGTGAACACATTGTCATAGAAATGTAGCAAACAGAGACATGGGCATTTAAGGGAAACCAGCTGCTCCCAACACAAGATCACCCGTTGCATAGGAACCAGTCAGCACGCACACAGCTAAGGAACTTGAACTGAGTGACTGAAGGTGACACACCCTATAAATCATGGAGTAAAATGACAGTTTGCAGCAACACCTTGTAGTAACCAACTCACTACCCAGAGAGTTATGCATCTGGGGGAATTCCTGTAAGTCATGGATACCACCTTCCCCCACATGGGGACTGCCGTTCATTCTTTTGTTTAATTAACTCAAACACAAAAGAAGGGCATTCAGTCTGTGGGTGATTTCTTTCTTTTCTCTTGGGAAGCAGATCAAGAAACAAGAAGGGACATGACTTCATTATACATTCAGCACTTACTTATTTTTTTTCCCCCTTTTTAATCTTTGAAATAACAGTTGATCCATTAAGAGACTTGAAGGTGAAAAATGTCAAGCCTTTGACCTTTTCTTAATTCAAACATGTACTGAGCCAATGAAAACATAACCCCCCCCCACCCCCGCCCCACACTCCATCTGCCCACAATTAGTACTTTCCATGGACTCATGATTCTAGAGTGAGGTTTCTCAGCCTAGGCACTATGGACATTCTGGATCAGATAATTCTCAGGGGCAGAGGCCAGGGGGGAGAGAGAGCTGTTCTGTGCATTTGGCCTGCACTCACTAAATGCCAGTAGCACTCACCCCTCAGCTGTGACAAACAAAGATGCCTCTGGACATTGCCAAAATTTTCCTGGACAGCAAAACCACTGTTCAAGAGGCAGTACATAAGAAACTAGAAGAAAAAGAACAGCAAATATTCTCTAATTATTTTCCCTTTTCAACATATGCTGACACATTTTCTATCTAGGATGGGCTAACTTATCAATCTGGAATGTGTACACACATGGCCCCTGTATCATTTGTTGCTGTGTTTGAATCATGGACATTGCCTGGAATGCCAGAAGGCCATGACTGCTCCTGGAGGAAGACTCCCTGAAATTCAATGCACAATTTTCTGCCTTCATCAAGGATTGTAAGCCAAGATTGCGCTTTTTTCTTTTTTAAATAACCAGGGTCTGGAAATGCCTCTAAGATTCAGCAATATTTGCAAGTGGTGGAAGGACCTCCAGACTGGTTTCAAATCAGACATTTAAAGATCATAATATTTGTATGAAGAGCTCTTTAAAGAGAAAGAAGAGAGCTGGCTTCAGTTTGAAACCAATGAAGAAACAAGTCGTTTGTCTCTGCCTTTTGGTAAAGTAACAAACCTCTCTTAATGACGATATATTTAGATTAACAACAGAAAGAACAGAACTAGCCCTGGTATCAGACTTACGAGATTTTACATTTTGAAAAGGCCATTAATCAGCAAACAATCTATAAAGACAACCTAAAGAAAATGTGTTCCAACTGCCTCATTCCCTTGTCTTGGTTATAATCCAGGAGTAAATCCTCCAAGTCTAAATCTTGCTACCCATAAAACTTCTTATCTGCCTTTACTCAGGAAAGGCCATCAACCAAACCTCTGCACACTGCTTTTCCCATGGAAGAAAGAGGCTGTAATTTTGCTCACTAAAAGGCACTAGGTGGGAAGGAAGACTAAGCACAGAATCTCCCATAAATCTTCCTGGGCCTTCTAGTGTAAAGCTGACATGGATTTAGACAAAGCTTTTCTTCGGGATTTTCATAAACTGTATTAATTGCCCAGGAATAATTTATCCTAATTGGAAAAGTGCATTTTAAAAGCTGATGACAGTCATACGTGGCTTATTTCACATTACACAGGAAGCTGACCAATGTAACACTTCGATGGCATCGCCACACTCCTGAAGGATTTTGTTTGCTTTCATGATTTTCTTCTATGACATTTTATGAGTTTTGATTTAGCACCAGATGCACATTTGGTATGAATGCTATAATTTCTTTAGGAGGGTGTTTACAGAGAGATGAAAAGTAGATTTGTATCATTTTAAAATCTTTTTCTTAGCTTTTCTATGGGTTAATGACTTTCATGGTGCAAGTCCTACATTTTTATTTGACCGAAGAGAAATATACTTGACATAGTCCATTTCAGTCTAACTGCAGTTTCGCTTAAAGCCCTCTGTGAATAGCTTGCATCTTGTGATCTATTTAATACCTTGACTTTCTTATTAACAAAACCAAAACTAGGCCATGTCCAAGGTGATCAGCTGGAGAGAATGTGGCTCATCAGAGAGGGTGGGTGTATACCCAGCTTTTCTCGAGAACAGAGAACAGTGTTGCTCTCCACAAATATGGAGGGTGGGGAGTATGGAAGGTCTGGGCCCTCAGATTCAGTTCAGTAGCTCAGTCGTGTCTGACTCTTTTCAACCCCATGAATCTTAGCACACCAGGCCTCCCTGTCCTTCACCAACTCCCGGAGTTCACTCAGACTCACGTCCATCAAGTCAGTGATGCCATCCAGCCATCTGATCCTGTCTTCCTCTTCTCCTTCTGCCCCCAATCCCTCCCAGCATCAGGGTCTTTTCCAGTGAGTCAACTCTTTGCATGAGGTGGCCAAAGTATTGGAGTTTCAGCGTTAGCATCATTCCTTCCAAAGAATACCCAGGACTGATCTCCTTTAGGATGGACTGGTTGGATCTCCTTGCAGTCCAAGGGACTCTCAAGAGTCTTCTCCAACACCACTGTTCAAAAGCATCAATTCTTTGGCGTTCAGCTTTCTTCGCATTCCCACTCTCACATCCATACATGACTACTGGAAAAACCATAGCCCTGACTAGATGGATCTTTGTTGGCAAGGTAATGTCTCTGCTTTTGAATATGCTATCTAGGTTGGTCATAACTTTACTTCCAAGGAGGAAGCGTCTTTTAATTTCATGGCTGTAATCACCATCAAAAAATAAAGTCTGACACTGTTTCCACTGTTTCCCCATGTATTTCCCATGAAGTGATGGGACCAGATGCCATGATCTTAGTTTTCTGAATGTTGAGCTTTAAGCCAACTTTTTCACTCTCCTCTTTCACTTTCATCAAGAGGCTCTTTAGTTGCTCTTCACTTTCTGCCATAATGGTGGTGTCATCTGCATATCTGAGGTTATTGATATTTCTCCCGGCAATCTTGATTCCAGCTTGTGCTTCCTCCAGCCCAGCATCTCTCATGATGTACTCTGCATATAAGCTAAATAAGCAGGGTGACAATATACAGCCTTGATGTACCCCTTTTCCTATTTGGAACCAGTCTATTGTTCCATGTCCAGTTCTAACTGTTGCTTCCTGACCTGCATATAGGTTTCTCAAGAAGCAGGTCAGGTGGTCTGGTATTCCCATCTCTTTCAGAATTTTCTACAGTTTATTATGATTCACACAGTCAAAGGCTTTGGCATAGTCAATAAAGCAGAAATAGATGTTTTTCTGGAACTCTCTTGCTTCTTCCATGATCCAGCGGATGTTGGCAATTTGATCTCTGGTTCCTTTGCCTTTTCTAAAACCATCTCGAACATCTGGAAGTTCACGGTTCACGTATTGCTGGGCCCTCAGATTAACTCCTGATTAGGGGCCTATTGAGCTTTTATTAATTACAATTTAAACACCCTTCTTTTCTTTGGATCTCCCATCAACTAATTCAACAGTTGCTTGGGGATCATACTGGCATCATAGATTCAGCTTAAGAGGAGTCTAAATGCTTACAAGTTACCTTCATGTAATTTCTGAAATGGCTTCCTTGGTGGCTCAGATGGTAAAAGCATCTGCCTACAATGAGGGAGACTGGGTTCAATCCCTGGGTGGGGAAGATCCCTGGAGAAGGAAATGGCAACCCACTCCAGTATTCTTGCCTGGAAAATCCCATGGACAGAGGAGCCTGATAAGTTACAGTCCATGGGGTCACAAAGAGTCAAGTGATCATGCATAATGACCATCTTGTAGCTGTAAATCAAGGAAATTAATGATTTGAATACTACATAAATAAAGTTGATTGTGTATGTAGATCATAGCATGAAGGCAGCAAAGAAAATCTTATCACAGCTTAAGGTCACAATTAATTCCCTTGGGTTATTTTATAAAAATATCATGCTTGGAAACTATAATTACCAAAAAGCATTCATTTATTGAGTTAATCAGGTGAGATATAACAAAAATCATGACAATTCAATAGACTTCCAGGAAGTTTAGGGTGGGCTTGAGATACCAAACAGACTGATTAAAGTTTCATTTAGACCCATGACGGGGTTGAAGAGATAGTAACATGCCATGAACACACCCAACACATGAGAGACCAGCAAGCATTCTTCCTACACCTTCACAACAGTTAGGCAAAGCCTGTATTTTTATCTCTGCATCTCCCAAAGGAGAAATTGAGATCTAAAGAAGGTAAGAAACTCTATCCAAGTCCAGACTTAATAGAAGTAGCTGAGCTGAAATCTATATGCTTCTCTGGAGCTACAGGTCTTTTTGCTCAGGCACAATAGACACCTACTTATACTGTCCTTCAAACCACCAAAATACTATGGTAGGCATGTCTAAAATGGTCTCCAATGGTCTGGACCTGCTGGTATTCATGACTTGGTATTTACCTTCCCTTAAGTAATTCTTTGCTATCTAATAGTATAGGGCAACATTGAGGGAAGCCACTTCCATGATTGGTCAGAAAAAGATCTCCTCCACTAGATCATACCCCCAAAATAGGCTTAAAAACAATATAGTGAACACATTGCCTCCTGGACCCAATACCTTTGCTTAATTCCTGTGTCAAAAGTATAAAACAGAAAGGGTGCATCCATTAGGCAGAGAAAAAAAAACAAACACATACATGTAACAAATTAATATAAATGAACAAAGAATAAGTACGTACTGAAGGACAGGAATTTTGGAAATCACCAGAGAATACCAATCAACACTGAGATTTAAACTAGTGGATGACTTGAATCATCACCTAAGAAATCATTTTGGTATCCTGGCTGATTGAGCTAGCTCTGCTTGGCTGAGCTTCATCAACAGGGAGCAGTCCTTTGTATTAGAAAGCTTTCACCTTTTTCGGAGCTTTTATCTTTTAACAAATGAATAGTTGAGACTCAAATTCAAAAAATTTGTGGAAATTTATAACTTTTCATTTTGAGGTCAACATGTACTCATCATACTAAGTTATGCTCCACCAGCACTATTTCTTAGTATTTAGAACACAGCCTGAGTTTGAATTCTTGTCAATTCACTTTCTAACTAAATAGTCTTAATCTCCTAATTCTATTTTATCATCTGTAAATGGGGATGAATATAAAGTCTTTGAGATGGAGATTTCCATATAAATTAAATGACATAAGTAAAATGTGTATATTATGCTTGGCACATAAGCAGCTGTTACTGTATTTTAAAGATTTTTTCCTTGTCTTTGGTTTTCTGAGGTTTGAATACGATATGGCTAGGTATAAACTCTTTGGTGTTTATCCTAGTTATGTTTCATGAACTGCTTGGATTCATGGTTTAGTTTCTGTCATTAGTTGTGGAAAATTCTCAGCCATTGTTACTTCAATTATTTTTTTTTCTGCCCCTTTCTCTCTCTCCTTCTCTTCTGATATTCCCATCATGTGTATGCTATATCTTTTACAATTGTCTCACAGTCTTTGGATACTATGTTCCTTTTTTTTCTCTTTGCATTTCAGTTTTGGGAGGTTTCTATTGGCATATCTTTCAGTTCACTGGTTCCTTGCTTGTCCATGGACAGTTTACTTATGAGCTCATCAAAGGCATTCTTCATTTCTGTTATAGTACTTTTGATTTCCATCATTTCCTTTTGATTCTTCCTTAGAGTTTCCATTTCTCTGCTTATGATACCCATATGATCTTGCATGTTGTCCATTTTTTTTCCAATAGAGCCTTTAGCAGTTATTCTAAATTACAGTTATTCTAAATCACAGTTATTCTAAATTCCTGATCTGATCATTCTGAAGTCTCTACCATACTTGAGTTTGATTTTGATGCTTACTTTTGTCTCTTCAGATTGTGGTTTTTCTTGCCTTTTAGGTTGTCTTGTAAATTTTGTTGAAAGTTGGACATGATGTGTTGAATAATAGGAACTGAGATAGGCTTACGTTGATCTGCCTAGGAATTAGGCTCCATTTTTTTGTACCTGTAGGTGTCAGAGGCTTTAATTTCCTCAAGTATTCTGTTTTTGTTTCATGTTGTTTCCCTTCCTGTGGTCTTTGTGTTTCCCTAAAATCTCCTTTTTACAGTCTGAGCATCACAGTTACTTCACTTGTAATCTACTGTCATTAGCCAGGAGCTTTATTAATACAGTGTGTGTATGTGGGGGGAAACAGTCTTTAATCCTATAATCAGTTCTTAATTTTTCAGTGTACCTGTATCCATGGGATGTGACCCTAACAAGTGCTTCTTAGCTTTTGTTTTACCCTCAAGCAAGATACGCAGGCTAAAGAGGGCTGAAATTGGGTAATTTCCTGTCTTTCAAGTCAGTTAAAGCTCTGGTAAATTTTTTTTCCCCCGCTGGTGAGGCTTTTGTTGTAAAGAATGTTCTGACTTTGTTTTAAAATACTTACCTTTCTCCTGGGATCATTTCAAAATTGTTACTTTTGTATTGCAAAATGGTTTCTTTCCCCCTCTTCTGTTCAAGCACTATAGGATTTTTCTCTGATTTTCACCATGAGATATAGTGGGAATCCTAGAGTTGAAATACACAAAAGTGTGGGGCTCCCAGTTACACTGAGTCTCCAGTAGTTTTTAACTCTCAAGATAGTCAATACTCTCAACTATTCACTGAAGTTATAGTTCAATTAAGTTATAGTTTATGTGTTACTACCAGCTACTGGGTCCAGTGGCTTACATTTTAGGTAAACTGATCTTTATTTTCTATATCTGTCTCTCTCTCCAGTTTTGAGGATGGGACTTTGTCCTGTGATTTCATTTTCTGATGGAGCTAAGTCATTGATTTTCAGTTTGTTCGTCCTTTTTCTTGTTAAGAGGGCAGAAGTGATGGCAGCTCTTTACATGCATGAGTGGAAACCAGATGTTTCTTCTGCCAAAATATTTTAAATTTATGAACAAGTTACACTCTTCCCAACTAGAGAGATCTATAAATCTAAAGATCTAGAAATCCAATTGTCCAAATGTGTTTCTATCACGGCACTCGAGTTTCTCACATTATCAACCATATCTTCTTATATGAAACAAATAAGAAATAGGCAAATGACTGCTCCTTTTTTGTAAGTACAAATGTTACTGCAGTTCATTCAGACAATATTCTTTTAAGTAATTTAACTGGCAATTAATGATCTGAAAAAGGAAAGAAAAAGTTCTCTCAACTCACAGAGGGAGGGATGGAGAGGGAATTCTTTTCATACTTAGAACTGAAGGAAAAATATTTAGTTAGAATACTCATTTTTAAAAAATCATAAAGAAAATAACACCAAATATAGTATATTAATGCATATATACGGAATTTAGAAAGATGGTTATAATGACCCTATATGTGAGATAGCAAAAGAGACACAGATGTAAAGAACAGACTTTTGGACTCTGTGAGAGAAGGCGAGGGTGGGATGATTTGAGAGAATAGCACTGAAACATCTATATTATCATATGTGAAACAGATCGCCAGTCCAGGTTCGATGCATGAGACAGGGTGCTCAGGTCTGGTGCACTGGGATGACCCTGAGGGGTGGGATGGGGAGGGAGGTGGAAGAGGGGTTCAGGATGTGGAACACATGTGCACCCATGTCTGATTCATGTCAGTGTATGGCAAAAACCACTACAATATTGTAAAGTAATTAGCCTCCAATTAAAATAAATACATTAAAAAATAAAATAATCAATTCTAGGAACTTTTAAAGAGAGACAGTGACAAATGACATATTAGCTTTCTACTGCTGCATAACAAATTACAATCAATTTAGTGAATTAAAACAACACTTTTTATTACCTCACAATTCTGGAGGCTTGAAATCTAGACAGGTTCTATTGGGTTCCATGCTCAGGGTCTCACAAGGCTGAAATTAAACTGTTGTATAGGTAGGACTCTTATCTGAAGGCTCTGGGAAAGAATCTACTTCCAAGATAATTCAGATTGTTGACCGAATTTAGTTCCTTGTGGTTGTAGGACTGAAGGACCATTTCCTTGTTGGCTGGTAGTGAAGGGTTGCTCAGCTCCTATTGGTTAATCTTCCATCTTTACACATGGCTCCTTCCATCTTCAAACACAGAAATGGCGCATCAAACCTTTCTCATGGTTTGAATCTCTGTCTTCCTCTTTGCCACCAGTTAGCAAATGTTCTCTGCTTTTAAGAGCCCATGGGACCAGATCATACCCAACAGACAAGTTCTCTATTTTAATAGGGAATAACATAATGTAGACATGGAAGTGTTATCTCATAACATCACAGATTCCAGAGACTAGGGCGGGACATCTTTGAGGGGGGTTGTATCCTAAAAATTCTGCCCATCACAAATAGGTATACAGAGGGCTCTTAGAATAAGAAAAGTCAGAAATATCCAGTACATTGGAAATTTTTCTAAGAACTAGGCCAATTCAGTCTGCAGAAGAAATGGGGAACAGGTTCTACATTTTTCAAACGCTATGTGTGGAAGAGATGGTATACATATACGCACCCCACAAACAAGATTAGGTACCTATTATGAGCCAAAGTATCTGTCAGATATTCAAAAAAAAAGTAAAAATGAATAATATAATCTCTGGTCTCATGTCCAGAGAAGAGAAGCTGACATGAAAGCTTCTAAGGTATTCCTGTCTGATAGATTTCTCTAGGATGATTCTATGTTATTCTTCTCTGTGATGAAATTATATATGATAACCATCAAAACTCCCTCCTATGAGGTCCATCTCTGTAATGATCTTCCATGATGTCCCTTTTTATGATATCCTTATCTGTGATGGACCTCTCTATGATGCAACCAATCTACAATGCCCTTGTATACGGTGCCCCTCCTGTGGTATTCCTCTTCATTATGCCTGTCTATATGAAGCCAGCATATAAGATGCCTATTTGAGAAGCCATATTTTTTAAAAAATTATTGTGGGAGAATAAGTGTAAAAATGGCATTAAGTATGTTCACAACATTGTATTACCATCACTACTATTGATTTCCCTAAGTTTTTCATCCTCCCAGACCAAAACTCAGTATACATTAAGTACCTACTCCTCACTCTCTACTCCTCCAGCCCTTATTCTCCTTTTTTTCATTTTATTTTTAAAAATTTATTATGCTTCTCTTTGATTTCCCTCCCCCAGCTTTACTGAGGTACACTAGACAAATAAAACTATATATTTAAAGTGTACAATGTGATTTGACATATGTGTGCATTGTGAAATGATTACTGCCATTAATGAACACATCCATCACTTCACATGACCTTCTTTGCAGGTCTATGTGTGCATGGTGATAATTCTTAAGATCTACTTACTCTCTTAGGAAATTTCATGTATACTATATTGTACATTAGATCCTCAGAACTTAATCATCTTAAAACTGAAAGTTTGTACCCTTTACCAACATCTCCCCACTCCCCAACCTATCCCCTCTGTTAGTATTTTAACAATATTAATTATTCCAGGCCAAGGACATGGGAGATATCTTTCCATTTGTGTATTCTTCAATTCTTTTAATCCATGTCTAACAGTTCTTAGCACACAGGTCTTTCATCTACTTGGTTAAATTTACTCCTAAGTATTCTATTGTTTTTGATGCTATTGTAAGCGGGATTTCCTTATTTTCTCTTTCAGATAGTGTGCTGTTAGTGTACAGAATCACAATTTTGTGTGTGAATTTGATATTTTGCAACTTTAGTGAATTAGTTCAAGCAGTTTTCTGACGGAATCTTTAGGATTTTCTGTATTTATTTTTCCTCTCTCTTTAGCATCCTTCTCTATGGCACCTTATCAGTGGGATAAACTGTCCTATAGGGGATGATATCCTTTTCCTAAAGGCAGCTGAGTAGAGACAAGATGGCCAGCAGTCATGGTTACCATAAAGGAGAATTCTGAGGTCACTTTTGACTAGATTGTTTGACTAACAAAAGAAGTCCATTGTGGCAGGTGGCTTCAAGTTGTTATTTTAGCATTTGAGATACATTTTCACTGATTCATCCAGACACCTTCCATATTGGTCCTTTTCTAGGGCCAGTGGCACAGTCCATTAAAAAATGACAGGGCCCAGTTTGTTGTGCTGTCTTTGATGAGGTAAAGAAAAAATTTTACCCTATTTTTGCTTCTATTTAACCATCATTTTTATAGTGGTTACTCTAGCCAAGGACTGTTGTAAGCACTTTATAAATATGAACACATTAAATCCACTTAATTCTAATTTTACAGATGAGGAATTGAGAACAGAGAAGTTGAGAAACATGTCCGAGTTAATATAGCTGGTAAGTGGAGATGCTGGGATTCAAACCAAGGCTGTCTGGCTAAGAATCTATGTTCTCCAGCATTGAGCTGAAAGGTTAATCTTTTTTTTTTTTTTTTTTTTTTAAGACTGACAAGCTGCAAAACAAAGGTACAATTCTTGTGCTAATTAAGGAGTCAAATCAAGTCCAAAAAGGGAAAGAGACTTTCATTGACAGTGATTTTGACACAGAGAGTACATGAATGTGAGTGGGGAGAATTATGGGTGGGAGGGTAAGCAAAGCTAGACTGTAAAGAAGACACTTGTCAGGGCTATTGACATTTGAAACCACGAAGGATCAGGCTAGGACTGATCCATGATGAAGTTTCATATGAAGAGTAGTGAAATGAAGAAAATGTAGATAATTTAAAAATTTGTTCATAAAGCTAAATTTATTACAGAAATAACTGTTCTTTAAAATTACAGCCTGCTTATATTTTTCAATAGTAAAATGTCCGTTTTTTTTTTTTTTTTACTATTTTGTGTGTAAGAAGGTGTTTTGTTATTGTAATATGGCAAAATTTAAAGTCAAAAACTCATATTAGTCTCCTGCCATTCAGAAAAAAACACAAATAAGATACTCAAGAATAAACCTATTTAAGGATGCAAAAGACTTATTTAGAAAACTATACTAATGAAAGATATCAAAGATGACACAAACAGTTGGAAAGATATACCATGTTCTCAGATTAGAAGAGTCAATATTGTTAAAATGACTATGTCACTCAAGGCAATCTACACATTCAATAAAATCTGTATCAAATTACCAATGGCATTTTTTCACAGAATTAGAACAAAAAGTTTTTAAATTTGTATGAGACACAAGAGACTCCAAATAGCCAAAGCAATCTCATGAAAGAAAAATGGAGCTACAGGGATCATACTCCCTGACTTCAAACTATATTATAAGTTTACAGTAATCAAAACATTATGTTACCGGCACAAAAACAGAAATAAAGATCAATAGAACAGGCTAGAAAACCCAGAAATAAGCCCACACACTTATGGTCAATTAATCTTTGACAAAGGAGGCAAGAATATACAATGGAGAAAAAGTCTCTTCAATAAGTGGTGCTGGGAAAACTGGACAGCTACATGTGAAAGAATGAAATTAGGCACTTCCACGGTGGTCCAGTGGTTAAGACTCCATGTTCCCAATGCAAGGGGCCCAGGTTCAATCCCTGGTCAGGGAATGCATGCTGCAACTAACAGTCCACATACTGCAATAGAGTCCACACGTTGCAACTAATAACTGGCATAGTCAAATTAAAAAAAAAAAACTAAACAAATGGAATTAGAACATTCTCTAACACCACACACAAAAATAAACTTGAAATGGATTACAGTTCTAAATGTAAAATCGGATACTATAAATCTCTTAGAGGAAAACATAGGCAGAATACTGACATAAATAGCAGGCAATGTCTTTTTGGATCCATCTCTTAAGGTAATGAAAATAAAAACAAAAATATACAAATGGGGCCTAAGTAAACTTAAAAGGTTTTGCACAGAAAAGGAAACCACAAACAAAACAAAAAGACAATATACAGAATGGGAGAAAATATTTGCAAATGATGTGACCTACAGGGGATTAATCTCCAAAATATACAAACAGCTCATACAGCTTAATAAAAACAAATAACTCAATCAAAACAGGGTAGAAAAACTAAATAGACATTTCTCCAAAGAAGACATAAAGGTGGCCAAAGGCACAAGAAAAGATTCTCAACATCACTAATTATGAAAGCAAAAGTGTTAGTCACTTAGTCATGTCCAGCTCTTTGCAACTCCAAGGACTGTGGCCTAGCAGGCTTCTCTGTCCCTGGGATTCTCCAGGCAAGGATAATGGAGTGGGCTGCCATTTCCTTCTCCAGGGCATCTTCCCAACACAGGGATCGGTTCTGGGTCTCCTGCATTGTGGGTGGATTCTTTACCAACTGAGCCACCAGGGAATGAGAGAAATGCAAATCAAAACTACAATGAGGTATCACCTCATGGCCATCATTCAAAATAATCAATGCTGGAAAGGGTGTGGAGAAAAAGGAATCCTCCTATACTATTGCTGGGAATGTAAATTGGTATAGCTACTTTAGAGAACAGTATAGAAATTCCTCAAAAAACTAAACATAGAGCTATCATTTGATCCTGCAATTCCACTCCTGGGAACATATACAGAGAGAATCATAATTTAAAAAGATACATGCACCCCAATGTTCACAGCAGCACTATTTACAATAGCCAAGACACCTAAATGTCCATCAGTGGAGGAATGGATAAAGAAGACATGGTACATATATATAATGGAATATTGCTGAACTATTAAAAGAATGACATAATGCCACTTGCAGCAACATAGATAGACCTAGAGATTGTCATACTAAGTGAAGTAAGTCAGACAGAGACAGAGACAGTTTTGACAGAGAAAAGGGGGGTGAGAGGCAGGTTACAGTGGGGATAGATAATTCTCATTTATGGTTAGGAAACTAAACTTGAGTGACCACATGGAAAACATGTATTTTAGCTTATTACATGCATGTAGTTGCATTTCGCTTGTTGTTAGGTTGCCATACCTTTAAGACACGTGGGGAAGAGGAATGACATAAAGAAATTAATTTCAACTATAGCTCTGAAGCAAGAATACTGGCAACTCCAAAATTACTTGTCTCAATAAAAAAAAATCAATCATTCCTCAGCTTTTCTTATCACCTCCTCTTTTCCAGTCATGGCAATCTCCCCCTAGATTGGAAACTAGATAAACATCAGCATCCTAAAATCCCCCTGGGCTTCCCTGGTGAGTCAGTGGTGAAAAATCCACCTGCCAGTGCAGGAGAAGATGAGTTCCTCCCTGGTCTGGGAGGATCGCACATGCTGCGGAGCAACTAAGCTCACAAGCTGCAACTACTGAGCCCAGGTGCTACAATTACTGAAGTCCTTAGTAGCTGAATGTGCTCTGCAACAGGAGAAGCCACCGCAATGAGAAGCCTGATCACCACAACTAGAGGGTAGCCCCCACTCAATGCAACTAGAGAAAAGCCCGTGCAACAATGAAAACCCAGCACAGCCAAAAAATATTAAAATAAATACATTAAAAAAGAAAAATCTCCTCCCTGAGTGTCTCTATGAGAGGTCAAAGCAATGATCAGGTATTCCTGTCTCCATTAGCAAGTCAAGCCATTACAGTCCCCCTCTGACTGGACTGGACCAGAGTCGGGAGGACATCTGAGGCTGGATTTTATGTCCTTTCCAGTATGTGTGGCAAAAAATACCGGCCTCTCAGTCGCCACCCTAATTTGCCCTAGGAAGTCATGTGGGAAGTATGCCTGAGTCCCCTTGAACCAATGCAGAGTTAATCACAAGCAAGGGCACTGTAAATTGAATGCTCACCTGTGATCAACTGGAGATGCCAGTCTCCCTGTATGCTTCCCTTCAGACTGTACAATTGCAGTGAGAAGGTTGTCTCAATAACCTAAAGGCCTGGAAACATTTTTAAAAATCTGAATTGGCCTATTCCTGGAGACTAGTGCTGAGCCTACTGGGATATCATCAATCTGCAGGTTTCCCCTAGCACTGAAGACATATTCCATCCTATAATTGAAAAATAGATTTGATTGAAATTCCATTGTGTTAGAGCTTACACTTGGGTCTCTTTGTAGAGGGGTCTGGGCAATAGGGAGACGGTCTAGTTCTGAAAAAAGACACTCCATAGACACTTGTGGAGAATGCTGCAAAAATGGGCCAGAGTGATGTTTGAATAAGGATTCTGAGACCTCTTTGGAGACTGTGGGGTTAGACTGAAGGAGGTGATGGATGGAGAACCCAGACAGGAAACAGCAAGTTGTGGCCTCCCATCCTGGAAGTGGCACTTGTGGAGTCCTATTGTAGGCTGGGGGCTTCCTAGGTGGCTCTGTGGTAAAGAATCTGCCTGCCAATGCAAGAGGTGCAGGTTTGATTCCTAGGTCAGGAAGAAGGAAATGGCAACCCACTTCAGTATTCTTGCCTGGAGAATCCCATGGGCAGAGGAACCTGGTGGGCTACAGTCCACAGGGTTGCAAAGAGTTGGACATGACTGAAGCAACTGAGCAGGCACATACGCCAAAGCCATTCTTAGCTGGTGGGCCATACAAAAAGAAGTGGAGACCCGGATTTAGCCTGCAGGCCATAATTTACCAATACCTGCTGGAGGATCATACTTGATTTTTTTCATGTACTTTCCATAGTTTACTTCTAGAAAGTTTACAAAAGTATTGGTTGGCCAAAAAGTTCATTTGAGTTTTTCCATTGTATCTTAATGACTTTTTGACCAACCCAATAGAATAGATCTGTTGACAACCAGAGAGTGAAAACTACTAAGTGTAACTAGGCATTTTACATCATAATAATGCCAATTTTGGGTTTCTAGAGTGGCTCAAAAAATAATGTCATTATGTATGGCTTTTAAAAAATTATTTCTTTAGGCTTTTTTAAAATCCAAAGTTGGGATTTATAATTTTATTTATTTATTTTATTGGAGTATAGCTGATTTACATCTGTTAGTTTCAGGTATGTAGCAAAGTGAAGCAGTTATACATATACATACCCACTCTTTTCCAGATTCTTTCTCCTTATAAGTTATTACAGAATACTGAGTACACTGTGTTTTTTTAAAAAACCTTTTTTTTTTACTTGATATTTTCACTGACATAAATATAAATTCACATGCAACTGTAAGAAATAACACAAAGAAACTCCATGTACCATTTGCCTTATGGTAATAGTTTGTAAAACAGTAGTATAATATTACAAAGAGGATATTGACATTGATATAATCTACTGATCTTACTCAGATTTCCCGTTTTACTTGTATTGATGTGTGTGTGTGCATATTTAGTTCTATACAATTTTATCACATGTGCAGATATGTATATTTGCTGCCAGGATCAAGATACAGAATAGTACCATTGCCACAAGGATTACCTGTGCTACCCTTTTGTAACTACATCTGCCTCCCTCCCTGCCTTCCACCCCTAACTGCTCGGCAACCATTAATCTGCTCTTCATTTCTAAAATTTTTTCCTTTAAGGAGCATATATAAATAGAATCATACAGCATATAACCTTTAGGGATTGGCTTTTACTTGACTCATAATAATTCCCTGGAGATTCATCCAGGCTGTTGAATACATCAGTAATCCATTCCTTTTTATGGCTGTATAGTGTTCCTTGGTATAGAGGTACCATAGTTTCTTTAACTCTCTTCCTGTTGAAGGACACTTGGGTTCTCTCCAGGTTTAGGCTAACATGAATAAAGTTTCTATGAATGTTTGTGTATAGGTTTTTATTTGAACATCCCATTTTTCTGGGATAAATGTTCAAGAGTGCAATTTCTGAGCTATGTGGTAATTTCATGCTATTACTTATTTAAAATTCTCTTTGAGCATGTTTAAGAAACAGCTGGTAACTCAAATAGTAAAGAACCTGTCTGTAATACAGGAGATCTGGGTCTGATCCCTGGGTTGGGAAGATCCCCGGAGGCTCCCGGAGATTATGGGCTTCCCCGATGGCTCAGCAGGTAAAGAATCCTCCCACAATGCAGGAGACACAGGAGATTCAGGTTCAATCCGTGGGTCAGGAAGATTTCTTGGAGAAAGAAATGGCAACCCACTCCAGTATTCTTGCCTTGAAAATTCCATGGACAGAGGAGCCTGGCATGCTGCAGTCCATAGGGTCACAAAGAGCCAGACACAACTGAACGACTAACCCTTGAGCATGTTTCAAAGTAAGCTTTTCAATATTATTTTAAAAATTCTCAGTAACAAGTGATGACATGGTAAAGGTCCTTTAAAAATTCCCTGCCATCTTGCATTCTCATTTTATAGACCTAGGAACTCAAGACTAGAGAACTGAAATGGCCCCAAAAGGTCACAAGTTATAGAAGGTCAGGGCAGCCTAAGCCAGGACAAGACATCACTTCCATCTTACCACTTAATGCTCTCTTCCTATCACACTGCACCAGTACAATCACAAATGGAAATGGCCAAAGATGGGTATCTCTCACTACAAAGGAAAAGACATGATTTTCTTGGGGATGTTGTGAGCTCCCCATTCAACCATCTGTCCTTGCCAGAGCCTCACTCAATGAGGTCTTGTATGGTCTCTCCACTCAAAATGTGACATTGACTCAAAGCATTGGGGAAGTAATCAGGGACAGCGAAGGGCCAACATGCTAAGAAAGGTTAATAATTCTCCTGAGTGGTTGTGTGTTTAAACCGGAAACTCGAATGCTCTGTGGCCACAGCAAACAAACCCTTTTCATCAGGCTCCCAGAGGTTATGGGCTTCCCTGATGGCTTAGCAGGTAAAGAACCCTCCTGCAATGCAGAAGACGCAGGTTTGATCCCTGGGTTGGAAAGATTCGATCCCTGGAAACTGAAATGGCAACCCATTCCAGTATTCTTGCCTGAAGAATCTCATGGACATAGAAGCCTGGTGGGCTACAGTTCAAAGGGTACCAAAGAGTCAGACACAACTGAGTGACTCACATTTTCAAAGTCTTACCAGACAGGTTTTGAGGTCCTGAAGGGTCCAGAGAAGGACTCATTTCATTTCTACATAAGTTGGGACAATTTTTATTGCACTGGCCAAGACCAGAAGTGCATGTTCCCTACATTTTTCACTCTCAGGATCTAGGAGGCATTGCAAGTGTGTGTCCGTATCTTAAACTGGTTCTATTCAAAATAGGGTCTTTGGACCAGCAGCAGCAGCATCACTTGCACACTTGTTAGGAATGCAGACCCCCAGGTCCCACCCAAGACCAGTAGAACCAAAACTGCTGTAACAAGAACCCAACCATCTGCTTCTTCATCAGCTCTAGCTTGGAGATGCTGAAGTTCACTAAAGCTTGAGCACAGGTACAACTACTTCCAAACTACATTTCAAGGAGACAATGGAAACGGAATCCATAGCTTGCAAGTAGGTTAAAAAAAAACAAAACAAAACCACTAACACAACAGTTTCAGTCCTTTTCTGTCAATTACACAGTCTTTATGAGGTCAATATTGACATCAGCATAAGCCTGAGTTGTTATTTCTGACATTCAACAGATCATAGCTTTCTTCACACATGCTATACGTACATTATGTTTCTAATGAAAATGTTCTGTTTGTGCTTCTACTTAGCACCTATTTAAAATTCTTTATCAAACTGTAATTTCCTTGAGGGCAGGAAACGTGTGTCTCCAAAGCCTAATAAATATGTACCTAATAAGCGGTTGTTGGACAAATGACTGGTTTATATTTTATATTATAGTGGCATCATCCTCCACTAAAGGGTGCACTTTAACACTGTAGAAGATGCTGGATTCTCAAAAACATTCTGACTATCCTTAAGTATCCAGCACATTTTCCTGAACATGAAGGATTGGAAGAAATTATAGAAAAAACATCAACAACCAACGAAATCATATCTTTGGTGTTACTCCATTGACTTCAAATAATTTTACAATGGACATTATTTCCATGTGCATGTGGGGAAAATGAATTTCATAGGTGCCATCTTGAAAATTGTTTTAAAAAATCATTACCTACAAAATGGAGCTTGAAAACGTGTCTGGGGTGACTTGTGTTTAAACAAAGGTGCCCTGTGATAAAAGTACCTTCTTTCAGAAAGGTCACTCATGGAACAATAAAGCAGGCAGGCCCCAGCTTTTGCCTTTTTTTCCAATTTTTCTCGTTAAGAAGTCAAACAATGCAGTCTTACCAGGCGATCCAAATTCCGGCATTAAGGTAGGGATGTCTTAAGCTCTTTGAAGTGGAGCTTTCGGGTTGTTCTGCTTTGTCTGTTATTCTGTAAGACTGAGAGCAACTGACATGTCCACAGAAAGGTATTATGACACATAAGCACTCTTGAAAGATCAGATATGTGTAAAGGAAAATACAATGTCTATACTTGAGGATCTAAGATCACTTAGCAAGGAAGATTTGAGCTCTTTAGTTTTCATACAGATCATTTGAAGGACAGGAAATTCTACGTGTTTTCCTCAGTGTTCTTTGTTATAAAATACTAGAGAGGGATATAAGCTTTGTAATCCACCTTTTAGTAAAACAAGCAAATAAATCATTCATCTATGCCTTGTCATTTAAGAGGAGGAAAAACTGAAATTAAGCATTTATGATACATAGACTTCAGCAGTGAAGTGTTTTGGAAATATACAATTATAAAAAATCTTAGGAACACTTCAACATAGTTTTGTTTCCCATCAAAAGAACGTTTCCTTGAAAATGATAGGAAAAGGAAATGGCTACACATATTCATTTCTTTCATTCAATATTGCTGACATCTTTGCATATTTATAGGAATAGGATTTCGTTGTTGGGTAGGGTTTTTGCCCTCTTGAAGTATGTCTTCAGGACACATATTAACAGATTTCTAAAGGGCTAATCTGTTTCTGATCCAGGAGGGAATACAAAACTAGGCTGGGTAAAATAACACCTTCCAAACAAATTTTAATTTTGATTTTAATATGCTCAAATATTTCACAGAATAATTGGTCACCAGGCAAAATTCTTAAAAACTTGTTTTGAGTCAACTTATGTTACAACAGTTGTTGGCAATAACTGAATATATTAGTAGCATTAATTCAAATTTATTGAGTAATGTTTTGCATGCAAAGCTTAAGGCTGATCTAGTTTCAGAAAGATTCTTTAAAGGAATAAAGTTGTTCGTTGTGAACTGAATATACAGGGTGATCAAAAACAAATGTTCATCTTCAACTCTGACAGGTCACTGTCTCAACATGCTATTAATCCTTTTCATTAGTTATATTAACTGAGAGATTCTAGATCCTGCCTAAGTCCATGAACCTCTGTGTTGTTGTTGTTCATTCACCAAGTTCTGTCTGACTCTCTGCGACCCCATGCACCTCTGAAGGAAGTCTAAACAATTCTGAGTGCTTTGAAGTAAAAGCAGTACTAACCAACAAAGTCAAAAGCTTGTTAGCAGGCATCCTCTTCCCTAGAGGCAGTGTGTTTTACAAGATCGGTCTTTCAGAGTGACGATTCCATAGTTCACGTTTATCAAACATCAGGCCATCACTCTCAAGGAATATAGTGGGTATGATACTTAGCCAGTACTGACTGAACACTTACTCTGTGAAGGACACTGCACATACATCTAATTTGCTCTTAGCAAATGACCCTGGCAAATAGGTGGTAAAAGAAACCAAGGTCAAGGAATGAAGAGTTAGGAGTAGGCAGTTCAGCTAGGAAGTGGCATGACAGAGACTCTACTGCAGATGTGCACGGCTCATAGGCTTGTTTTCCTAACCTCAATGCCATAGTGCACTTCCTAACAGGGCATTAACAGCTAGTGATGTTCTTCAAAGCAGGTTCTTCTTTTCTGTATCTTTCCTTAGCTGAGATGGGAAATAACACATATGTATTAGTTTCATTTTGGTTTATTTACAGTGGATAATTTGCATCATGTGCACATCTGTGTGTGGGGGGGAGGGGTGTGAAAGAGAGGGAGAGAGGAAAGGAATACTCAGAAATATTGAAAAGGTTTGAAGACCATTCATCTGATCTTTTCAACTAATTAAATGAAATTAATTTGAATTGTAATTAATCTCCCTTCTCATGTCCTTCCCTTTGTGACTTATAGAACACTATATTCTTTTTCTTCAACACTACATTGTAGTTATTCCATTTACTCCATGAAATGGCCTCAAATTTCTTCATTCTTCCTGTCTCCCCAGTTGTGAGGCTGCTGCGGCTGCTAAGTCACTTCAGTCATGTCCGACTCTGTGTGTTGTGAGGCAAGGGGTTGTTTTTCCTCACCCTTAGTTGCTTCCCTTTAGTGCACACTCATTACTTCCCTTCCACTTTCGTAAATTCAATATTTGGAACCCAGAGAGAATAAGAAACAAATAGATGTGAAATGGAAAGAAATCATTACAACCTAATGTTTCATTTGCTCTGTCTGGTTCCTGGGAGTTCCCAATTAGGCCTGTCTTAATTCTTTTGGCAAATTTCAGGAACTTTCATAATCCTTAAATTATCATCTTCTAATATTCTCTCTTGGGACTTCCATGGAAGGTTCCTGTCTCCACGCAATCCTAGGATATGATTAAGAGCCATCTTTTATTTAATGCTTTGACAGTTCTCATCTAGCTGGCCTAGTCTGTAACATTCTACAAGTTATAGGATCCAGTATGTTCAGACATGTCCTTCCAAGCCTTTCCAATCAGTGGGTTAAGAAGATCCATTTTATTATTCGTTGTATCTTTTGCCAATCTTTTTTCAAATATGAAATCATAAGTGATGGATTCTACTTATCCCATTGGTAGAGCCTTTGTTTCATGACTCTCATTTTCTTGAGCAGTCTCATTGGCTTCAAACCTTCACTTGCCATTAAAAGTAAAGATAAAATTATTCCTTCCCCAAAAGGCCCTGCATACAGCAGTTCATTGGAATTTAGGTGACGGTCCTTGTCAGCCTGAAGCTTATCTGCACTGGACACGAGCACAGTATGGAGGGCAAGTAGATTGCCTGGCACACGGCCAGGTAAAATAAGTATGCAGGGGAGGAAATAGCAAATACTCGCAGAACAAACTTAACTAGGCAAATCCACAAAGCCATGGTTGGTGAGCACAAACCAGCAGCTTAGCTGCCCCACACTCAGTAAATAGAAGCGTGAGGTTCCTTTTGACATGACATGCTAATGAAAATCTACGGTGCACACAACCCCAGAAGTCAACACATTCCACAGCACCCCAGGATCCTTGAGTCACAATGTCATCCTTGCAAATAGTCAGGAGAGTAGAAGATGTGATCTCTACAATTTTTGTGTACCTGAAGGGCTCATGATCTATTAAACAAATGTGAGGAGTGATCATTTCAGAGAAACACTAAAAGAGTCTTTAAAAATAGTCAATTGATTCCAATGACTGACGTCATCAAGAAATGAACCGTCTTAAGGAACACATGGGCCATAAAAGCAACCAGATGTTTGCATTTTAACCAGGGCACTAATGGAGGTGCTGTGGCATTGTATCAAAGTAAGGTTTGCCATCTTCACAACTGTCCACTGGAGTTTGCACTACGGGTACATAACTTTGACTCAACAACTGGGAAGCCTTCCCGGACTGCTCTGAATGCTGCAGGTAAGAATGAATAATTCACTGTTAACATGCTGTGTCAAACTCATTTCCTGCAATGGACCTTGAAACGTGTGAGTGACTGCAAGATCCAAACGTGCCATAAAAACAATTCCTCAGGTTGCTGAATTACAAACATAAGTTATTATGAGCGAAGCACAGTAAAAATAAACGAGCGAGTCCAAACCCACAAGAGACTGGATTTGGAATTTCATGGGTAGGCTCTAAGCCTGGCAGTTAGAGAGTCAAGCACTGGATACTTGGGTAAAGCTTGATGGTGGAAATAGATTCAAATATGACACTCTTCTCCCTCCCATTCCCCTTCAGAAACAAAGTGTTCAATAAATATTAAGCCAGGTACTTTTGGCTCAATAAATGACTCCTGGGAATGTGAAAAATATTTGGAGGATTAACTCTTTAGGCCACCATTGTTCACTGCCCTAGAATAATCATTTCCTAAATCAGAAATAGGCATCCTCCTCTGAAGCACCTCACAGCTAAGAAGCTAGAATTCCTGCTGAAAGTGAAAGGGTTAGTCACTCAGTTGTGTCTGACACCCCATGGACTATAACACATCAGGCTCAGTCCATCAGGAGATGTGGGTTAGATCCCTGGGTCGGGAAGATCCCCTGGAGGAGGACATGGCAACCCACTTCAGTATTCTTGCCTGGAGAATCCCACGGACAGAGAAGCCTGGCGGGCCACAACCCGTGAGGTCGCAAAGAGTTGGACACGACTGAGTGACTAAACAACAACAGACAAGTCCTGCCACCTCCAGGGCTCAGTTGCAGTGGAGACGAACCTCTCCAGGACATTATTCTGCAGCCAGTGTCTGGAACGTACCCCTTGGCTGACTGTCTTATCATGCGGCCCTTTCACCTGATGCTTGCTGTCTTCCACTCCTGCCTGCTTTCGTTTCTGGGCCATCTTATCCTCTTTCCCAGCAAGACACCTAGAAAACAATGTCTTCTCAGCCCCACCAGCTCAAGCACCATGACCATTTTTGTCTCGTTTCGTATTTTTTTATTTTTAATGTTACCTCCCTATTTCTTACTTTCTTTAGTTGGCTTTTTCTGCCCGTTTGCTTCAGCTGTACAAGCATTCACCCTGAAGTTTCATTCTCACCCTTTCTTGTGTTCTCTCTCTTTGGTCCCCAGTATTTCCTAGCAATTTTTAGCTTGCCTCTTTTCTTTAACTAGATTAAAAAAAAAAAAAAAACAACAACAGCTTTCTCCACTGTGCTGCATGGCATGTGGGATCTTAGTTCCCTGACCAGGGATCAAACCCATGCCCCTTATATTGGAAACATAGAGTCTTAATCACTGGACCACCAGGGAAGTCCTTTTTCTCCTGATCCGTTTGTCCTTCACCTGCTTGTTTGCTAGGCTTTTGTTTACAGATGGAGGGCAGGCTTGATTGGCGAAGGGAGAGTAGATTTTTGCTGCTTTGAGACTTCCCTTCTTCTCTCATTTCCTGCTTTTCTTTTCTTTCTTTACTATTTTTTGTTTTCTTTTTACCCCTGACCTCTTTGGTAGCTTCTAAATCATTATACTTGGTCTTAAAAAATGTGACATTTTCTTTTCTTATATATTTCATCCGACTTAAAAAAAATCAGCCAACAATGCCTACTTATTGTTCTCAATAGGGAGAAACTTTCAAAGGGGATGTAGCTTGTATATATGTAATAAACATACAGGGCTTCCCTGGCACACAGATACGTACATAGATACCCACAGTGTTGCTTTATCACCCATAGTGATTATAATACATAAAACAAGAGCTGGCTGTACTAATGGTAATATGTGGAAATATTCTACAGGAACTATATGAGGACTGAATAGGTCTTGAAAGCAGCAATAAAAATTAACTTTATGATAAAAAAATAAATATATGTTGGCATATAACAATATTCACATTTCACTGGAATAACTAGTGTTATATATTGTGAAACTGTGTTATATATGTGAAATATCAGAGAAGGCATTGGCACCCCACTCCAGTACTCTTGCCTGGAAAATCTCATGGACGGAGGAGCCTGGTGGGCTGCAGTCCACAGGGTTGCGAAGAGTCGGACACAACTGAGCGACTTCCCTTTCACTTTTCACTTTCATGCATTGGAGAAGGAAATGGCACCCCACTCCAGTGTTCTTGCCTGGAGAATCCCAGGGACGGGGGAGCCTGGTGGGCTGCCGTCTATGGGGTCACACAGAGTCAGACACGACTGAAGTGACTTAACAGCAGCATGCGAAATATATATATTTCACACACATATATATGTATATACATATAAAATCTAAAGTTAACTGTGAAACTCCCAATCAATAGCAATAAATTACACACACACACACACACACACACACACACATATTACTGTTATTTTCCCCACAGAAGGCAGGTCATTTAAAAATAAACTTTTGGATAATCTAAAACTCACATATTGACTTATGCTACCAAAATACAGCCTGGAGTAAGCAGGGAAACAACTAAATCAAATGGACAAGTATATATAAAATAGACTGTTTCAGAGATAACATAGGACAGGTTTTATTAACTAATTTATGACCTACAATCTGTTGGCAGAGAGCTTCCTCCTCCCCAACTTCAGCCTTTCTCAGCAGGATAAACAGACCAGAAGGCCTGATGGTGTGCAAAGCTCACATCTTTATCTTTGCAGGAATTTTATTTAGGGGCCTGGAAACAGAAGTTCTCACTGTTTTTCATTCACTGTAATGTTTGATGTGCTTTCTCTATACTGTGACCTTCTCTTTAGATCATTCTGTCAGGTTCCATCTTAATCTTTGAACTATTGGCAAATGATTTACTGGCAGGTAACTACATTCACAGGCAAAGCGAACTCTCTGACACTGCCTGGCTCCGGCTTCCTGCTACTGCGCTGTGGCTCCTCAGACCTCCAGGCTTGGAGCCACTACCACTGCACATGCTAATTAGAAGTTCTATGGAACGCCCCTGCTTTGAACTCAGCAAAACTAAAGCCGACTGGGTCTTTATGAAGTGAAATGGCAGCCCCTCTGGGAGACACAATTTGGATTTAGAAGTGCCTTTTTACATTGCTCTTATATCTTAAGTGCATTTGCATCCAAATGGATCACATAGAGAAAAAAATTATAAAGGCAGGGAAGGTAGTGGAAAGAGGAAGCTCTTAAAAGCCTGCCTAAGACTTCTAATTCAGATAAGAGCTTCCACTCCACTTCCTTCTCCACTCCTCCAGCACATCCCAATTGCTGCCTTGGCGTATACAGTCAACTCTCAAATATCCAGATGGAGAATCAAGAACAACTTAGTTATCTGTGCAAAGACCCTGCATGCTCAGTCCTGTCCAACTCTTTGTGACCCCCATGGACTGGAGCCCATCAGGTGCCTCTGTCCATGAGATTTCCCAGGCAAGAATGCTGGAGTGGGTTGCCAGTTCCTTCTCTAGGAGATTTACCTGACCCAGGGATCAAATCTGCATTTCTTGTCTCTTACACTGTCAGGTGAATTCTTTACCACTACTGCCACCTGGGAAGCTATTCGTAAATTAATTTCGTTATCCAGAAATTCATACAAATGTGTCACCTTCTTCCACCCCAAACAAGTGAAACAATGAAATAAAATGCCTCCCACCCTCTCCCACCCATTTTTCTATATGGAAATAAGTGTTTCCTGCAAGGAAAAATAACTGAATGGGGTCTGGATGGGAAATAATCTCTCTGATAATTCAGTGAGAAATAAACATGGTTATAAAAAAGACAACAGTGTGGCAAGAACGAGGGAAAGAAATGGAGCCAGGCAATGGGGGAAATGTTTGGTAGTAGTTAGGATCCTGCAAGGTCAAAACATCTGCAGAGAAGAAAGTTAATACCTGGATTCCAGAGAGCTTAACCCCCTCTGCCCCTTCACCTGCCCACTCCAGTCTGTTCCTCAACCACTGGCTGCAGCTTTCACTGCCTAATGGCTCCCTTTAATGAGGGGCTATTTGGAAGCCAGAAAGGAATGTGCTGAGGTCACTCAAGGGCATAGGAATTACATATGTCGTATAAAATGCCCTCGCTAAATTGACGCTAGGAAAACAGAATGGGAAAGTCTTCACCCGAAGCCTACAGGGAGTGTGAAGCTAATCGACTGTGCTCATCTGTTAGTGCAAACTCTCGGGTTACATTTTCCTAAATCCTCTAGTCCTCTTTACAAGCGATAAGGGATCTCAGCTGAGAAAAGCAATGTACCTTCTTCCTCTATGGGTTCCCTTGATCCAGGCTGAGACAGAGGAGGAGAGGGGGTGGGAACAAAATAGAAGGAATTCACCAGACAAATGAAGCTAATAGCTGCCCTGTACATTATCAACAAGGAGAAACTCCACTAAGGTAAACTTACAGAGTGTTGAAATCTCAGCTGTCAAAACTCCTACACACCACCCCACCTCCTAGAAAGTTCTTGAAAATAGCCACTCTGCCTCCAGGCTTCACTGCTGCTCAGTTTTGGAGTGATCATAGTAACTCACGTAGGAAGGAACTTCAACCACGTATGAAGTTATGTTGATTGTCCCAGCAGCACTGTGAGGTGAATGTTTATGGCTTCATTTTTAAAGATGGAAGAACTGAGGTTCAGAGAAACTTAGGATCACAACGCTAGTAAATGGATGAGCTAGACTCATTTTCCACTTCATCAGACTACAAATGATTCCTCTCTCTACCCTCAAATCAGGTCAACTTTCACTGCTCTCTACATCATTAATGACAACACTTATTCCTCTAGTTTTATGGACCAGATTCCTGAGAGTTTGTCATGACACTTCCTGATCCCTCATCATTGCTCACGTCCCACTCATTACCAATACCTATCTATTTTACCTCTGAAATATAACTAAAAGCCATCCACCTTGCTTTCTCTTCACCTCCATGATACTAGTACATTGAGCCATCATCTTTCCCTGAACCCCTTTCTTAGGCTCACTCACATTCACTCTGAAGCTCCCCAATTGAGTCTCCAGGATGCTGTCAATGCAATCTTCCTGACTGCTGAAAACTCTCAGATATAGTCTGGCCATCTCCTACCCCTCCAAACACTGACTCACATCCTGTCCTAGTGCCTCTGGGTTGAAGTATCCCTTCCTTGGGGATGCTTTCTCTGACTTTCCTTGATTATCTGAATCCTTCCAGTACAATCTCATGGGAACATATAACTATACTCTATGCTTTTATTCTGGGAAGACTTTCACATTTGTTGGCCTGCTATGTCGCTGATGCCTGTCTCCTACACTAGAAGGGTAGGTAGGTCCTTACGTGTAGGCACTTTAGTGTCAGGATGTAGGGTGATGCCTGGTTCATACCAAGGATTTGATAAATTTCATTGACTGAAAGTTGAACTTCTTTTCTCTGCTCTTTTCCTGCTTTCTTTCCATTCCTGTATCCTCATCCCCATCCCATTCCTTGTCCCATCTTCACAGGCTCTTGCTCTTACTTCATCTTAATGGGAATGAAATGCATGCCAAAGCAGTAAATACAGCAACTACACATTGCTCTCTCTAGAGTCATTAATTTCTACTAAAACACTCTTGATGCCTTAACAGACAATTAAATCATTCTCTAATGCTGAGATTTTAGGCATCCCTGTAGGGTGGGAGAGATGCACTCTATTTCATGAGTTCTCAGGGTAAGTGCTTTCCAGTTTAACCGGGCTGACACTGGGAGTTATCTTATTCTTGCTGCCTGGGAGGCGGTCCTGATATAACTGTCATTGCCCACCCATGAACCTTCTTGGTCACAGAAGTTCGTATTTTTTTCACTTCTTTTGAGCTCTAGGCATTATGTGGAATCAGCCCCCCACATCCAGAGAAGAGAAGTCACATGCTTCTCAAAGGAATGAAAAGGAGGAAGAGCTCCCCCAGGCCAGGGGGAGATCCTCTTTGGGTTCAGGTGGGACTAGAGGAAAGTTGTCTGGGCAGATATCTAGGAGATCAGTGGAAGCCACCAGGAATGTTGGTTCTGAACACAATTGTGGACGTGTTTCAGAAGGGCTAAAGAATTAGCTCACTCACAAGTGTAGTCACTTGGTGGGTATACCTGCATTCCCAGGTAGGATCATTAGAGGAAGAAATATAGTTCTGGTTGTTATCTTTTGGTAGGGACTCAGAGACAGTAGAGATGCCCCCTAAAAAGAAATGCTATCTCCTGGCACAGAGCATGATAGCATGGTGTGGAAAAGTGTACACATGACAATTCTGATTGAAACGTGATTTAGGAAAGCTGGAATCTTAAACAGTTGCCTTGCCACATTTTTCATTTTATGTATGCACAGGAGGAAGACATGATTTTCTTTTAAAAAATTGGTCGAAATAAGCCAGTTTTGTTGTTGTTCAGTCCCTAAGTCATGTCTGACTCTTTGTGACCCATAGATTGCAGTAAGTCAGGCTGCCCTATCCTTCACTATCTCCTGGAGTTTGCTCAGATTCATGTCCATTGAGTCAGTGATGCTATCTAACCATCTCATCCTCTGCCACCCCTGTCTCCTTTTTACCTTCAATCTTTCCCAGCATCAAAGTCTAAAAGAATTCTTTCTATAAATGTAGTATAAAATGTTTCAATGCCAAGAAAACACTGTCATGATTTGAAAAGATTTTTTTCTTTCTTAATGATGTATCTTACAATAGATGATATCTCAAGATCAATGAAAATAAGTCAGAAATACAGAGTCACTTGATCTATGTCTTGATAAAGCCACTTCTGTGGAGCGAATTGTGCCCCCATCCCCAAATTCATATGTTGAAACCCTAACCCTCAATGTGATGATATTAGAGATGGGGCCTTGGGGAGGTAACTAGGGTGAGATGAGGTCATGAGGGTGGGGCTGCCATGATGGGATTAGTGCCTTTATAAAAAGAGGGAGAGATTGCTGTCTCTCTGTCAAGTGAGGACACAGTGAGAAGAGACCTAGCTACAACCTGGATGGAGAGTTCTCACTAGATACTGAATTTCCCAACACTTCAATCTTGGACTCCCCAGTCTCCAGAATTCTGAAAAATAAACACCTGATACTTAACCACCTGTGTATGCATACTAAGTCACTTCACTTATGTCCAACTCCTTGTGATCCCAAGGGCTATAGCCCACCAGGCTCCTCTGTCCATGGGCTTCTCCAGGTAAGAATACTGGAGTGGGTTGCCATGCCCTCCTCCAGGAGATCTTGTTGACCCAGGGATCCAACGTGCATCTCTTATGTCTCTTGCATTAGCAGGCAGGTTCTTTACCACTAGCACCACCTGGTAAGCCCATTTAACCACCCAGTCTGTGCTATTTTGTCATTGCAGCCTGAGCTGACTAATACAGCTTCCCTGCTTCCCCATCAAACTAGCACCATTTGGTCCCCACTAGCCTTAGCCAGGAGCAAACTCTTGTCGGGGCACATTAGTCCACAGGACACATCCTGTCCACATCATAGGAGCAATATAAGATTAAATGTCATATTTCACTGGGGCAGGATGTAATGAGTAAGAGTGGGACAAAGAGGGTGGGATCTGAGGATAACCTTGGGGACAAAATACCTTAGAGACCCTAACACATCAAGACACCTGGAAGACCACTGTTATGAACTAAAGCCAGGGAGATGTTCTACTTACTGTCCACAAAACGAGGGAATTTTATCCATGAATTTACTAGTCCAGTCCCTCCCACCAGTGCTGTTGGAAAGCTTGCAAGCTATCAAATTACTGAGTGCAAAATGAGTATTTTTTGTTTTGCTTCTAAAATGTGTTACTTTGGGGAAAACACCTTAAAACGAGGGGGGGGGGACTTAAATTTGAGATAACATAGATTGCTATAGAAGAAGCCGTTATAACAAGAGTGTCAAATGCAAAACCTATAAGGGACAAACAGCTCACACTAAGAAAAGGGGACCTGGTATGAGACATTAGAAAGTATACCATGCTTCACTGAAAAGCAGGTTTTAAATCACTGAGTGGGCAAAAGTACACAGGGGACACCAATGGTTGCTTTTTACTTCTTCAACCTCTTGATTGTTTACTTGAGAATGCCTCATCCACTCCCATGCATTTCACATCCAACGAATACTTATCGACTGGCCTCCTGCCCAGCACTGTGCTAGGTGCTGTCAGTACTCACAACTGTCCAGTGAACTGTGTATTTATGTCTCCAGTGATGGATGAGGAAATTGAATCCCAGAGAAGTTTAAGATGACTTGGCCAAACCCACCATCCACCACCTTGGAATAAACCTGGGAAACACTGCTATTCTTTTGTTTCTTAGCTTTAAGCCAAGTATATCAGTTCGAGTAAACTCGTTATCCGTTCTCTAGTAGTTTATATACAGTTTCGGTCCCCAAGGCAATACATGATGAGTGTGTCAGTACAGATCTAAATAACTGCACAATTAGATACTTGGGGTGGGGGGGTGGATAAATTGGGTTTAAATAACCAAGGCCTCTGCTGTGGAACAATACCTATAAATAAGGCAGTTATTTCCTGGCTCCGGCCCTTTGACCAAAATTCCTATTCTGTCACGTGTTAAAACTCAAACTGTCAAATTGAGGAGGTTCTGCTTAATTTCATCTCCGTCTCAAGTTTAGACAAGTGAAGAGCAACTTGCAAGAGAGTGGGAGCAGTTAGAGCCACTCTTTATGCAGATCCAGCTATTAGGTAAGTACCACGCACACTGGAGAATTCTCCATTCCACAAAGCACTGCTATCCATTTTTATTTTCCTTTTAAATAAAAAATAAAATCAACTGAACCCTTAGCATTAATATATAAAGCAACTCAATTTCTCCGAAAGATTCACTCACAGAAAATTTCCTTATATGTGACTGCAAGCAATTAATTAAAAAATGGAAATGTATTTTTACATTTAACTAGAAGTCCTGGTCTAGTCATGTCTATTACCTCACCAGCCAAGATTTTGTCAAATATAAATAAATTTTAAATTGCTAATGCCTGAGATACTTGCAAAATCCTACTGGCACAAAAAGTGTGGGTTAGTTGCTCAGTCATGTCTGACACTTTGTGACACCATGAACTGTAGCCCAACAGGCTCCTTTGTTGATGGGGTTTTCCAAGCAAGAATACTGGAGTGGGTAGCCATTTCCTTCTCCAGGGGATCTTCCCGACCCAAGGATTGAACCTGTATCTCATGCATTGCAGATGGATTCTTTACCGTCTGAGCCACCAAAGAAACCCCCTACTGGTGCAAACCAGTTATTAATTCATGATCTCTGATTCTAAGCCTTACATCTACAACTTAGCAGTAGCAGCAGATGCTCTTGCCTGCTTCTTAAGAATCATCACTAGTCAATTAGTACTTTCCAGGAAAGCCAGTATAAAACTCTGAAGTTACCTAGTACTCTGAAAATCTCTCTTCTTAACATGGTGCCCTAGGAACCCCTCACAATCCAAGAAAATGTGGTCTTCAAAAATACATTAGCAAAACAGAAAAAGGTATCACCCAGCTCCCTGTTATTTAGAGACGCTCTGTGGGGAGCAAGGGGGCATCTTTCTTCTGTAAGTAACCAAGTTTGTTGGCATCTACTGGACATGTTCTGACGTGGAAATTATCTGAACATCTTGACAGCATGAACATCTTGACCTGTGTGTTAACCTGTTTTCTGCTCACCAGTTGGAAAGCTTTGACTTCAAGAATGTCCCTCAGGATGATCAGCCAAAAAGTAAGTGGTTGAGTAAGTTTGTAGCAAATCGTACTTCATGCTGCACACCATGTAGGCAATGAGATTACTCTTTGCAGAAATGCTACCAATTGCATGAAGACTGGGTTTCAATTCATCTGTGTCCTATATACCCGCTTTTCCTTTTGAATACTTAGCAAAGGACTTCAAAAGGCACTCAATAAATATTTGCTGAATGCATGTAACAGGAATTAATAATGCAAAATGTTTTTGAAAAGGTAATTGATGACAAATGGTAGGCAGAGAAAGCCAGAGAAAGTTCACCAGGGATAGGAATGCTGTGTACAAATTTGGTACAGTATCTAAGGAAAGAATTTACATTTAATAAATAACTTTGGAAACAAGGTTCTTTTGTGTCATTGCCTCTGGACCAGGCCACACTGGTGGCAGGAGAATTTTAGCCAAGCAAACTGATTGCAGTTTGAGAAAAAGAATAAATGATGATTAAACATTAGAAAGGAAACCAATAGAAACCGTTTGCCATCAGCTTTCTAGGGGATCTTTAAGAATAGAAAAACAATGACAATGACAACAACACACACCCCGATACTTCTTTAACTTTGTTATAGAACAAAGGGGGCAAACTGAGTGACATGCAGAGGACCTCGGCCTCCCCATGAAAACATGAAAGATGATAAAAAAGAATAAGGTTATGTTTCATCAATGTTGAGCCTTGAGGCTCAGGTTTTAATGCAGTAGTTGAATTCTCCCTGGCTCTCTCTATATTCTGGGCCTGGATTGTCAAAGACAGTTTCCTAGCTTTTACACAGAAATTGATCCTATCTGTACAACGCATTGGGGAAAGCTGAGGAAACTAAGTGGTCCATAGATAACCCTCAGGGGGATATGCCCATCCCAGGCACAGCTTGATGACCCAGATGCCAAGGGGGATCAACTTCTGGGCATGTCTGCAACTCGCTCATCATCTACCAGTACCCCATGGCCCATCTTTCAGAAAGCTTTGCCTTAGAGACTGTTTCTCAGGATGATCAGGCCAAAAGGATCCATCAGGTACATTTGCAACAAATCATAATTCATATGCTGCATTTTTTAGAGTGTCACAATATATATGAGCAAAGGACAATATTAAGGTTCCATCACTTGCTTTTTCCCTCCCATGATTTTTCAGTCTCCTTAACCAGGACACTTACTAACACCTCATAGACCTAAACACACAGCACCAGTGACTGGAAAACAACTAATGCGGCACCGCTGCACCTTACCTGCCTTTCACTGGAGGATTAGTTTGGACCCTGAAATAACTTTGATCTTCAAGAAGAAATCCTGTTGGGACTCTATGAATACCAAAGCATTAAATACAATAATCACTCTTATTACCCCCAAATGAGCTGCCCAGGAACCAGAGGTAAGTAAATTCAGCAGTCAGGGATCCCAGTCACTAACAGTAATTCATCAGCCACTGGCAAGAAGAACTCTAAACATGAGATTCCCCAAACCCAAGCTTACTCGCAGCCCTCCCCAACCAGGAGACAGATTTATCTTTCTAGTTATATATTCCCTTGGCCGTTGATGTAATTAGTGTATAATAACTGTGTACATATCAACTCACAGAAAAAACAGCGGACGTGCTAGTCGACTTGGCTGGGGGCCATCTCTTCAGCAGGGTGAGACAACCAGGTATAAACATCTGTTATTAACCGTATATTTTAAAAGTGTTTTGTCTCTCCTGGGTTACTGATTTCCATCGAAAGCAGTACAATATCAAGACTCCTATTTTTTCTGAGCAGCAGTGAGGAAATAACAAGCTTTAAAACATTTGCATTAGGCTCCTCAGTTCTGCTGCTTGTGTTATGAAATTTATTTACTAAGACATCTGCTGTCTTACACACACACTGCTTTTCCTGGTTCCATTCTCATTGAGATGAGCAGGTTTCATTTAAACTGTGTTACTGCAAATAGTAAGGCTTTTGCAAGTTGAGAGCTCTAAATAAAACTGGCCACAGCTTTTGTTTTTATGAATAAGCAGTTGCCAATCTCTGTATTAAACCTCACTATTGAAAGGACTATGACTTGCAATTTTAAAAAAAGTGGCCATTCGCTCAAACCTGCTTGTTTGTGCTGGTTACTTTTCTTGAAATTAATTTAAGAAACTAATTTCTTAATATGACATATTGGAAATTGGGTCTGTGTGCCACTTGCCTGCTCCCCAAACCCTTAGGATTAAGTCACTCTGCATGACAGAAAATGACAATATTTCTCTGCAAGATGAAAAGTCAAATCATTCAAAACAATTATCCAAGCTCACTGAATTAAGAAAATCACCTTGCCAGGAAAAAAAAAAATGTACCCCATTCCAAAATTATTTTGGATGGCTATACTAGATTTTTTAAAAATAAACTTTCTTTTCAAAAGTTTTACCTAAGCCCCCGAACTCAGTTGGAACGGCTTTTTCTTCTTTCTCATTCAGTTGCCTCTTATAATTGAGCATTCCGCAGTATTACTAAAATTCCCCTGCAAGTCTGTTAAACACTTTCACATTTCCCTGTTTAATTACATTCAGACTTCAATTTTTGTCCACATATAGAATAGAGCCAAATTTTAACTCAATCGACCACAATGCCTTTGACATAAAGCCTTTCTACATAGTTCCTGCCTTATATATAAATAGACATATGCTAACTTGTCAAAACGCAAGAGTGGGCTTCTTTACATTGTCTAGAACAAAGAGCTCAGCTCAGCTTCTTTCTTTTCTCAGTGTCTCAGAAGGTGTCCTTTATTACATGTGCAGGATGGAAGGATTTTTGCTGCCGCATGAATGAAAAATGATACCTTCAGACTGCCTTTTTTGTGACAAATTGCACTTCTACAGACTATCACCTCGCCTGTGGTTTTTGGAACCCCACTTAAAGTTACTATTGACATCCTTGGGGGCTCGGCATTCTTGCGAAGCACCCCAGGGCTTCTTTCCACTCCGTGGAGAGCAACAAAGATGAGAAAGTTTGCTCATCGCTGTAGGAGAGAAACTCCTGAGTAGTAAAAAAAGAAAAAAGGCCAACGCCCCCCCACCCCACCTCCTCAAACCACCAAAACACTCTTAAGGTGCGAAAATCACTGCCTCTGTGGATTCTCGGGGTACAAAACAGGAAGGAAAAGTTGTCTGGAGGTATTCGCGAAGCCTGGTGTTTGTTCAGGAAGGAGCTGTGGGGTGAGAGGCTGAGCGACGCCTCTGCCTCCACTTCCTGGGTGAGACCAGCGAGGCGTGCCCCTGAGCAGCAACATACAGAGAGAGATCGGTAAGACTCACCGGCTTCCCCATTTTTCCCAGGACGGGGTTTTTGTTCCTCAACTGTGATCTGGAAGAGGCAAACCTGTAAGTCCTCCAGGCAGCCTGCCTCGGATCAGCTGAATGGCTGGTGCGATCAGGAAGCTTGCTCTGTCCAGCTCGGAATCACTCCCCGTCTCTGGGCTGTGTGCTCACACGCCTCCCAGTCAGCGCAAAAATCCGCCAAACTCAGGTCAGCCTAACAGGTTTCCTTATATAGGTAAACACGAATTGCATTCCTGGTGAAAGAAGTTAACTAGGAAGCCCGGTAACCTGGTTAACTCTACACACGCCAGAGTGGCTCAGCGTCAGCCAGCCTGAAGAGGCTTTGGTTACAGTACAAAGGGATTTGTGCAATTTAATTAAAATCATCTTTATTCCAGCAGTCTGTAAAATTGGCCCTTCTAGTGTAACTGTGAGTCAACAGCTAGTATTTTATATCATGAGCTATGACCGACCTATTATATAAAGGCACTGTAGGGAGAAAAACCAAAGCATAGGATATTATCAGTTGTCTTTTATGTTTTTAAAACCAGGGTAACTTTTCTTGAAATTATTTTCAAAGAAGTGAATAGAACATGTGATGGGACGAATACGAATAAACCTCTATCAAGTAAGGCCCCTCAATGCCTTATAGGAACATAGTAACTAATAGTTATTCAACTTTTCCAGGCCTTTAGTAGATAATACAATAAGATCATTTAGACTTTATTCCTTTTACAATGCAGTAATTGACACTTTTTTTTTTAATGAGTGAAATGACACATAATATCTATTTATTCCCTGAAATAACTTTCCTGAGCCCAAATATTGAAGTGTTTGATGGTTTCAGGAAAGAAATCTAAGACTTGTGAATTTGCATAATTACATGGAAAAAAAATTAAACAACCTCTTAGACTTAAGAAGATAAGAAAATGTATCTTTAAAAGTACTCTGTGGAAGGTTTAACTCTAGGCTCAAAACAGTTTTTAAATGTAAGTATGTAACACATCCATTGTCTAATAATTGGCTCTTCTCCTCTACATTTGGCTACAATTGGCTCTTCTCTACACAGGCCTGTAGAGAAAAGTAATAATTCTTTTTAAGTCTAACCAATTCCACTGATACCTCACTATGAACAGACTGAAGACTTAGTATCTGAGTGCTGGAGGTGAAGACTGCCTGCTAAATAAAGCTTATCTTAAAATGAATCATTTGTTTCTATTTCATCCACTGGTTGATTGCTCCTTGAGTAGTGTGGATCTTAGCAAAAATAGCTTAGCGTTGTGTCTTAGGTCTCTGCTCAGGGAAGGGGAGAGAATGAATGTTTACAGGCTACCGAAGCCAGCACGACACAAACCAATCATGAAGGCTTTCTGCTAAGAGCAGGAGACTGCAAAACAAACACACACACACATTCCACAGGGGCATTCTCCACTGGGCAGAGACTCTTCCATACCATTTTCCTCTATATCTCTACAGCAAGCATCTTATTATTTCCTTTTCAAGATAACAAAATTGACGTGCAGCGATAAAGTGACTGGTCTAAAGTCTCATGATCCATTTTGTGGCAGCTCCAAAATCTCAGATCTTCTAGAATTTACTTCCAATAGAATTTTCAAAAATAAAATCCACTTGAAGAGACAGAAAAACATTCAAATGGCAGATTTCCATGTTCAAATATCATTTTTAAGAATTATATGTCCAGAGAGTTTAAAGGTAACATACCAACTGATTAAAATACTCTTTTATGAAGTCATAACTTACTGCTAAAATGATTGCCTTTACCTGACTCCAGAATGATCCTGAAATGAGATATTAGGTGCATTTTTATTGAATATAAATTTGGGTTATAAAATATTATGAAAATATAACTTTTCAAATATTGCACATGTTTTTCTGTTCAGAGTACACACATTTCTATGATATCAAGTTAAGACTCATCTTGACTGCCCCACTGGAAGGAATATTAGTGTTTTCTATTTATTGGCTTTTCATTAATCTTAAATAAAACTCTGTGTGCCATGCTAGGTAAATGGCTTTCACTAATATAGTCCATTTATGATCCTGCACCCTTTATGTTCTTATAATTCCCGCTGAAGCAAGTTCTGTTTGTGCAGGAACTTTAGACTTTATTAACATGTTGATGCAAGACAAAGAATGCATTTTTTCTCCAGGGCAAGCTAAACCTTTAAGTGTCTTAAGCTGGCCTCCAAATTTGTTCTTACAATTCTAAGCAAACAATCATTTGGGCTTTAAACATAAAATATCTTAGGCTATAATTATTGAATTGAAAGGTCAAAATGAAATTTGGATATGAAAGTAGCCTATTTCAAAGCGGGAATATAACCCTCTGCTAAATCCATCTTGGATGCCTCAAGAAATGGTTTGGGATAGACAGGGTCAGGGAAGCAACATGAATTCAACCTAACCATAGAGGATCCCAATGAGAGAGTACATACAGCTGAATCATTATACCATGCCCCCAAAATAGCATTTATGGGAAATGAAATAAAATACAAGACCTACTTGAAGGGGAGAAAATATCATTGCGGTTTAAAGAAAACATCAGGGGATAGATTTGAGAAATTCCCAGTGACATATAACTAATGAGTAGCTGAGCTATAATTCAAATCTCAGTCCATCAGACTCCAGAACATTTGCTCTTTCTACTGAAGCCTGGGTGCACCATGCTATCCAAGAAAGAGCAAATGCCTGAGAAGCAGAATGCTCCCATTCTGGTTCCATCTCTTCGTGGTGTGACCTTGGGTAAATTACTTGTAATGTTTCTGAGCCTCACCTCCAAAACAGAAATTAAAAGGGCTGCCTATCTCAAAGATGAAGGAAAGTATTAAATGCAAATCATTCCATGTATTTTTTGATGCTTCTATGGTCTGGGCATTCTGCTAGGTCCCAGGAATACAACGAGGAGCAAGTGAGGCATGTCCCAACTACATCTTAAAGAAAGCCTGTGCACATCAATATTATGGAATATGAAGCTCTAATGTTTCCCTAAATTTCTCCTAACAGAAGGATGTTTCACTGAAGCTCCACATCAATACAGAAGTGAAAGAAGGAAAGTGTTAGTCACTCAGTCGTGTCTGACTCTGTGACCCCATGGACTGTAGCCTGCCAGACTCCTCTGTCCACGGGATTCTCCAGGCAAGAATACTGGTGTAGGTAGGTAGCCCTTCCCTCCTCCAGGGTATATTCCCAACCCAGGAATCGAACTCACGTCTCCTGCATCTCCTGCACTGCAGGCAGATTCTTTACCATCTGAGCCTCCAGGGAAGCCCCAATATAGAAGTATTAATAGGCAAATGCCTAAGCTCATTCTCTCACTACAGTGAGTGCAGGTTACTCTCAGTGGCCAGAGGCCGGTCTTACCATGATTAGAAGTGGTGAATCTGGGCTGAGTTAACTTAAATATTAGGGAAGGTAAAACCTCCGTCATAATGACTATATCCTTATATCAAACAATAGAGGAGAACCAGGGCATTCAATTGAAAAATACCTTGAAGGTGCGTAGGAAGCTGGATGTACATGGAGTTGTTTTTATCATTAATTCATATATAATACAGCTTCCCAGGTGGCGCTAGTGGTAAAGAATCCACCTGGTAATGCAGGAGATGCAAGAGCTGTGGGTTCTATCCCTCATCTGGGAAGATCCCCTGGAGCAAGGAATGGCAACCTACACCAGTCTTCTTGCCTGGGAAATCCCAGGGACAGAGGAGCCTGGTGGGCTACAGTTCATGGGGTTGTAAAGAGTTAGACACAACTGAGCACATGCACATATATAAAAACAGGATGAAAAAGCATAAAAAAGATTCCCTAAATATGTTAACCAGTTATCTATCGATTGATTATTAAGTAACTTCTATGCAATAAACATTTAAGTGGTACGCACAGTGGATAAGGTTCTGCAAGGGATGTACACAGAAAAGCATCCATAGGAAAAGAATGGTCCTGAGCTTTAATGGAGCTTTCTAGAAAAACGTTATGGTGCTCAAGAGCTGTTATCAGGCAAGATGGGTGAGGTTATGCTCTGGAAACAAGCCACCCCCAGGTCTCAGTGGCTTATAACAACAACGGTGTGTTTCTCACTCGTGCTGCACATCTATGCAGATCTCTAGGGAGGGGTCTCTATTCACAGTCACTCAGGAGCCCAATCTGATGAAGGTTCCTTTCAACACATACTTCCACGGTTGCCAAGACAGGAAACGCGGACCTGGTGAATCATGAAGTGCCTTTCAAAACTTCACTCCCTAAAGGATGCAAACTTCCGCTCACCTTTCACTGGCCAAAACAAGTCCTCCAGCCCTCCTTAATTTCAGAGCAAGACAGGAGAACCAGAATACATGATGAGCAGACACAACAGGTATGGCAAACCCATCCGCTTAGAGGAATGGGTCCGTTAAGTAAGTAGGCATGCTGATGACCACTATGGTATCATGACTGGCATCTGAGGTTTGGTCATCACTGACTAGATCCAATTGCCAGAGGAGTGAGAGCTTAAAAGTGGACTCAGATTATCAATGGTTCTGGCAGAACCTTGAGGGAAACAGTGACATTTTAAAAGGATGTCTGGAGGCAGGCTCTTCTTAATATTTCCATCAGTTATTTGAGTGATGAAATAAAAGACAAGTTGATTTAATTTGCAGATGGTGCCAAATTGGATAGCTAACACCTCAGAGGATTGTGTTATAATTCAAAATGACCTTGAAGAGATGGGAGAAAATAACGTTAAGAAAGAAGCTTGGGTTCAATAGTGATAAATAAAGGATGGGAATGAAAGATCTACAGAACAGATGGGAGGAAAACTATATTGGGCCATTATTAGCCTATAAGTTGAATATATACTGGTAGCTTAGCACTTTTACTTGTAAAGCCTGTGGTGTGGTGATGTAAGCTATGTAAACACAGGGAAATAGGCATTCTTAAAATATTTCTTTACTCGATAGTCACATTTTTAGAAATAAGAAAACAAAGCAAATTCAGAAGCAAAAGCTGAAATTTCCAAAAGACTTAAGTTTGGGATCGCATGTACACCCGTGGTGGATTCATGTCAATGTATGGCAAAACCAATACAGTATTGTAAAGTAAAATAAAGTAAAAAAAAAAAAATTAAAAAAAAAAGACTTAAGTGCCCTGGGTCAGGAGTGGGCAAATTTTTTTCTATGAGGGGCAAGATAGTAAATACTTTTGACTTTGCCAGCTGTACACCTTTCTATTGCAGCTACTCTATTCAGCTACTGTGGTCCAAACCAGCCACAGATAATATGGAAATGAATGTGTGTGGCTGTGTTCCAATAAAACTTTATTCACACAACTGGGCAGCCAACCTTGGGCTACACTTTGCAGACCCCTAGTCTCTACGTTATGAGAACTGTCTCAGAATGGCAAGGTACTCAAATTCATTGCACGTGCCCAGAAGCAAGAGGAACCCTATTTTGACCTAGTTCATTGAATAGTCCTTTACACACAGGTGCTAGTGAATAAATTGGTGAAATAAATTAAATTAGCCAATAATGTTACTCCACGGATTTCCTTATTAAATATTCAGAAAGAACTGGACTATGTGATCCTTGAAAATGTCATGGAAATAAAATCTAAAATATAATTTGCCTTTTCAATGTGTTAAATATTTATCAGTTACATCATTTTTCAGGTATAAAAATATTAATGGTGAAAAATATAATGAAACCTATAAAAGAAGGATTATGATAATGAAATTACAGGGAACAAAAATTTGCAAAGCAGAACATATACATATTGTGCTTTAATTTTTCTTCCCAAGTTCTTTGTAACAAGATGAGGTTGATAAAGCAGATGTTGTCTTTTTCAGTTGTTATTTAGTAGCTAAATCATGCCTGCCAGGCTCCTCTGTCCATGGGATTTTCCAGGCAAGAGTACTGGAGTGGGTTGCCATTTCCTTCTCCAGGAGATCTTCCCGACCCAGGCATAAAACCTGAGTCTCCTTCATTGGCAGGCAGATTCTTTACCATTGAGCCACCTGGGAAGCCCAATGGTGAAAATGGAGACAAGGAGAGGTTAGGTCAGTTGTCTGATGTTCCCAAGCTAGTGATGATGGAGAATAAAATAGGACCTGGGTTCCCTGGGTTTATAATTCTAGACTATGAGAAACACCAAGTACATAATGGGAACTTGGACAAGATAGCTGATACAAGATGCAATGGAAGTGCTGCAGTGTGTCCTTTTGGCTGCCTAAGGGAAACCCAGCACTGTGAAAATCACCTCTCTTTCCCACCCCCACCCATGTGCCCCACGCAGCCCCCTCCTCTTCAATCTAGTCTGCTTTGAAGTCAACCCCCCAGCCTCTTCCTTCTTTGATAAAGCCCTGAAAGCTAAAGCCTAGTTATGGGTGAGTGTGTGTCCAAACCCTGGAGAAGGAAATGGCAACCCACTCCAGTATTCTTGCCAGGATAATTTCATGCACAGAGGAGCCTGGTGGGCTAAAGCCCATGGGGTCGCTAAGAGTTGGACATGATTGAGCTACTGAGCACGCATGCTCTGACCACGTCTGTCCTGTTGCATCCAACCCTTCCAGTTTCTCAGCCTCCGCACCACAGGTCAGGATCATTCTTTGTGTTGGGGGCTGCCCTAGGCACTGTAGGATGCTAAGTAGCATTGCTGGCATCTTCCCACTGGATCCCAGTGGTACTCTCTCTCCCCCTAAACACAAGTCACAACTGGAAGTCTCTTCAGACATTGCCAAATGTTCCCTAGGGGCTGGCAGCACAAAACTGCCCCCTGTTGAGAACCTCTGAACTAGATCACTGTAATTGTCTTTTTTTTTTTTTTAATTGGACGGTAAAGCGTCTGTCTACAATGCGGGAGACCTGGGTTTGATCCCTGGGTTGGGAAGATCCCCTGGAGAAGGAAATGGAAATCCACTCCAGCACTCTTGCCTGGAAAATCCCATGGATGGAGGAGCCTGATAGGCTACAGTCCATGGGGTCGCAAAGAATTGGACATGACTGAGCAACTTCACTTTCACTTTCTCACTTTGATTCCTTGACCCGGGATCAAAACTGGGCCCACAGCAGTCAAACTGCCTAGTTCTAAACACTGGACCACCAGGGAATTCCCTGTACTTGCTTCTCAATTGTTCTCCCTACTTCTGCTCTTGCCTCTCCATAATTTATTTTCACAGAGCAGCCCAAACCATCTTTTAAAAATATATATCAGATCATGCCATTCCCTGCTCAAAACCTCTAGCGGTCTCCTCCTATGACCAGAACACAATTTAGTTTTCATACCATGGCCCACCGAGCTTTCCATAATCTGACCTCTGCCAGCCTTCCCCAGACTAACCTCAGAGCATTATGTCCACCCACATTGGTCTTCCTTCTCTTCCCCCATCATACCCATCTTCTTCAGACCTTAGGGCCTTTGCACATGTTCTTCCACTGCCTGAAATGCTCTGTTCCATGTGGTAGGCAGAATAGTGACCTCCCAAATATGTACACATCCAAGTCTCTGGAATCTGCACATATATTAAGTTAAATGAGGGGGAGGAGTTAAGGTTGCAGATGGAATGAAGGTTCCTAAATCGCTGACCTTAAGATGATCAGCCTAGATTATCCAGGTGGGTCCAAAGGAATCACAAGGTCTTTAAAATGTGGAAGGGGGAGGCAGAAGAATCCGTGTAAGCACAATGTCATATGAGAGACTTGACTAACTACTGGTGGCTTGGAAAATGGAGGAAGGAGACCATGATCCAGGGAATGGGGTCAGCCTCTAGAGGCTGGGAACAGATTCTCCTCTAAAGCTTCCAGAAGGAACACAGTCCTGGAGACACCTTGATTTTAGTCCACTGAGACTTGTGTTGGACTTCTGACCTGAAGAACCGTATGAAAATAATTTGAGTTGTTTTAATCCACTGAAGTGTGTTAGTAGCTTAGCTGTGTGACCCCATGGACTATAGCCCACTAGGCTCCTATATCCATGAATTTTCCAGGCAAGAATATGGGAGTGGGTATTCCCTTCTCCAGGAGATCTTCCCAATCCATGGATTGAACCTGGGTCTCCTGCATTGCAGGCAGATTCTTTCCTGTCTGAGCCACCAGGGAAGCCCCAGGCTGGTGATAATTTGTTACTGCAGTAATAGGAAACGGATACACTTGGCGTCTTCACTGCTGCTGGTGTTGCTAAGTCACTTCAGTCGTGTCCGACTCTGTGCAACCCCATAGACGGCAGCCTACCAGGCTCCCTTGTCCCGGGGATTTTCCAGGCGAGAACACTGGAGTGGGTTGCCATTTCCTTCTCCAATGCATGAAAGTGAAAAGTGGCCCCTAAACCCTCAGAATGTATGCAAAAGTTTCCTCTGGGGAGAGGCCATCCATGACCAATGACAACCAGGAAGGACATCACCACCCGTCCCACCTCCAGTGGTTCCATCTCAATTGTCCTGTTATCACCTTCACAGTTTGGATCACTTTCTGACGTTGCCAAAAGGAAAAAAATGATAACAAACTGAAAAAAAAATTAAATGGGGTGGTCCTTTTATATGCCTCAGAACAGGAATATTGGAGAAAGAACCAGGTTTGGATTAAGGAAGGAACGTTTATATTGGATGAAAAGACATTCTTGACGGTAGTTGGAGTAACTGCACAATGAAACTCGCTGCCAAGAAGGGCCACGGAGGACGAGATTGTGGAAACACTCACAAAAGAGATTAGATAACTCAAGTCAGAAGAGTAAGTGGAGCTCAGCCGAGAGCATTTACTTGATGACCTGCTTGTTCTTCCTCCAGCTTGAAAATGTGTGGAGCACAAAGCAATGAATCACAGGACAACATCTGCATGTAATTGCATTTCTGTTCCAATAATAAATGTTTCAACTGCTATACTATTTATGAAAGCTGTTATCATAAAGAGCCAAGTGGGGGAAATTTGAAACACAAATGCTTATCTTAAGAAACCTTTCCTGTGCAATTCAGTGTCCAAGTACCCAAACACCCATTTTGCTGGAGTGTATGAATTGTCCTGAGGAGTTTATTTTTTGAAATTCAGTTTGAAAGTGATTTTTCAGTATCTGGGTCCCTATGAAAGCCCTCTGTGTCACCCATGGTTTTCTTAATATATTTTGAAACCGAGGAGGAACAAAGGCTAGAAAATTGTTCACTATTTCCCCCACAGACCTATTGTCTGAATTTGGGGCCCATGGTCAATGAAGGAGAGAGGGTGTTTTGCACCTTATCTTTGGTCAAGAATGCTTACTCTCAAAACAGAAGACTAGGACGACAGAGTTCCCCACCCACGTCACTCCCACAAAACACCCCACACTTCAGGATTCACAGCCTTTAAATTGCTTGCAAAATGCCAGGACAGTTTAAAATTATTAACTGCCAATACAGAAAAGACTAGAAAATATGAGAAACTCGTGTTTCCTCGGATCAGCCTGCCCCCTCACCTCTCCACAGTTGGCAGATCATTTTTCTGGAGGCACAGGTCTTGGCACGAGAGAACCTAGCTTCTCTGTTCAACATTCTCCGTGCCCCCAGGGCCATCAGCAAAGGTGAGCGATCATTCTGGCCTTTTCAACTTAGCTTGGAGGGAATGAGTGGTCTGAAAACTTCAGCAAGTTGAATTTTTAAACAGTTCACTTTACTCTGCAACCTGCAACTGCGTCTGACAGCAGCGAGAAACCCACTGCTTTGGATAAAGCCTCAAAACTCGGTAAAACCACAGAGAAAAGAAAGCTAGTGCTCATAAAAGGCTGCCTCTTTCCATGTGGTGAGGCAGGTGTTTCGAGATGATGTTGTTGAGAGTTTCCCTTTTAATGAGATGGCAACTTACCACAAAGGAGGGAAATTCTCAAATGCCATGAAAACAAGCAATTTGAAAATACTAATTCTAAAGTGCCTCCCTATTTCCCAAGGTCTGCATCACTAAACTCCTACATGCTTACCTCCCACTTCATTAGCACTGCTTACAACACTATAGTCACATATATAAATCATAAGAAAACTTCCAACATCCTTTTAGGAGGATGAAAACGTATCCAAAGTATCCAAACGTATCCAGTTTTCCAAAGTTATTTTTAATTCATTCTTTAAAACCCAATCAATAGGAGTGGTTGGACTGTGGACTGGTTAGTATCTAGTTTGCCTAAGATGTCTCTTTTTCCCACCAAGGGACCCTGACCTATATAGATGAGGGTGGAGACAGAGAGATATTCATTCAGTCACCAAGTAATACGGATTACATACTATGTGTCACATACACATTACCATTCTGGGGTAGAGAACAGCAACCTAATTAAAGACTGGAAGAGTTTCAAACGTTAGGCTATAGTGCAAATATAAAATATTGCATTTTCTTGTTTTTACATTAAGAGCAATGGGCATTCTGTGACATTAGAAATCAACTAGACTGCATTAGCAGTGATAAGTGATGCTGATAGCATGTTACAATGTGATGAAAAGGGCACTTCACCTCCTTGGTATCTTCCCCCAAACCCATCATCCCAATCTAATCGTGAAAAAACAAGAGATAAACCTAATGTCTTAGTCCATTTGGGCGGCTCTAATAACATACCACAGACTGGGTGGGTTATAAACAACAGACATTTATTCTTCACAGGTCTGTGGGCTAGAAGTCCTAGATCAGGCTCCCACCATGGCTGGGTGTGACCACCCTCTTTTGAGCTGGAGACTTCTTGTATCCTTACCTGGTGGAAGGGGCTAGGGAACTCCGTGGGGGCCTCTTCAATAAGGGCACTAATCCAATCATGAGAATTATACCACCACATTGGAGATTAGGATACGCATGCTGGGAAGACAAAAACATTCAGACTGTGGCAGCTAAAATGAGTGACATTCTGTAAACACCTGATCAGTACTCCTCAAAACAGGGAATATTTTGGAGAGGAAAGCGAAGACAAAGAAACTCACGGCCCAGGGGAGCCTAAAGAGACCTGATGACTAAATACAATGCAGTACTTTGGATGGGATCCTGGAACAGAAAGAAGGCATTTGTGAAAAAAGCTAGAGCAATCCAAATAAAGCCTGTAGTTTAGTTAATAGTAATATACTGATGTTGCTTTCTTACTTTGACAGAAGTGCCATGGCAATGTAAGACACTGACATTAGAGGAAACCAGGTAAAAGGTGTAGAGGATCACTCTGTGCTTATTTTGAAACTTGTTAATCTAAAATGATTCCCCTCAGTTATTAAGAAAAACCCCAAAACATGGACTTCCCTGGTGGTCCAGTGGTTCAAAATCTGCCTGCCAATGCAAGGGACATAGGTTCGATCCCTTGTCCAGAAAGATTTCACATGCTGAGGGGCAAGTAGGCCCGTGTGCCACAATTACCCTTGAGACAAAACAAGAGAAGCCACAGAAAATGAAGAGTCCCCACTCCAAGATTAGATAGTAGCCCCCACTCACTGAAACTAGAGAAAGCCTGCCACAGCAATGAAGACCCAGCACAGGCAAAAATACAATAAATAAATTAGAAAACAAACAAAACCCAAACAAGAACAATAAATCAGAGCACATTCATTTTACACTGTGACCAGAGAAGGAAAAAGAAGATGGAGAAAATACCCATCCAAGAAGGACAGAAAACAGGGGCGGGGACATGTGAGGAGCAACAGACAAAGAAATAGACAGGTGGGCTCCAGGAGTGTGTTAAGAGTTGCAGTTTCTTCTTATGTGGCTCCCCGTTATTTTCTAAAGCTATAGGGAACAGAGAAAAGGATAATTCCTTTAAAGAACTGAGAGATTTGACGCAGTTTTGAAACATGTTAGCATACGGAGAAACTTCTCTGCCTTTATTTTCAAATATTAGGTCTTTTTTTCTGTGAGATTCTCAAGAATCTGCAGGTGTGTCAAGATAACTTTGGTTTACCAAGTTTTTCAGGAACCTTGAAAAGTGGTGGTGGTTTAGTTGCTCACTCATGTCCGACTCTTGTGACCCCATGGATTGTATCCTGCCAGGCTCCTCTGTCCATGGGATTCTCCAGGCAAGAATACTGGAGTGGGTAGCCATTTCCTTCTCCAGAGTATCTTTCTGACCCAGGAATCAAACTCAGGTCTCCAGCATTGCAGGCATATTCTTTATTGACTGAGCTACAAGGGAAGACCCTTGGGCTTCACAGTTGCACACATGAACTCTTTAGGGTTCTTTAGAAGAGTCACCCCAGTGTTTCACAGTGGTTTCCTGGACCATCTAACCCCACAGATCATCTGAACTAATGCACAGTAAGAATTTCTGCAGACCATTGCGCACTTGCTTACACTTTGCATGCTATTTTCTAAAAATGACTTGAAACAGTAGCAACTATAAGTGAGGATAGTCTTGACTAGGTTAAAATGTGAGCTATTAACAGCCAATCAAAAGCATTTGATTAGTATGTTTTCTCTGTGTGTGTATGCTCAGTCGTGTCCAACTCTTTGCGACCCCATGGACTGTAGCCCGCCAGGCTCCCCTGTCTACAGAATTTTCCAGGCAAGAATACAAGAGCACATGGTCATTTCCTACTCCAGAGACTTTTCCCAACCCAGGGATTGAACTCGCATCTCTTGTGATTCCTGCATTGGCAAGTGGATTCATTACCACTGTGCCACCTGGAAACCAGGTCCAAATATGTATTTCATGGATGGGATACTCACATCTAGCTCTCCAAATCTTTTACTGAGATTGACTGGAGAATCCACATACATACTGCTTGAAAGAAATCTCTATCTCGAAACTGATTGAGATTTTGGTAAGGGGAGCCATGCTGAAAGTGGGAGAAAAGGGAGATAGAGCTGGGAAGACATCTCAGGGGACTGCATATTTCATCTTGAATTAATTTTATATCATAAATGTGAAGTTCTTGTAAGCTTGGATTTAAAATTTAATTCGGCAAATTACATAAACTCTTTAGCAAGAGCCAAAGCTCTAAAGTACCCATTTATATTTGTTTTCTTTTCCCCCTGAAACAGCATACCAAATCTGAATCTGATTAAGTTTGCTGAATTTGTTATCAGTGCTAGGAACTATGTATTCTGTACAGAAAATTAACTTCACTTAGAAATGCATGTTTTGGTAGTTTTACTCCTAAAAAATGCTGATTAGAAAGGCAATAAATCCTGGGAGAGGCCAAACTTCATTTTTCCCAATAATGAAAACAGGGCTGGATTTTGAGGATGAAGACACATGATGGCTGTACATTAAATTTGCTGTCAATAAGGGATGCTCTGGTTTTTCTCTGCTGAGCCAAGCATGTGGTACTTAGTATATATCTAGCTTTCTTCTTACGTATCCACCTATCTAGCTAGCTATCTTTGTATGAATCTATCTCAAAGTTTCTCAGCACTGTGTGTGTGTGTGCTTAGTTGCTCTGTTGTGTCCAGCTCTTTGTGACCCCATGGACTATAGTTCACTAGGCTCCTCAGCACTACTGACATTTTAATCAGACAATTCTGTGTGCATGTATATGTAGGGGGCTGTCCTATGCATTGTGACAGCCAAGTATGTGTTCGGATATTGCCAAATATTCTCAGATGGTCGGGACAGAATCTCTCTCACTAAGTATCCCTATCTCTATGTATCTACATACCTATAAAAGAAATGAATGAACAAATTTTATAGTAAAACATACAGGCTTCAACCTGACATGATCAACAGAAGGTGAGAAAGATTAGTAGGATTTATCACATATCATACATAGTATATACCTATTATAGTGAATGTGTGTTCAGTTCAGTTCAGCTCAGTCGCTCAGTCATGTCTGACTCTTTGTGACCCCATGAATCACAGCACGCCAGGCTTACCTGTCCATCACCAACTCCTGGAGTTCACTCAAACTCATGTCCATTGAGTTGGTGATGCCATCCAGCAATCTCATGCTCTGTCATCCCCTTCTCCTTCTGCCCCTAATCCCTTCCAGCATCAGAGGCATTTTCCAATGAGTCAACACTTTGCATGAGGTGGCCAAAGTATTGGAGTTTCAGCTTTAGCATCAGTCCTTCCAATGAACACCCAGGACTGATCTCCTTTAGAATGGACTGGTTGGATCTCCTTGCAGTCCAAGGGACTCTCAAGAGTCTTCTCCAACACCGCAGTTCAAATGCATCAATTCTTCAGCACTCAGCTTTCTTCACAATCCAACTCTCACATCCATACATGACCACTGGAAAAACCATAGCCTTGACTAGACAGACCTTTGTTGGCAAAGTAATGTCTCTGCTTTTGAATATACTATCTAGGTTGGTCATAACTTTCCTTCCAAGGAGTAAGTGTCTTTTAATTTCATGGCTGCTATCACCATCTGCAGGGATTTTGGAGCCCAGAAAAACTGTTTCCACTGTTTCCCCATCTATTTCCCATGAAGTGATGGGACTGGATGCCATGATCTTAGTTTTCTGAATGTTGAGCTTTAAGCCACCTTTTTCACTATCCTCTTTCACTCTCCTTAAGAGGCTTTTTAGCTCCTCTTCACTTTCTGCCATAAGGGTGGTGTCATCTGCACATCTGAGGTTATTGATATGTCTCCCGGCAATCTTGATTCCAGCTTGTGCTTCTTCTAGCCCAGCATTTCTCATGACGTACTCTGCATATAAGTTAAATAAGCAGGGTGACAATATACAGCCTTGATGTACTCCTTTCTCTATTTGGAACCAGTCTGTTGTTCCATGTCCAGTTCTGACTGTTGCTTCCTGACCTGCATATAGGTTTCTCAAGAGGCAGGTCAGGTGGTCTGGTATTCCCATCTCTTTCAGAATTTTCCACAGTGTACTGTGATCCACAAAGTCAAAGGCTTTGGCATAGTCAATCAAGCAGAGATAGATGTTTTTCTGGAACTCTCTTGCTTTTTCCATGATCCAGCGGATGTTGGCAATCTGATCTCTGGTTCTTCTGCCTTTTCTAAAACCAGCTTGAACATCTGGAAGTTCATGGTTCACCTATTGCTGAAGCCTGGCTTGGAGAATTTTGAGCATTACTTTAATAGCATGTGAGATGAGTACAATTGTGTGGTAGTTTGAATATTCTTTAGCATTGCCTTTCTTTGGGATTGGAATGAAAACTGACCTTTTCCAGTCCTGTGGCCACTGCTGAGTTTTCCAAATTTGCTGGCATATTGAGTGAAGCACTTTCACAGCATCGTCTTCCAGGATTTGAAACAGCTCAACTGGAATTCCATTACCTCCACTAGCTTTGTTCATAGTGATGCTTCCTAAGGCCCACTTGACTTCACATCCCAGGATGTCTGGCTCCAGGTGAGTGATCACACCATCGTGATTATCTTGGTCATGAAGCTCTTTTTTGTACAGTTTGTCTGTGTATTCTTGCCACCTCTTCTTAATATCTTCTGCTTCTGTTAGGTCCATACCATTTCTGTCCTTTATCTAGCCCATCTTTACATTAAATTTTACCTTGGTATCTCTAATTTTCTTGACAAGATCTCTAGTCTTTCCCATTCTGTTGTTTTCCTCTATTTCTTTACATTGTGTCCAACCTTGCAACCCCATGGACTGAGGCCTGCCAGGCTCCTCTGTCCATAGGATTCTCTAGGCAAGAATACTGGAGTGGGTTGCCATTTCCTTCTCCAGGAGATCTTCCTATTCCAGGGATGAAACCTGGGTCTCATGCATTGCAGGTGGATTCTTTACCACTGTGCCACGTGGGAAATCCTATTATAATAAACTAGAAGACTATGTAACGAATGAAAGATAATATTTTGGGATTCCCCAATGATTCCATACCCTATGCCTTCTACCTACTACTCTTCTGCATACCAGATGGCAACACAATTTTTCTGTGCCCACAATATTCAGATATAGCTTAGAACACAGAAGTCAATTGTTTTGCTGAATCAAGTTAGTAAATTCACAGTAGATCACAATAATCTGAAGAACAAAGCTCATTTGACATATAAAAGTAGGCTTTTGAGGGGGAAAATAGTACTTTTTATTTTTAAAGTTTTTCTTTAAATATCAAGGGCCAGAGCTCCAAGTGATTCAGAGGAAAGAAATTTTACAAAGAGGGAGATTTGGTTTCTGAAGGCAAAGAGAGTAATATCCTATTTCCCGTGTAAAAGATGAGGAACAGACAGGTTTACGGGGTACCATGTACCGTTAACCCAGTGGCCTGCACACAGTAGGTACTCAATCATTATCATCTAAAATAAATTGCCACACATTTTTAAAGAATACACAACTGGTATATCACCACTTCATTCTAAACTTTAATCATAAACAAGACCATAATTAGAATAACCTGGATTACTTTCTTTGAATCAAAAGCCCACATTCTGCATTTCCACTATGTGCCAGACTCCTTTACACCACAGCTGAGTAGAACACAGACATTGAACTAGGCAGTAGACAGATGACCTTGGATATGCCATTAAAACTCTTTGAGACTCTTTGTTCCCATCATCTGTAAAAAGGGAGAGATAACAATTTCCACCTTTTAGGGTTTCTCTGAGGATGAAATGAGATCAATAAGAGGAAGTGCCTTATTATCAACATCTAATCATTTGCTTAATGCCCCTGGAGACTGGTTTCCATGGCCAACAGCTTTGAAGGCAGTACCCAAATTAATATTTCTCCTGTGCTTGAATCAAGAATGTATATGTGAATCCTGATGAGAAGAGTAAAATATATTTATACACGATATAAATGTAAGTAAAGTGGCAGCAGTGTATGCCTTACTCTTCAAGGTAATTCTTCCATCCTCAGTTCAGTTCAGTTCAGTCACTCAGTCATGTCCGACTCTTTGTGACCCCATGAATCGCAGCATGCCAGGCCTCCCTGTCCATCATCAACTCCCGGAGTTCACTCAGACTCACATCCATCGAGTCAGTGATGCCATCCAGCCATCTCATCCTCTGTCGTCCCCTTCTCCTCCTGCCCCCAATCCCTCCCAGCATCAGAGTCTTTTCCAATGAGTCAACTCCTTGCATGAGGGGGCCAAAGTACTACAGTTTCAGCTTTAGCATCATTCCTTCCAAAGAAATCCCAGGGCTGACATCCTGTCCCTCTTTAAAGAGAAATAAGATGTATTTGAAATATATGACTCCCTTTTAACCCTGAGCATTGTTTAAGGGCCCCCAGGCCACATAATCCTAGGAGGTGGATAGAGTGGAGACCAGTTTCAGTCAAGACTGAACTGTTCGTCCAGGGCTGCCCTGGGTGACCCAGCTTACTGACCCTTGTCTACTTTCCAAAACATGGTGAATTTGACTATTCCATTCTGGGATAGGTGACCACCATTAACTCGACCCCTGAGGTAATGACCTCCATGGTCTCATTCACTCACTTCCTCATTCATTCACTTGTTCCTTCTCTGATGAACTCTATTCAAGTGTCAGTTAAACAGTGACACTCAGTGCTGCAGAAAATCAAAGGATGGTTCAGGAGTTCACTGTGTGAATAATATGAATTCACACATACATACACAAATAATACACATGTATGTGACATAAGAGGAGTCCAACTATTAATAATATGTTTCTAAAATTCAATGAGAAAAAGATTACAAATAGAGGCATATGCAAGTCTTTGTTGAAGGGTGTCTAATCTGGTCTTTGAGGCATGGACAGATTTGGGGCTTAAGGAGAGAGTGGCTATATAGGTGTTCATTTTATAGAAATTTGTTAGGCTGAACATATATGCTTAACTTTAAAACATTTCGGCAGACTTTTTAATCATCATGTTTCTAAAGTTTGCACTACATTCTCTGCTCTTCTAACCATTCCACACTATGGTATCTGAAATCTATATTTTAATTAGGCTAACAAAATTATTTTGTCAAACTACTTCTAACAATAATTGGGGTGTACTGATTAAATGGAAAACCAGGAATGGGATTCATCCATCTAAGTCACCTAAAACCCTCAAACCAAGATAATTTTCCCAAAGAAATAGAATCTATAGATTGCTTCACCTTCCTTGACTCAATATTTCCTCTTGTAACATATGGATAAGGTTATTGGCCCCCCTGAGGTGTGTGGCTATTATGGGAGTTACTAGGGCAATTTGTTCAAGTACTTTAATGAGCCCAGTGTATTTGAGATCAGTTCAGGATATCTTTCTTCCATGGGCAGACTGACCAAGGGTTCAGGAACTAGTTCATTCATCACAGCCTAACAGGCCTTAGCAGAATCCACCTAATGGGTAGAAGGTGAACTATTTATCCACAGTCCCTTGGGGGAAATTGATAATTAGATTGGTAAGTGGTTTCATGAGCCAGGGGTGGCTGTGGGAAGGACACAGAAGAGGTGGAGTAAAATATAAGAGAAAGTCCAGCTACCAAGTGAGAAAATGTTTCAGTGGCTGATGGCCTTAGAGGATAAGAGATTAACAATCAGGAGATCCAGGGGTTAAGCCTAAATATGGGGATTTGTATATTTGAGTAATGTTTCAAAATCAACTTATAATAAATGACAAAGACAAAACAGAACTGTTAAAATAAGGATAAAAGAGTCAGAAGAAAATAATGAACAAAAGGAAGCAGCTGGATTAGAAAGCAAGTCAGCAGAGTTATTATAACTGAACACAATTACTAGCTCTAAGACCCTGGGAGCCAAGGAAGAAAGGGGACCAAGACAAATTACATAGATCATGTGATAGAAAGAGACAACCATTTCACCAGCATCAAGACATAGATATTTTATTCAATGGATCTTATGGTAGACAGAATAACACCCCCCCAAAGATGTTCATAATTTAATCCCTAGACTTGTGAAAGTTACCTTACATGCCAAAAGGGACTTTGTAGACATTATCAAGTTACGGTCTTGCAATGGAGAAATTCTCTCAAATTACTGTGGTAGAGCCAGTGTAACCCAAGAGTCCTTATATGGGAAAGAAAGAAGTAGAAGGGGCATAGTCAGAGAAGGAGATGTGGCGATGGCAGCAGAGGTCTCAGTGGCAACATTGCTGGAAAGAAACCAGGACCCAAAGAATGCAGGCAGCCTCTAAAAGCTGGAAAAGCAAAGGAAACATTCTCCTCAGAAAATTCCAGAAAGAATTAGCCCTGCTGAAACCTTGATTTTAGGCTTGTGAGATCCATTTTCAGACTTCTAACCACAAAACTATAAGATAACAAATTTATGGTTTTTTTCAAACCACTAAACTTATGGTAATTTGTTAGAGCAGGAATAGAAAATGAATAGATAGTTTTTATAATGGGCTAAGAGAAAAATCATTAGAATATGACTTTTTACTCATTTCTGTTGGAATTAAAAATAATGAGGCTGAGATATATAACTTTCTGGTGAGGCTGACTATATAAAAGTATAAGTATATAAGTATATACTATATATAAGTATCAAGACTAGAGAATTTGGAGTGGTTTTTAAACCAGGTACATCACAATCTGAGATGATGATGAAAAATTCAGACTTCCAAGTCCTTCTCCAGTCCCGCTAAATGGACTTTGTGGCTAGGCCTTGGGACTCTGTATTTTTTTAAAACAAGTATCTATATTAGTTGTCTTCTTTGCCAACAAATTACTATGCATTTAGCAGCTCAAAACAACACAAGTTTATTAATTCCCAGTTTTGGTGGGTTAGAAATCTTGTCATGCCTGAGCTGATTCCACTACTTCAGGTTCTCCTAAGGCTGTAATGGATTCACCAGCTGGGGATAGAACCTCATCTGAAAGTTAGACTGTGGAAGGATCTGCTTCCAAGCTCACCCAGATTCTTGGCCAAGTGCAGTTATTTAACAGCTGTTTGACTAAGGGTCTGGATTCCATGCTGGCCACTGGTTGGAGGCTATCCTCAGTTCCTTTTTGGATAGACCTGTCCAACATGACAGTTTGCCTTCTCAAAGCCAGCCAAAGAGAGAGTTTGCTAGCAAAACAGGGGTTACAATCTTAGTAATGTTATTGTGGAAGTGACAGCCCATCACCTTGCCCATATTCTATTGGTTAGAAGCATGTCACAGGTCCTGCATCGCCGGAAGCGGACATGAAACAATTCAAGACTGCGGGCTCAGTAGTGTCCTTTCCATAACCAATGGTATGGGTTAGCACAGTGTTTGGGCACTGGAAACAACCATTATCATACTCCCAGGCCTCTCTCTGCTGCCAGCTCAGTTATTTGCTGTCCCTGAGCTGACCTCAACATTTCAGGGTAACTACCTAAGTGGGAGGCAAAGAGATGAAAGAACAAAGGCGGATAAACTGACATGGTAAGTGGGGGTGGTCACTGAAATTCATGAGTTTTGATTATTTTCCCTTTCTTGTCAAAAAAATGTAAAATCTGCCCTGTTACAATATAAGAGAATCCTTTTCACAATGTATGTGACTGATTTTAAATACTAATTAATCCTATTTCAGGCTCCATCACATTTCCTCAAATATGGAAATGAGAGTCTGGCAGAAACACTGGCATGTGCTTGCCAGGCCCTCCTGGGCACAAAACTAAACATTTCCCAGCCTCTTGCAGTGAAGTGAAGCAAGGGAATGGAGCTGGCCTGTGCCAAGTGGCCTGGCTCCTCAGGCCTCCTGATTGGTCTCGAACCTCTCTCTGCACTCACCTCCTGGCCAGATGCTGAGAACACAGCAAAGGCCTCTGAGACCCTAATAGTGATGGAGCCACTAGAATGAAGGAATGCGGATCCTCAGACAACTACTTCCTTTCTACTGTCATTGGCCACCTGTGCTGGAGTCAAATGCAAGTGAGTCATCAACCGTTGTGGGAAGTCCTTGGTTCATTTCATCAGCTGAATTACTTACCTGACTGAAACAGCTGTAGTAGGACAAATGTGACACGCTGGGTATAGAGGGACATGTGTAACAGAATACGTCACAAGGGTGGTGATGGGGGCACACACCCTCTGTGTTCTTCCCTGCTAAACTACAGGTTAGGCTGGATCATGCTACACACTGGTTCTCTCTCTGTGGATCTTGAAGTCCTTTCTCAAGGAGTCTGTATGACAACAGTGGGGCCTCCAATTATGACTCAGACACTGATTCTAAGGGGGCTGATTGCCTGGAACTGACATACTTGCACCCATCCAACTTAAAATGACATGGCTAGAAGCTCCTGCCATCAACCTGGATTCCCAGATGGAGTTCTGTCTCTCCCCAGAGAGAGTTTATTTTTTAAATATAAAGAACTGTTCTTTATTCTGAGGATATTTCTTCTCAACCTTCTTTTATTAATTTTTAAATTTATTTATTTTAAATTGGAGGATAATTGTTTAACAATACTGTGTTGGTTTCTGCCATATATCAACATGAATCAGCCATAGGTATACAAATGTCCCCTCTGTAATGAACCTCCCTTCTATCTGCCACCCCATCTCTGGTTGTCACAGAGTACTGGGTTGTATGAGCTCCATGCATCATACAGCAAATTCCCACTAGCTATCTATTTTACTTATGGTAATGTATATGTTTGCATACTCCTCTCTCAATTTGTCCCACTCTCTCCACCTCTCACTGTGTCCACAAGTCTGTTCTCTCTGTCTGAGCCTCCACTGCTGCCCTGGAAATAGGTTCATCAGTACCATCTTTCTAGATTCCATATATATGTGTTCATACACGATATTTGTTTTTCTCTTTCTGACTTACTTCACTCCGTACAATAGGCTCTAGGCTCATCCACCTCATTAGAACTAACTAAAATGCATTTCTTTTTATAGCTGAGTAATATTCCATTGTATATATTTACCACAACTTTCTTATTCATTCGTCGATGGGCTTCTTGGTTGGTTCCATGTCCTAGCTATTGTAAATAGTGCTGCAGTGAACACTGGGGTACACACGTCTTTTTCAATCACAGTTTCCTCTGGGTATATGCCCAGCAGTGGGATTGTTGGGTCATGTGGTAGTTTCATTCCTAGTTTTTTTTTTTTAAGGAATCTCCATACTGTTCTCCGTGGTTCATTCCCACCAACAATGCAAATAATGCCAGTTTGGTCCAAGCAGAGGTTGGCTACACCCTTTGTACACCATGAAGTAGAAAGCTTGCTTCCACCTGAAGGTTCAGTGATGGCTCAGGCCCACTGTCATCTCTACATTAACATACTAACTTGTGCCATTAAGGTACTAGCCTGTCTGTGTCAAGATCTACGACTTGCATTTTTTTTTTACAGAAAAAGAATGCTGAAGTCATTAAGTTGCAAAGATCTTGATTTGCAATCATGCAGTACTTGGAGGAAGCAACTATTGGAAAATACTTTACTTTCCACTGAGGTTTTTAGACAGTGATAATCATGATCGTGGTCATAGCAACTCCTATGATAATGTCATTTGTGTAAGGTCTTTGTGCTCAGCATATCATGTTTTGTACAGTTTTATTTAAACTTCTGAAATAAAGTATTGGTATTATATTGCCATGTGCTGATAAGAAAAGTGACTTTCAGAGAAGTTACCACACAGCTAATATGTAGGAGGAGGCAAATCTAATTTCAAAGGTGACATTATTAACTCTGTGTGTGCATGTATAATGAGTAGATTTTACAATGAACAGACTATGTACATACATACAGATATGCAGTGAATATTTCAAACACATATGTATTTATGTGTATATGTGTAATGAATAGACTTTAAACCATATTTATATGTATGTGGTATACATATATGTATTTAATAGAATTTAAACCTACTGGCTGGGCGTCGGCCAGGCAGTTGGCGTCGGCTGAGTCGGCGTGTCAGGGGCTGAGGACCAGCTATGGAGCACGAGGTCCAGCGGGTTCGCGCGGCTTTCAGCTCCAGCCGCTCTCACCCCTTGACATTCCGGCGGCGGCAGCTCAAGGCCCTGCCCGCGATGGTGCAGGAGCGTGAGAAGGACGTCCTGGCGGCCATCGGTGCAGACCTGAGCAAGAGCGAATTCATCGCATACAGTCAAGAAGTCATTTCTGTGCTTGGAGAAATTGATCTCATGCTGGAGAAGCTTCCGGAATGGGCTGCTGCTAAACCAGCTCAGAGGAACCTGCTCACCATGCTGGACGAGGCCTACATCCAGCCAGAGCCCCTGGGGGTCATACTGATTATCGGAGCTTGGAACGACCCCTTTGTCCTCACCATCCAGCCCCTGATAGGAGCCATCGCTGCAGGAAATGCTGTAATTATCAAGCCTTCCGAAGTAAGTGAGAATACAGCCAAGCTCTTGGCTAAGCTCCTCCCTCAGTACTTGGACCAGGACCTATATGCCGTCGTCAATGGTGGTGTCAAGGAGACCACAGAGCTTCTGAAGCAGCAATTTGACCACATTCTCTATACGGGAAACACAGCTGTTGGAAAAATCGTTATGCAGGCTGCTGCTAAGCATCTGACCCCTGTGGCCCTTGAGCTGGGAGGGAAGAGTCCATGCTATGTGGACCGAGACTGTGACTTGGACGTCGCCTGCCGACGCATCACCTGGGGCAAGTTCATGAACTGCCGTCAGACCTGCATCGCCTCCAGCTACGTGCTCTGTGAGCCGTCCCTCCAGGACCTGATCGTGCGGAAGGTGCAGGAGGCTGTGAAGGAATTTTATGGAGAAAATGTAAAAGAATCTCCCGACTACAAGAGGATCATCAATCTTCGTCATTTTAAGAGGATAAAGAGTCTGCTGGAAGGACAGAAGATAGCTTTTAGTGGGGAGATGGATGAGGCCACACGCTACATAGCCCCAACAATACTCACTGATGTGAATCCTGACACCAAGGTGATGCAGGAAGAAATTTTTGGACCAATTCTTCCAATAGTGCCTGTGAAGAATGCAGATGAAGCCATACAGTTCATAAATGAACATGAAACCCCCTGGCTTTCTACGTGTTTTCTCACAACAGTAAGCTCATCAAGCGGATGATCGATGGCATGTGACACCAGCGGTGGTGTCACAGGCAATGAAGTCATCATGTACTTCATGCTCAGCTCTCTGCCCTTCAGAGGTGTGGGGTCCAGCGGGATGGGAGCGTATCACGGAAAACACAGTTTCGATACTTTTCCCTATCAACGTCCCTGTTTATTAAAAACTCTCAAGCAGGAAGGCGCAAACTCCAGTACCCTCTCAACAGCCAGTCGAAGGTGGGCTGGGCGAAACTTTTCTTATTGAAGCGGTTCAACAAAGGGAGACTCGGCCTCCTGCTACTCACTCTCCTGGGCGTCCTGGCCGCCTTGCTCATCAAGGCCGGATACTGCTGACGGACCCCAGCCACCTCCTCATCATCTCTACTGAATTATTATTCTGCTCAGGGGCTAACCAACCAATCATTTTAAAATCGTACCAGAACTTTTTAAGAAGATATGCAAATGCACCATCCTCGCCATTCACCATTAATAAAACTCACTGCTTCAGCCGAAGTCCCCCACTTACCTCCCTCCCTCCGGCCCCCTAGGACTGAGCATGCTCACTTGGAGAACTTGCGTCCCTAGAGCTCTGGGCAGGGACAAGGAGCACACTGGGTGAACCCACATTCCCAGACCTGCTCAGTGACTCTTTACCAGGGACATGGGGCTTGCCACCCCCACCGCCACCTTCAGGCAGCACCCCCTGAAGCCTTCCGGAGACTGCCCTGCACGTTTCCAGGTCTCAGTCTAGAGAGGTGAGGCGAGATCTCCCAGAGTCCTCGGGGTTCGGGGCACTAGAACTGGGGTGGGGGGGGGTCCCTGTCCCCAATTCTGGGACCAGAAGACAGCTCCAGGAGGCAGCCCTCCTTTTTCACCACTCTCTGTCCTGTCCTGAGCTCGGCTTGTGACAGTCCGTTGTGATGTCCACACATGGTAAATCCTCGGGCTCCTGGAAGGCAGCTGCCAGTTTGGTGCAAGAATCATCTGTCATTCGTAGACTTTGTGCATCTTACAAAGCCACTGGCCTGTTTCACTGCTATCGTCATGCTACTCAGACAATACCCGCCCTTGATCAGAGGCTGCACATGGCAAGTCAGTGGCTCTTGAGGGACGAATCTTCAAGTTTCCTGCTTCTGTACCATGAGGCGAGTAAGCATTCCCTTGGCCTCCCTTGTGGCTCAGCTGGTAAAGAATCCACCTGCAATGTGGGATACCTGGGTTGGGAAGATCCCCTGGAGAAGGGAACGGCTACCCACTCCTGTATTCTGGCCTGGAGAATTCCATGGTCTATATAGTCCATGGGGTCGCAAAGAGTCGGACACGACTGAGTGACTGAATTGAACTGAACTGATACAGCACAGGGAACTCTACTCAATGCTCTGTAATGACCTATATGGGAAGAGAATTCAAAAAAGAGTGGATACATGCATATGTATAACTAAATCACTTTGCTGTACACCTGAAACTAATACAACATTACAACATTATAAATCGACTGTATTCCAATAAAAAATTTTTAAACAGTGTTAACTGATGATATGGCGGTTTGGCTGAAAGTATGAATTCAATTCTATTATGTGTTGGGTCCCTGTTGCATATTTTTCAATTTGAGGAGTGTTTTATGCCAACACAAGATGCCATAGCAAAGTACCATAGACTTCATGACTTAACAAAATTTATTTCCTCACAGTTCTAGAGGCTAGAAGTCCACGATCAGCATATCAGCATGGTTGGGTGTGGGTGAGGGCTCTCTTCTGGTTTTCAGGTAGCTGCCTTATCAGTGTGTGCTCACATGGTGGAGAGAGACCAAGTTCTCTGATGTTTCTTATTAGGGCACTAACCCAATCAAGTGAACCCCATCTTCATGACCTCATCTAAATCTAATTACCTCCTAAAGGCCCCACCTTCAAATGTCATCACATTAGGGGTTAGGGTTTCAACATATGAATTTTGAGGGGACAGAATTCAGTCCATGGGGTTTCCCTGGTGGCTCATATGGTAAAGAATCCACCTGCAATGCAGGAGACAGGGGTTTGTTCCCCGGGTTGGGAAGGTCCCCTGGCAAGGGAATGGCAATCCACTCCAGTATTCTTGCCTGGGAAATCCCATGGACAGAGGAGCCTGGTGTGCTACAAAAAGTCAAACACAACTGAGCAACTGAGGACACATGCATTAATTCATTCCATCAAAAGTGGAATCAAAATGAAGTCACTCAGTCGTGTCCGACTCTTTGCGACCCCATGGACTGTAGCCTACCAGGCTCCTCTGTCCATGGGATTTTCCAGGCAATAGTACTGGAGTGGATTGCCATTTCCTTCTCCAGGGGATCTTCCCGACCCAGGGATCGAACCTGGGTCTCCCACATTGTAGACAGACATTTGACCGTCTGAGCCACCAGGGAAGTCCAATTCATTCCATAGCATAGAGTAATTAAGTCTTGATGTAATTTTTATTTTTCTAACCAGCATTTGGTTATATTTCTAAAATTCTATTATACTGACCTCATGTTACAAGCCTCTCACAATCATGGTTGTATAATGAGGTTTTCAACTTCACCACTAGTAACTTTTGGGGCTGGACTGTTTATGGGTAGGGGGGAGGCTGTCCTAGGCCTTGGAGGATATTTGACAACATGGCTGGTCTCTACCCACTGGATGCCAGTAGCCTTTCCTCTAGTTGTGAGAACCAAGATTGTCTCCATTCATTATCACATGTCACCTGGGGGGACTCAACTATTCTTTCTTTGTCTGGCTTATCCCACGAAGCATAATGCTTTCAAAGTCCATCTATTTTGCTGAAATTGCCATAATTTCCTTCTTTCTCATGGCTGAGTAGTATTCCATTGTGTGTGTGTGTGTGTGTGTGTGTGTGTGTGTGTGTATTACAAACACCTTCTTTATCCATTTATCTGTTGTCAGACACTTGGGTTATTTTTGTATCTTGGTTATTGTGAATAATATTGAATAAACATGGGAGTAGAGATATCTTTTCAATAACCTGTTTTCATTTCCTTTAGATATATAGCCAGAAGTGTGGTTGCTGGATCATATGGTAGTTCTATTTTTAATTTTTTGAGGAATCTCCTTGTTGTTTTCCATAGTGACTGTACCAATTTACATTCCAATCCACCCAGTTTAAATTCTGGCCATATGGATGGAACTTTCTTTTTCCTCATCAGGATACCTAAAGTTTAAACTTTAATTCTCACCTAACTCTCCTGGGACCTGGTAGAGTTACTTTAAAAAAAATGTACTATTATTCCAGCTACTTTTTAAATTACTTAGAACAGATATGAAACATGATGATACATTTCACTGTCTTGACACTGACAGCTATTAAGAGAATGTGATGAGCATAAGTGTACATGTATTTTCTTTTTAAAACAGAATCTCCAAAGCAAATAATCTCCTTTGCTGACACTTAGATGAGATTTTACTAATGTTTCATTAAGATCTCCATCAGACTTGTAGCAACATTTATATTTCAGTTTCAGTGTTAGAGGAATGAACTGTTTTTCCTCAGGGGAACTAGGGCTTCCAAAAATACCTCATTGTTTAAGGGAAATAGATACAAATGCTAACATTTCCTATTTCAGACCAGAGATAAACTGAAGAACCTCTCTCATCCAAAGAAGCAAATGGAGTTAACTCCTGAATTTGCTACCAAAAATATATTTTCAAGGACGTTCCCTGTGAGCTAAGTCAATCTGAAGTTTCCCAAAACAAAAGCATTATGAAGTAAGTGGGCAAGTGTAGTTTAAACAAAGAAATATAAACTATTATGCCTTTACATTAAAAGTTCTCCACATCACTCTTAAGTGTTTCTTCTCTGTGACTTGAATTTCTTTCAAGTTTTTGTGTCCAGATTTGCCCATGCTATTGTTGACAAGAGTCCTCTCAAAACCAGAATATAGCATTTTATGCTTATTCTCTCTTGGTGATTCTCTAATAAATTTATTTAGAACCAAGGCATGTTATTCCAACTTGAAAGGTCCTCAACATAGCAAGAGAAATCTAGCTTTTCTTCCATCTGCCCCTTCAATCTTTTCTCTTAATAATAGTCCAGTAATCCAATTTGAGCTTTCGCATTTTACTCGGGACTGCATTGGGCAGCAGAGAATTCAGTTTGCTCAGTAGCTTCCCAAGAACCCAGGCTGAAAGAAGTCTTGTTATTCTCAAAGCAAACAACATAACTGGAAGACTTATCAGGCATTAAAAGGATAAGAAAGAAAACAAGGCCCTAGTTCTTCAATATGTGATCTCTCAGTTTTTATTATTCAGAGGGAAGCAGGACTTGACTTTGTTTTCAATACAAAGGAGACCTTAAAAAGAAAAACTTTTGTAAATAAGGGATTTTCTTGCTTGCCCCATGGATGATTCTCAAGAGTACAGGAAGAGCATGTGTTAATACCAAGAGGATATATTACTGATCAATAGTTGATGCAAAGGCTTCTTTCTCATCACCCCAACTTGCCCATGTTAAGCCTCACAACTAAGACTACATGAATAAGCCAGGATATATTTGTCTCCCTCTGTGCATAATTCTTGAGGCTTCCCAGGTGGCTCAGTGGTAAAGAATCTGCCTGCCAATGCAGGAGACCAGGGTTTGATCCCTGGGTTGAGGACTACTCTTGCCTGGGAAATCCCATGGACAGAGGGGCCTGGTGGGCTACAGTCCACGGAATCTCAAAAGAATCAGACACAACTGAGCATGCAGACATGCACACACAGTTCTTAGCTTATATTGTTGGTTCAGATAATCTCCCTCAAGATATTTTAAACAGAAGAAATATTTTGCTTTAAATCAAGAGTCCCAGATCTCGGCTTAAAATCAGTGCTGCTCCAAGAGCATTCTGCAGGGTAGGACTTGGCTACATCTGCCAACCAGCTGCCAGAAATGTACATACATTGAGCAAATTTTCTCTCAGAGATTCAGGTAATTTCGATCTCTTGGAAGAGAAACGGCAACACAGAGAAAAGTTGCCAAAACAGAACAGCAAATTCCTCTTCTTACCCTACCGAGACATCCCTCACCCCCATCCCAAGTTTGTAAAAGTCATCCTACGATTCAGAACTTGAAGCTCAGACTTCTCATGTTCTTGTCGTGGCTTCTGACCTTTCAGCTGACCCACTGATAACCCAGCATAAGAGAGATTAACTAACCATATGCTGAAAGGTTCAACCATCCCTCAGGGAGTATCGAACTACACAGAGAACTCTATGTCCTGGCAGGGGAAACACAGTCTAACCCAATTTTTTTTTCCACCACTACATGCATTTCATGGGCCTGGGAAAAATGGATCTTCTTACTTGTTTAACCAAACTCCATCAAAGCAAGACTAGGTGTCGCCCAAACAACTAATCAGAGCCTGGATTTTATTGTGGCTCGAGGGGAAAGCAGGATCACTGACATTTTCTTGGCTCTTGAGCTACAGGAGGGGACTTCACAACCCCAAAATTCCTCAAGGGATACCAAATGTCACTATGATTGATGTGGAAAGGGGTATTACCTCAAGAACCCAGATATCCTCCTCTTTGTTTTGGCAAGTTGATTGACATAGATGAGGGCAGTCATCTAAAAAGACCTTCTGGTACACTTGTTCTCAGTGCCTCCTTAGAGTTCAGTCCAAAATATGGAGCTCATTCTTAAAGCCTCACCTCTGATGTCAGAAAACTCGCTAGAAATCTATGCATTATTATCAGCAGGGAGCTACTGCTCAATCTAAAGGTGAGGCCTGCTAGGTAATTTTCCTTCCAAAGCTGAAGATCACTCTCTTCCAATAGATTTAAGAGCCAACACCAGGAAGGCAAAGAACCACAGTTCCTTTCTGAAAACCTCTAGGTCAAGGTGCCAAATTTGCCAGTCATCTCTCCCAATCACAAGTGGCTATTCCCAGTCACAATCACTTGTCTACTTTTTATCCCCACTACCCTTACTTCAGTTCAAGCCATCCTGTCTTCCTTGCATAATCACACCAGCCTGTTTTGGTTTGGTTTTTGTAAAAGTTACTAAAGTAGAATTTCCATATTATAAAACTCACTCCCATTCTGGTGTACATTTCAGTGACTTTTAGTAAGTTCGCCAAGTGGTACAACTATCCTTGTCATCCAGTTTTAGAACATTTCCATCACCCCAAAGAGATCCCTTTTTACTATTGACGGTTAATTCCTGTTCCCACTCAGAGAGTCCTTGGAAGGATTAAGTGTATTACAATGTGTGAAGCCCTTAGGACAGTCCTCATTGAAAGTTAGTGATGACCAATGAATTCTTCATGTTTTGGCTTAGATTTGGCTTCCTTTTAGAAGCTGTCTCTGATCCCATATGTATGAACTTATTCCTTTAAATAAATGTGTCCATAATACTCTGTTTCTGTTGTATCATGTTATCATTGCCATCATATTGCCATTTACTGGCTTGTCCCCTGGCACTCTCTGAGTTTTTAAGGCAAATTAAACTACTTTGATCACTTCTATCACATGTATCTCCCAGAGAAGAACTCACAGTAAGTGCTCATTAAAATATTTGCTGAACTGAAAAACTGTGTTAGACATTCTCTCGCCTCCATTCCATTCTCACACCTTTCTTTGTCCAGTTCTCTCTGCCAGAGACAGCTCCATGGACTGCAGCATCTGGACTGCTAACCAGCTGCAATTTGCTTGACTTTGGCCAAAAGGAGGCTTTGGCAAGATTGAGTGTGTCATCTGAATCCTATTGGGACCATAACTGGTACAATGATGGAGCACAGCCATTACTGTCCAATTCACATTCTTGCTGGGGGTTCGGGTGGCAGAGGGGTCAGGGGGGGTCTCTTGGCTGTATTTTGTGGGAGAATTCATTATTAAAATAGCCTACACTGTTTATAGTTTTTATTTTTATATGTATACATGTCATTTGCCATATGCCAGCATGTGTTATTGCCAATGGTTTCCATATGGAATGTTCTTAAAGCATTTGACCTATGGATCATGCTATAGTGCACTTTCCTCGTGAAGACTGGGTAGTAGCACTTGACTTGCTTAATGGAAAATCATAGTCCATCCCGAGTGCTAAAACTCTTCAAGTATCATGATTTTTTTTTCAGTTCCAGCTAATGGTACATTCCCCAGGCAGTTATTTCTAGTTCCACTTGAAAAACAAAGCCGATATGTGATAACATAAGTTCCATTATAAGAATAGGCTCTAGACAGACATGTATCAGACTGAAACCAGGGAAGATCTGTAGGTCCAAAGACCACCTCCCAGACACCTGTGTGTCTTGTGTTGATCTGTTAGTGTCTGTGGAGCACACATTCCTTACAGAGCACGGCCTTACTTGCTCAGTTTCATAGAAATAGGAAGCTTGGACTGACTATTCAAATAGTTTATGATATAACCATTGCTTTGTGTCAAGTCAGTGTCTTTTTGCATATGAACTTTGAGTTATAAATAATCACCCGCAAGGACTTGGCATTATTACCCCATTTTCACCATTTACAGTGTTTCTCTAATATGATCAAAGCTCAGATTTCAAAAGCTCTAACTGAACTATTTTGTTGAAGCCATCAAAATGTGTCACGTACTAAATGTGAGAGGCTACATGAGGAACTGGTGAATTTATAAAATCATGTCTTCTAAAAACATCACTGTGCTACTTTCCTATGGCTGCTATAAAAAATTTTCACTAATTTATGTGACCTGAAACAAAGCCAACTTATTGTTTTACAGTTCTGGATGTCAGAAGTCCAAAATGGGTCTCACTAGATGAAATTCAAGGTGTCAGTGGGGCTGTGTTCTTTCTGCAGGCTCTGGGGGGAATCCATTTCCTTGTCTCTTCCAGCTTTGAGAGGCTGCCTGATTCCTTTGGCTCATGGCCCCCTTTTCCATCTTCAAAGCCAGCAATGGCTGGCCAAACCTTTCTCTTTCATACTGCCTCGTTTTCACATCTTCTTCTCCGCCTCTCCTGTTTCCCTTTTTCACTTATAGGATCCTTCTAGTTACACTGAACTCACCTGGATAATCCAGGATAAGCGCCCCATCTCAAGATTATAATTAAATGACATCTGGTAAATCCCTTTTGCCACATAAGGTAACATAGCTATAGGCTCCAGAAGTTAGGATGGGGACATCCTTGGAGGCCTTTATTCTGTCCACTACAGCTCCTATTAAATAATTATTTAAAAATTTTGAAACCTTTCCTTTTACAGTTATAAATAATGAATAGTGGAAATGAAAGCTATTTTATGAGTGTTTTTAGTTTTTCTCTATAGCCACAAAAATTCCCTAGACACATTCTGTTGCCTGATGTCTTTACATCTTAAAAGAGTATAAAAATAACCACTTCAAAGGGTTTTAATTTTTGAATTTGAAATTAATAATGTAGGTAAAATTACTGTTATAGAGAAAGTGCTTGAAATCGTTCCCTAGTCATCACAAACCATTTTCCCTGAGTTAGGAAACATAAAGATTTCAGTAGTGATAATGATAACTGTTTAGGTTTCAGATGTTATTTTGTGATTTGGAAAGCTCCACGAAACAATTTCATACTTGGTATCCTCTCATCTTCAAAATTAATACAGGAGAAACACAATTTTTGAGTCTACATATAATTTTTACTTATATATAGTTTGGGGTTTGGCTTTCTATAAGATAGGAACTAGAAACATTTTTAGGTTTCTGTGGCAGCAGCTTGGAATTCTTCCCCCAAAGAAGAAGCCAACCATCATACGTGATTATCCATTTGAGCAACTGAGAAGGTGATTGCCAGATGTGAAGAAGGCCAGGTTGTACTTAGCACTGAGGAGGTATCATAGCAGCACACTAGGGAAAACAGTGCAGTAAATGGCTACCTGACAAAGTTTGTATTGATCCAAAGGTTAACTGATTGCCAGGTTAAGGGACAAAAGGGTGGTGTAAGCAGAAAGCACCTTCTTTTGTGGTGCCTACATTTGAGTGGAGGATGACAGGGAAGTAATATACAAACAGTTAAGTGAGCCAATACAGGAACAATGTAATTCTAAGAAGGGTAAATGCTATGGTGACAGTGATGGGCTGGGCTGTGTTTGTGGCAGAGGGAAGGGAATTCTAAGGGAAGATATCTCTGGAGAGGGGACATTTGAGCTGTTATTTGATGAGAAGCAATTCACACTGTAGGTTCTCAAGCGTCCAGATCTCTAGGACCCCCCTCTTCATCTCCAAGTGAGGTATGTATACTACTGAGAGTGAGCAAGTTAATCAACTGGAGTACAGGGTGGAAAGGTTAAAACATCTACTTATATTTATTTTAAACCAGAAAATAAGAAAGAAATTAAAATTTGAAAATATTTAAATTTTTACTATGGCACCGTACACTTGGTCCCTAAGATATATAGTCACTCTCACTCTGGAGTAGTTCAAAGTATTGCATTTTGGAAGAACCAGTTAAGTGAATTTGGAAATGCTATTGTCTAATTTTAACTAGAATAAATAATTTCCAGTAGCCACATACAGATATGAGAGTTGGACCATAAAGGTCAAGCGCTGAAGAATTGGTGCTTTTGAACTGTGGTGCTGGAGAGGACTCTTGAGAGTCCCTTGGACAGCAAGGAGTTCCAACCAGTCCATCCTAAAGGAAATCAACCCTGAATATTCATTGGAAGGACTGATGCTGAAGCTGAAGCTCCAAAACTCTGGCCACCTGATGCAAAGAGCCAACTCATTGGAAAAGACTCTGATGCTGGGACAGATTGAGGGGAGGAGGAGAAGGGGGTGACAGAGGATAAGATAATTGGATGCTATCACTATCTCAATGGACACGGGTTTGAGCAAACTCTGGGAGATAGTGATGGACAGGGAAGTTTGGCATGCTGTAGTTCACAGGGTCACAGAGTTGGACACAACTGAGTGACTGAACAACAACACCTAAAATAAACCTCACATGATGGATCAATGGTTTTCAAAGTTTTCTCTAAGGAAACCATGGAGAGAAGTAAAACTATGAGTGCAATTTCAAGTTAATAATAAGAAAATGTCAGAAACAACTCTTTTTCTCCTCCAAGTAGGCCATCGCCAGCCACATTATGACTCTTTATTCAGAGCCAAAAAGAACTCAGCCAAAAATATTTTACATTGTCAAGAAATTAACATAAAACACATATTGACAACCACTCCCATTGTAGACAGCTCTTAACCAGACTCTTTATAGGATGGAACCATCACAGTGGTTCCTCAAAATATTCCTAATTCACGTATACAACATGAATTAATATACATATATTTTGGTTTTGTGTGCATTTCTTTTTACTTCTAGACTTGCATAGTCAAATGTGCTTTCTGATCATTGTTCTAAACTATTTGATAGTTTATGGCCCTTGTCAGCAACTGTCAGCAACCATATATGGGACAACCCAGCTCTGAACTCTGAAACGAATTTTCAAGATGGTGTGAAGTTTTGAGTGTAATCAAAGTGCCAAGAATCACATAATCCAGCAGAATCAGGGTGGAGCAACAATTCCTGAGTGCTTTGGAAGGAACATTCCAGTTCCAGCTAGAAGCTGCAGGGAATCTGAGCTGATCCCCGAGGCCCTGCTCTAATTCCTGTGCCTTTGGTTCATAAAGGAAATTGGCCAAGATTCATCTGCAACTCTCTTCCTCGAAAATAGAGTTTCATGAGTCTATACAGGGTCTGATCAGTGACAAGATTTATGTGAGTGTGTGCCTTCACACACACATGCACCAAAGTGACACCAACCAGGGTTTCCTTCTACTCTCTGTGATTTTGTTAAACACCTTTGACCCATTTTGATGCTTGCTTTATTTTAACATTGGATAAAGTACTTCATAAAAGAGGTTGTTACTTTCTTTGGTCAGAAGCCAATAAAATCCAAAATATAGCTAAAGGCATGGTGACCTAAAACAAATAGAGTGCCAGATATTTCTCTAGCAAAGATGGGTTTATTTGGAATCAGTAGAGAATTGCAGTTCTGGGACTGCAACCATGGTGAGCCACCTGCACGTTCCCACATGGCAAAGGAAGGAGAATGCTTCTATAGAGCGGAAAAGGAAGTTGGGAGGGACAGAGTAAACAAAGAGTCCATGGCTTCTCTTTGGCTCATCCCTTGCCAGGAAAGAAGAGGAGTCTTTCTTCTTGTTGTTGAGCTCTGCTATAGTGACAGGGCATGAGAGCGCCCCCTACTGGCCTCCCAGCTCTATTTAACTGAGATTTCTGTTCATTATTTTTACAGACACCAGAGAAAACCATATTTTGAAAAGATACATGCACCCCCAACATTAATTGCAGCACTATTTACAATAGCCAAGACATGGATGCAACCTAAATGTCCATCAACAAAGGAAGGGATAGAGAAGTTGTGGTACATATATACAATGGAATATTACTGAGCCATAAGAAGAATGAAATAATGCCACTGGCTTATCATACTAAGTGAAATAAGTCAGACAGAGAAAGACAAATATCACATTATACTTCTTATATGTGGAATCTTCAAACAACGGATACAATTGAACTTATTTACAAAGCAGAAATAGACTCACAGGCTTAAAAAATAAACTTCTGGTTACCAAAGGGGAAAGATGGAGGAGGGATAAAATGGGAGCTTGGAATTAACATATATAAACTACTATATACAAAATAGATAATCAACAAGGACCTACTGTATAGCACAGGAAACTCTACTCAATACTCTAATAACCTACATGGGAAAAGAATCTGAAGAAGAATAGATATATGTATACATGAATCACTTTGCTGTACACCTGAAACTAATGCAACATTATAAATCACCTGTATTCTAATACAAAAATAAAAACTGCAATTAAGGATGTATGAACAATGAATAAAAGAATTAAATGTATTTTTAAGTTATGTGTGCATTTTTCTCTAATGGCATTGGTGAAATAATCTGAAGTTTTCTTTTTCCTTAAGTATAGGCACTAAATACCTCATGTAACTGAGCCCTCTTTGGCCATGAATAAAAATCATAATGTGCTAATGGTGGCCTGTGATAAAAAGTGAGTGTTAGTCTTTAAGGATTCCTTCATGATTAGACTACAGGGGCTTCAACATGTACAACAGAATGCATTCCCAGGAGAAAAAAGACAGCAGAAATTCAAAGGTCTGCCAGGCCTACCATGTCCTACAGCTCACATGTATCAAACTACTAAATGTCTTATCAGAGGAATTTTCTCTCATTCTCTTTTCCTATCCCCTTTGTCCCTTCTGCAGTAATGCACGTGCACCCACTTCTGGAACATAGACGAACTCCTCCCAGAAATATAAGCAGGGTAGAGTTACCTAAGACTGAGCCAGTGATGGTGTATTTCATTCTTTCTTTTCATCTATTTCTCTACCATTCTATGTTCTGAAGGGTAAGACTACAGAAAGACCATTCATAAAAGCTTCTTAGGCATGTAATGGTGTGTGTGAGTGTTTATGCTTTGGACACAGGGTCCACTGTCTCTGAGGAGATAGATAACTTCATGGAAGGATTCCTAGGAGGTCAATGCTCAAGGCATTTGAGCTTTGATGGTGCTGGTGGTGGTGGGTATGCATGCATGCGCACACACTGGCAGAGGGTGAGGGAACAGACTTGCATAGAAGACCCTCACTCATACTGTGGGAAAGAAGATAGAGCCAAAGCCTCTTGAATTACTAAACAAATACCACTTGAGAGCTCATCCCAGGCACTGGAAACTTATGAAAGTGGCTGGCATGATCCATGAAAACTCTACATTTGGACCTGATTATTTGTTCCTTGGAAAATCTCTTCTATCCCTTTCTTACCACACCTACCCTGAAGATAGATCCTGGATTTCAGGTTCAGGGAATCTATGAGTTCCAGATTGATTTTAAGAAAACTATTTCTAGTTCTAAGCAATGCAGGGGTCATTGACAAACTAGCCCTTATCTGGGTCAAGTGGCCACTTCAGAGGGAGACCTCCTAGATATGATCAGCTCTGAAAAGGAAAGGAGTGGGCCCAGGACCTCTCAGTCATGTTGACCTTGACTGTCTTCTCCATAGAGACCTACTCAGTCTCTTCAGACCTCTTTGAATACTGAGGTCCTAATGGATTTCCTCTACAGACAACAGCTTCCCAGGGGCTTTCAAAAGCCTGATGTCCTAAGCCAAAAATACAGAAAACCAAACACCCCCCTCTCTTGTCATCACAATAAACATGTGCAACAATAGGATGGTTTAATTTACTTTCCATGTGGAAGATTTTATTAAGTTTCAAGTAGACTGGGTACGCAGTTCTTTCCTGCGGCTGCAGTTTATGACGAGGGTAACCCAAAACACATGACCACATGATAAAACAATGTAAGGCAGTGCTTCAAGAATTCTAAGTGAACAGAAGGTTGGAATGCGATCCTTTGTATAAATAAGAGCTGGTCTCACATAATGGTAGATGCTTGCAGCTTTAAAAATCCAAAGAAACATGCACTTTCCCTATAACCCACTGCCTCTTCTGGCCAGTCCAGATACATGTCTTTAGACCCTCAAGGAGGGACAACTTGAGCATTGCCTCCTGCAATGCCAACAGTAACCTGCTCTGGTACTTGAGCAACTTTTACAGAATGTTCTTTCTTGCTCACAAGTATGAATGCTTAGTTGCTTCAGTCATGTCTAACTCTTTGCAACCCCATGGACTGTAGCCTGCTAGGCTACTCTGTCCATGCAATTTTTCAGGCAAGAATACTGGAATAGGTTGCCATGGTCTCCTCCAGGGGATCTTCCCAGCCCAGGGATCGAGCCTGTGCCATGTACGTCTCCTGCATTGGCAGGCCAGTTCTTTAGCACTAGTGGCACCTGGGAAGCCCCAAGTATAATCCTCTCAAAATACATGAGATATTAAGAGATAAACATAGCATTTTGGAAGACACAGTGGTTGACATACGCAGGAACTGGACTAAGCATGAAATGGTGTGAATTACCAGAGAGAAGATATACTCCTCAGATAATAGCCTGGATTCACAGTACTCACTCTGCCATTCACCAGCTGGGGGGATTCGAGCAAGTCACTAGGCCTCTCAAAGCCTCATGATCCTCCTCATCTTAAAAAGAGACCAAGAATATCTCTCTTATCAACTTGTGGTGTGTTTCTATGAATTGGATTATTTGTGAAGTGTCACATGTGAGTTATTTATTGGTATCCAGTGATTGGTTTCTGTGCTAAAGAAAATGAGAGCAAAGAGGGACTTCTTGAGAGATTATTTGGTAAGACCAGTTCACTTTCTAGATAAGTGATCTGAGGCACAGAGAAGAGAAGAAACTCAAAGTTTGTCATGGTTTAAATCAGGTGATGGAAAACATCCACATGGGAAAACATGTGGATGTTTTCAAGATCCAAAAGAATAACACCAACAATTGTGTTGGCTTGTGTATCCACTTGCTGTAAAAATTTCCATGATACCTTCATGGAACCAGTTTAGAGAACATGAGAAGAACATTTCTGTTCCAACCATTCCTTTCAAACATTCTCTGTTCCAGTTCTCTTTTTCTTCCTCAAAGATATCCCTGGCAGACCCTTCAGTTGCCTGCCCATTCTGATATTTAAAAATGCCCAGGCCAGTCCAGTTTAAACTTCAGTCTCATATTCAATTTATCATGCTGGGGATCCAGAGAAAGGCCTTAGCCTGAAGTGTGTTGAGGACAGGAGGGAGCTTTGGTCACTTCTTTCATCCTGTGCTCTTCTGTGTTCTTTCTTCCTGTTCGGTGTTGGAGACGAGGGAGAAGGTACAGGGGTGGTGGTACCTGGGGCAGACGTCTTTGCCAGAGGAGGTGCCCCTGCAGTCTTCTCCATTGACTCTTCCTGCTTCTTCCCAGAAGCCTCATGTATGCATGAAAACAAATGTTCCCTCTGACATGAGGCTCATGGATATATTTTTCCAGAAGCCTCTTGGGATGGATCTTCCCACCACACAGTTCTCATGTAGGAAACATGTACTTCAGTTCGAACTCACTATGAACACTGTTTGGTGGTGTGCCATGCAGTCTCTTGCAGCCAGGGACCCTGGTCAAATAGGCAGCCATCATGGATGAGATGATGGCTCAAGCCCAAGTACTTCTCTCTGTGTCTGTTGACTCATGGGAAACCCAAATATCTTGGCTTCACCCAGAGCAAGTGTTCCTTCGTCTCTATCATGTTCTCTCTCTCCACTGATTGCTCTGCTCCTAAGTCCCAGAGAAGGAATCAGCAAGTTCATTACACAGGCAAACAGCCAACTCTGGAATTAAATGACATCCCTTCATCACTAATAATGATTCTTTAGAACCTTCTCCATCACCTGATTTAAAACTTAGAGCTGTCTTCTGATAATTCTCCAATGTATTCCCAGCCTTCTACTTATAAAGCTTGAGGGAAGTGGTGAGGAGACTGCAGTTAATTGGGGCCTCTCAAGTCTCATTAAGTGGCAAGGAATTTGTGAATTGAACATGGGAATGTTTGGTGCCTATTATTTTCATCCTAGTGTCTTTTATCTGTTCAGATTTGCTATTAAGCCCCTCTAGTGAATTCTTCATTCAGTTATTATACTTTTCAAATCTAGATTTTCCATATAGCTCCAAAAAACTAATTTCTACCTCTTTGTTAATATTTTCTACTTGGTGAGATATTCTCATACTCTTCTTTAGCACTTTAGATATGGTTTCTTTCAGTTATTTGAGCATATTTTAAATTCCTGATTTAAAGTCATTGTCTAGTAATGCCAAAATCTGGCTTTCACAGGGACAGCTTCTGTCACCTATATTTTCTCCCTAGTGGATGGTCCATATTTTGTTATTTATTTCCATGTCTCATAATTTTTGGTTGAAAATGAGACATTTAAAGTAGTATAAGGTAGCCATCTTGGAAATCAGATTCTCCCCTTTTCCTACGATATGTTGTTACTGTTATTATTATTATTTTTTGCTATATTTGGTTTTTGGTTTTTGTGCATTTTTTAAAAAGCAACTTTCCTGAACTGACTGTGTTGTCTATATTCTTTTTCATTCATGACCACTAAACTCTCTACTTGATTAGCTCACTTTTCTCATACTCTGTCAAGCCACAAGAGAGATGAGTCATCCAGGCAAAGAAATATTAGTAAGAGAACTACACCCAGTGATATATCTGTGCATGCCTATATATCTATAGCTATAGCCTTTAGACTGAAAGATGAGGATATTCAAGAAGGAGTATATGGCAACAGTAATTTAAGAAATGCCTTACCAGGACCATGATCTCATCAATCATCATTAGGAGCCAGTGACTTCTTTGGGCAGATAGAGAAGAAAATTTTGACAAAGTCTAGACATGTACTGGGAATGTAGGGTGATGCCATTTCCAAGAGTGACAAGTTTAATATAGTGGGGGAAAAAACATTTCAAAACTATTACAGTGGTTGGATGAAGCATAAATGCAATACTAATTAACATATTTGCCTACTATGTCAACCTGTGGGTCTGGCATGAATGTTCTAGGAATCTCAAAGTTCACCAATAAGGACTGTTCTGTTAATCAAAAACTTAGTCCAAGACCCACTTTTTTTCTTAAGTTCTGGAGGATGAAGGTGGAGTGATCACAAGGGCTGTCATTTCATCAGATCCCAGCTCACTGTTCTTGCCTGCCTTTGCTTTCATTCTGGTTCACATGTATCTGCACCCCCTCTCCCCTGGAGCTATGTCCAGTTATTCAAAGTCAAGTGACTAGTAATAACCAATATGCTGGGGGAAGAAGTGACCTGTGTCATTTCCCAGCTGGGGAATTTTATTGCCATTGGGAGACCTTGCAACATTCTCTTCCCAGTGCTGTCATGACTGGTGATGTTCCACATGTTGGTAAGTCTATTAGTCTGGTTTCCAGAGGTCAGATGACATAGAGAAGCACCCTTCAAAGCCAGCTGCTATTTATCATATGTGATTAAAAATTAAACCTCAGACCAATCACAAGTACTGAAATTTGAGACTGTGATTAAAAAGCTCCCAACAAACAAAAGTCCAGGACCAGATGGCTTCACATGCGAATTCTATCAAACATTTAGAGAAGAGTTAATACCTATCCTTCTAAAACTATTCCAAAAAACTACAGAGGAAAGAACACCCCCAAACTCATTCTATGAGGCCACCATCACCCTGAAGCCAAAACCAGAACAAGATATCACACAAAAAAGAAAAATTACAGTCCATTATCATTGATGAGCATAGATACAAAGATCTTCAACAAAATATTAGCAATCTGAATCCAACAATACATTAAGAAGATCACACACCACCATGGTCACTTGGGATTTATCTCAGGGATGCAAGGATTTTTCAATATCTGAAAGCAGTGTGATACACCACATCAAAAAAAAATCAAAGAATAAAAACCATATGATCATCACAATAGATACAGAAAAGCTTTTGACAAAATTCAAAATTCACTCATGATTTAAAGAAAAAAAAAAACCTCTCCACTACAGTCCTCCACTCTGTGTATACCTATGGATGATTCATGTTGCAGTTTGACAGAAAACAACAAAATTCCGTAAAGCAATTATCCTTCAATTAAAAAATAAATTAAAAAAACTCTCCAGAAAGTGGTCATAGAAAGAAACCTACCTCAACCTAATAAAGGCCATATATGACAAACCTATAGCTCACATCTAACTCAGTAGTGAAAAGCAGAAAGCATTTCCCCTAAGATCAGGAACAAGATAAGGATGTCTACTCTTCCCAGTTTTATTCAACATAGTTTTGGAAGTCCTAGCCATGGCAATCAGAGAAAAAAACAAAAGAAAGGAAATCCATATTGGAAAAGAAGAAGTAAAACTGACATTCAAGATGACATGATACTATACATTGTTGTTGTTTGTTGTTTAGTCACTAAGTTGTGTCAGCGTCTTTGTGATCCCAAGGACTGCAGCATGCCAGGCTTCCCTGGCCTTCATTATCTTCCAGAGTTTGCTCAAACTATACTATGCATAGATACTATACATAGAAAATCCTAAAGATTCTACTGGAAACTACTAGAGCTCAACAAATGAATTTGATAAAGTTGCAGCACACAAAATTAAAAGAAATCTGTTGCATTTCTATACACTGATAATGAAAGGCCAGAAAGGGAAGTTAAAGAAACAATTCTATTTACCATCACATCAAAAAGACTAAAATACCTAGGAATAAACCCACCTATGGAGGCAAAAGCCCTATACTCTGAAAACTACAAGATGCTGATGAAAGAAATCAGGGATGACACAAACAGACGTAAAGACATACCATGTTCTTGGATTGGAAGAATCAATATTGTCAAAATAACTATATTACCCGAGGCAATCTACAGATTCAATATAATCCCTATCAAATTACCAATGTCATTTGTTTCACAGAACTAGAACAAAAAAAAATTGTTTTTAATATGTATAGAGACACAAAAGACCCTGAACAGTCAAAGCAAACTTGAGAAAGAAAAGTGGACCTAGACTAATCAGGTTTCAAGACTTCAGACTATACTATGAAGCTACAGTCATCAAATGACTACAGTTTGGGCACAAAACAGAAACACAGATCAATGGAATAAGATAGAAGGCCCAACAATAAATCCATGCACCTACAATCATTTAATCTACAACAAAGGGGGCAAGACTATAAAATGGAGAAAAGACAGTCTCTTCAGTACATGGTGCTTGGAAACCGGACATCTACATGTGAAAAAAAATGAAATTAGAACATTCTTTACCATTATACACAAAAATGAACTGAAAATGGGTTAAAGATATAAATATAAGACTGGATACTATAAAACCCTTAGAGAAAAACCAAGGCAGAACACTCTCTGACATTAATCATAACAATATCCTTTTCAATCCAACTCCTGGAGTAATGGAAATAAAAACGAATATTAAGAAATCAGTTCAGTTCAGTCTCAGTTGTGTCCGACTCTCTGCAACCCCATGGACTGCAGCACGCCAGGCTATCCTGACCGTCACCAGCTTCTGGAGCTTACTCAAGCTCATATCCATTAAGTCGGTGATTCCATCCAACCATCTCATCCTCTGTTGTCCCCTTCTCCTCCTGCCTTCAATCTTTCCCAGCATCTGAGTCTTTTCCAAGGAGTTAATTCTTTGCATGAGATGGCCAAATTATTGGAGTTTCAGCATCAGTCCTTCCAATGACTATTCAGGACTCATTTACTTTAGGATTATCTGGTTGGATCTCCTTGCAGTCCAAGGGAGTCTCAAGAGTCTTCTCCAACACCACAGTTCAAAACCATCAATTCTTCAGCACTCAGCTTTCTTCACAGTCCAACTCTCACATCCATACATGACCACTGGAAAAACCATAGCCTTGACTAGACGGACTTGTTGGCAAAGTAATGTTTCTGCTTTTTAATATGCTGTCTAGATTGGTCATACCTTTTCTTCCAAGGAGTAAGCATCTTTTAATTTCATGGCTGCAGTCACCATCTGCAGTGATTTTGGAGCCCCAAAATAAAGTCTCTCACTGTTTCCACTGTTTTCCCATCTATTTCCCATGAAGTGATGGGAGTGGATGCCATGATCTTAGTTTTCTGAATGTTGAGCTTTAAGCCAAATGTTTTCACTCTCCTCTTTCACTTTCATCAAGAGGCTCTTTAGTTCTTCTTCAGTTTCTGCCATAAGGGTGGTTTCATCTGTATATCTGAGGTTATTGATATTTCTCCCAGCAATCTTGATTCCACCTTGTGCTTCATCCAGCCCAGCATTTCTCATGATGTACTCTGCATATAAGTTAAATAAGCCAGGTGACAATATACAGCCTTGATGTACTCCTTTCCCGATTTGGAACCAGTCTGTTGTTCCATGTCCAGTTCTAACTGTTGCTTCCTGACCTACATACAGATTTCTTAGGAGGCAGGTAAGGTGGTCTGGTATTCTCATCTCTTTCAGAATTTTCCACAGTTTGTTGTGATCCACACAGTTAAAGGCTTTGGCATAGTCAATAAAGCAGAAGTAGATGTTTTTTTGGAACTCTCTTGCCTTTTTGATAATCCAACGGATGTTGGCAATTTGATCTCTGGTTCCTCTGCCTTTTCTAAAACCAGCTTGAACATCTGGAAGTTCATGGTTCACGTACTGTTGAAGCCTGGCTTAGAGAATTTTGAGCATTACTTTGCTAGTGTGTGAGATGAGTGCAATTGTGCGGTAGTTTGAGCATTCTTTGGCATTGCCTTTCTTTGGGATTGGAATGAAAACTGACCTTTTCCAGTCCTGTGGCCACTGCTGAGTTTTCCAAATTTGATGGCATATTGAGTGCAGCACTTTCACAGCATCGTCTTCCAGGATTTGAAATAGCTCAACTGGAGTTCCATCACCTCCACTAGCTTTGTTCATAGTGATGCTTCCTAAGGCCCACTTGACTGGACATTCCAGGATGTCTGGCTCTAGGTGAGTGATCCATACCATCCTGATTATCTGTGTAGTGAAGATCTTTTTTGTATAGTTCATCTGCATATTCTTGCTACATTTTCTTAATATCTTCTGCTTCTGTTAGGTCCACACCATTTCTGTCCTTTATTGCACCCATCTTTGCATTAAATTTTCCCTTGGTATCTCTAATTTTTTTGACGAGATCTCTAGTCTTTCCTATTCTATTGTTTTCCTCTATTTCTTTGCATTGATCACAGAGGAAGGCTTTCTTATCCCTCCTTGCTATTCTTTGGAACTCTGCATTCAGATGGGTACATCTTTCCTTTTCTCCTTTGCCTTTTTTTCCTCTTCTTTTCTCAGCTATTTGTAAGGCATCCTCAGACAACCATTTTCCTTTTTCATGGGGACAGTCTTGATCATTGCCTCCTGTACAGTGTCACGAACCTCTGTCCATAGTTCTTCAGGCACTCTGTGTATCAGATCTAATCCCTTGACTCTATTTGTCACTTCCACTGTATAATCACAAGGGATTTGATTTAGGTCATATCTTCATGGTCTAGTGGTTTTCCCTAGTTTCTTCGACTTAAGTCTGAATTTTGAAGTAAGGAGTTCATGATCTGAGCCACAGTCAGCTCCTGGTCTTGTTTTTGCTGACTGTATAGAGCTTCTCCATCTTTGGCTGCAAAGAATATAATCAATTTGATTCTGTATTGACCATCTGGTGATGTCCATGTGTAGAGTCTTGTCTTGTGTTATTGGAAGAGGGTGTTTGCTCTGAAAAATGCATTCTCTTGGCAAAACTGTTAGCTTTGCCCTGCTTCATTTTGTACTCTAATGCTAAATTTGCCTGTTATTCCAGGTATCTCTTGACTTCCTACTTTTGCATTCCAGTCCCCTATAAAGAAAAGGACATGTTTTTGGTGTGTTAGTTCTAGAAGGTCTTGTATGTCTTTATAGAACTGTTCAACTTCACCTTCTTCAGCATTACTGGTTAGGTCATAGACTTGGATTACTGTGATATTGAATGGTTTGCCTTGGAAACAAACAGAGATCATTCTGTTGTTTTTGAGATTGCATCCAAGTACTGTATTTCAGACTCTTTTGTTGACTATGATGGCTACTCCACTTCTTCTAAGGGATTCTTGCCCACAGTAGTAGATATAATGGTCGTCTGAGTTAAATTCATCCATTCCAGTCCATTTTACTTCACTGATTCCTAAAATGTTGATGTTCACTCTTGCCATCTCCTGTTTGACCACTTCCAATTTACCTTGATTAATGGACCTAACATTCCAGGTTCCTATGCAATTGTTCTTTACAGCATTAGACTTTACTTCCATCACCAGTCACATCCACAACTGGGTGTTGTTTTTGCTTTAGCTCTGTCTCCTTATTCTTTCTGGAGTTATTTCTCCACTGTTCTCCAGTAGCATATTGGGCACCTACTGACCTGTGGAGTTCATCTTTCAGTGTCATATCTTTTTGCCTTTTCATACTGTTCATGGGGTTCTCAAGGCAAGAATACTGAAGTGGTTTGCAATTTCTTTCTCCAGTGGACCACGTCTTGTCAGAACTCTCCACCATGACCCACCCATCTTGGGTGGTCCCATATTAAGAAATCGGACCTAATTAAACTCAAAAGCTTTTACACAGCAAAGGAGACCATAAACAAAACGAACAGACAACACACAGAATGGGACAAAGTATTTGCAAAAGATGTGATTGACAAGGGATTAATCTCCAAAGTTTACAAACAGCTCATGCAGCTCAATACAAAAAAAAAAAAGCAACCCAAACAAAAGATGGGTAGAAGACCTACACAGACATTTCTCCAAAGAGGACCTACAGATGGCCAAGAGTTACATACAAAGATGCTCAACATCACAGATCAGTGAGAAATGCAGATCAAAACTACAGTGGGATGTCACCTCACACAGTCAGAATGGCCACCATCAAAAAGACTACAAACAGTAAATGCTGGAGAGTGTGTGGAGAAAAGAGAACCCTCTTACACTGGTCGTGGGAATGTAAATTGGTACAGCCACTATGGAGAACAGTATGGAGCTTCCTTCAGAAACTAAACATAGAGCTATACCATAGGATCCAGCAATCCCACTCCTGAGCATATATATGGAGAAAACTGTAATTCAAAAGGGTACATGAACCCTAAAGTTCATTGCATCACTGTTTACAATAGCCAGGACATGGAAGCAACCTAAATGTCCATCGAGAGAGGAATGGAAAAAGAAGATGTGGTACATATATACAATGGAATATTACTCAGCCACGAGACAGAAGAAAATAATGCCATTTGCGGCAACAAGGATGGTCTTAGAGATGATCAAACTCAGTGAAGTGAGCCACAGGAAGACAAATACTGTTATCGCTTCTATATAGAATCTAAAAAATAAAACAAATAAAATGAATATAACAAAACATAGACTCACATATACAGAGATCATACTGGTGTCATCAGTGGGGAGAGGAAAGTGGATGGGGGAATGATAGGGGCAGGGGACTAAGAAGCACAGACTACCATGTGTCAAATAAGTAAGCTACAAGGATAAACTGTACAGTACAGGGAAATAAGGTCAATGTTTTAAAATAACTGTAAATGGAATATAACTTATAAAATTTTAAATCAATATGTTATATACCTGAAGCTAATATTGTAATGAAAATATATACATCAATGAAAAAAGATAAGTAAGAAATAGGGATATAATGTACAACATAATAAATATAATTAACACTGCTATACATTATATATGTATTTATGTTTAGAGAGAGAAGTTATTGAGAGGGAAAATCTGAAGAGTTCTCATAAGAAAATTTTTTTTTCTATCTCTTTAATTTTGTATCCACATGAGAAGATGGATGTTCACTAAACTTATCATGGTTATCATTTTATCATGTATGCAGGTCGGATCATGAGGCTGTATACCTTAAAACTTATATAGTGCTGTATGGCAATTATATGTTAATAACACTGGAAGAGTACATCAAGGCTGTATATTGTCACCCTGCTTATTTAACTTATATGCAGAGTATATCATGAGAAATGCTGGGCTAGAAGAAGCACAAGCTGGAATCAAGATTGCCGGGAGAAATATCAATAACCTCAGATATGCAGATGACACCACCCTTATGGCAGAAAGTGAAGAGGAACTAAAAAGCCTCTTGATGAAAGTGAAAGAGGAGAGTGAAAAAGTTGGCTTAAAGCTCAACATTCAGAAAACTAAGATCATGGCATCTGGTCCCATCACTTCATGGGAAATAGATGGGGAAACAGTGGAAACAGTGTCAGACTTTATTTTTCTGGGCTCCAAAATCACTGCAGATGGTGACTGCAGCCATGAAATTAAAAGATGCTTCCTCCTTGGAAGTAAAGTTATGACCAACCTAGATAGCATATTCAAAAGCAGAGACATTACTTTGCCAACAAAGGTCCATCTAGTCAAGGCTATGGTTTTTCCAGTGGTCATGTATGGATGTGAGAGTTGGACTGTGAAGAAAGCTGAGTGCTGAAGAATTGATGCTTTTGAACTGTGGTGTTGGAGAAGACTCTTGAGAGTCCCTTGGACTGCAAGGAGATCCAACCAGTCCATTCTGAAGGAGATCAGTCCTGGGTGTTCTTTGGAAGGAATGATGCTGAAGCTAAAACTCCAGTGCTTTGGCCACCTCATGCGAAGAGTTGACTCATTGGAAAAGACTCTGATGCTGGGAGGGATTGGGGACAGGAGGAGAAGGGGACGACCCAGGATGAGATGGCTGGATGGCATCACCGACTCGATGGACGTGAGTCTGAGTAAACTCCGGGAGATGGTGATGGACAGGGAGGCCTGGCGTGCTGCAATTCATGGGGTTGCAAAGAGTCAGACACGACTGAGCGACTGAACTGAACTGAGCACTGGAAGAAAAAAATTTATTTCTGTAAAAACAAAATAAACCTCATTGTGTTTCATAAGATTTTGGAGGGTTTTGTTGTTGTTGTTGTTGTTGTTGTTAATGTAGCATAATCTGTGCTATCCCAACTGGTATGCTACTTCATTTCAGGATTTTAAACTTGACCCACCTATAGTCCTTTGGTTTGGCCCCTAGTACCATTTTCACCACATGTGCCATATTCAGCAGTTTCTTCATGCTTATTTGAGACAATGAAGGGAGGAATTGGACTTACATTTTTAAAAATTTTCCTCTGAGTCTCCCACTAACATGTGAAGTTATAACACAAACCATAACAAACCAGTCTGTTCTATATTTAACATTTATCTCTCTCTCTCCCACTCTTTCTCTGAAAGATAGACTTGACATGGCAGTCAACTGCCTAAAATTAACTGATGAGACTACAACATACTCAGAGTTCCAACGCCTCATTATGACTTCAACAAACCACTATCGTCTTGGGTTTCCTCTTGCTGCTCTCTAAAACAAGGACAAGAGTGATATTTCCCAAGGTGGTTATGAGAATGAGTATGTGTGGGTGTTTGGGGTGGGAGTGTTAGGGGAAATGTGGTGTATTTTGCATAAAGTGAGCTATAATTGAAATAGGCACTCTATTCTAAGGGAGCAGTCAAGAGAACTATGGACCTCTGGAGCATGTTGGAATCTGGTTTCTATTTTCCCACGTTTGTTTCATGCTAAATTGTTTGGGTCCCCATTCCCCATTGAAATATTGAAACATGGTATTGCTACACTCTTTACTGAGTTAAGAATAGTAGCCAATCCAATAGGAAGAAGAATCATTCTTGTATCAGCCTTTGGGGGGAGTAAAAAAAAAATGTGCTTTTTAAATTCTAAATGCTTTCATTGTTAACTTTTTCTTATTTTGATTATAAAAGAGCCAGCCACTTTTCATTAAAAGATTAATATGCTTACATAATGTTGAAATATTAAGCCTTATAAAAGGATGTGCAAGGTCAACTATATTTCATTTTCAGACCAGGTTCCCAGGTTCCAGTCCTCGTTAGAAAGTGAAAGTGAAAGCTGCTCAGTCGTTTCCAACTCTTTTTATTTTTTAATTTTTATTTTTACTTTATTTTGCTTTATAGTACTGTATTGGTTTGCCATACATTGACATAAATCAGCCATGGGTGTACATGAGTTCCTAATCCTGAACCCCTCTCCCATCTCCTACCCCATATCATCTCTCAGGATCATCCCCATGCACCAGCCCCAAGCATCCTGTATCCTGTATCGAACATAGACTGGTGATTCACTTCTTACAAGATAGTACATATGTTTCAATGCCATTCTCCCAAATCATCCAACCCTCTCCCTCTCCCACAGAGTCTAAAAGTCCGTTCTAAACATCTGTGTCTCTTTACATTGACAATTTTTGTGGTATCACTGTGTATTTAGAATCAACTGCTTGAATGTGGGGTGTGTATTAGTACATCTCCTTGGGGACCTCAGGCAGGAAGTGATCTCAAGGCCTTGCAAACCATTCAGGACGCTCTGTGGAATGGAGCAGTGGTAACCATGGCAGCCTGTGTTGGTGACAGTTGTTTAACAGGGTCTTCTCTTAATGAACTCCCTCACAGAAGACAATGAATTCTTACAGGTAACTACTAAAACTGTGGCCATATGAATTTATATATATATATATATATATATATATATATACATACACACATACACATATATGTGTATGCGTTTCTATATATATACACACACATATGGGTGGGCATTTGCATATATGTACACTGAAACTTTGTCCCTTGTGAATAATATATAAAATATTAAAACCTGACATATATGACAAAACATGTTTAAAACTTAAACCAACAAAATTTGTTTTGCAGAGGAAAAGTATTTAATTACTGACATTATATTAGAATACTGGAGTATGGAGATGGTAATCAAAACAGAATCAGCGTTAACTTGGCTTTATTCTTGTAATAAAGCTCTTCATGGGCAATGCCCCCAGTATTGCCTGCATGGGATGTGGGCTACTCCCCCTGCCCCCACTTGGGAGCCCACTGTTCCATTCTAATATCCTTAGCTCTGAAGAAGATTTACAGATGGCTAACAAACACATGAAAAGATGCTCAACATCACTCATTATCAGAGAAATGCAAATCAAAACCACAATGAAGTATCATCTCATGCCAGTCAGGATGGCTGCTATTCCAAAATCTATAAGCAATAAATGCTGGAGAGGGTGTGGAGAAAAGGGAACCCTCTTACACTGTTGGTGGGAATGCAAACTAGTACAGCCACTCTGGAGAACAGTGTGGAGATTCCTTAAAAAACTGGAACTGGAAGAGCCACATGACCCAGCAATCCCACTGCTGGGCATACACACCGAGGAACCAAAATTGAAAGAGACATGTGTGCCCGAAGGATCATCACAGCACTGTTTACAATAGCCAGGACATGGAAGCAACCTAAATGTCCATCAGCTGACGAATGGATAAGAAAGCAGTGGTACATATACACAATGGAGTATTACTCAGCCATTGAAAAGAATACACTGGAATTTGTTCTAATGAGGTGGATGAAACGAGCCTATTATACAGAGTGAAATAAATCAGAAAGAAAAACACCAATACAATATACTAACGCATATATATGGAATTTAGAAAGATGGTAATGATGACCCTCTATGCGAGACCGCAAAAGAGACACAGATGAGTAGAGCAGTCTTTTGGACTCTGTGGGAGAGGGCGAGGGTGGGATGATCTGGGAGAATAGCATTGTAACATGTATATTATCATATGTGAAACAGATAGCCAGTCCAGGTACGATGCATGAGACAGGGTGCTAGGGGCTGGTGCACTGGGATGACCCAGAGGGATGGGATGGGCAGGGAGGTGGGAGGGGGGTTCGGGATGGGGAACACATGTACACCCATGGTGGATTCATGTCAAGTATGGCAAAAACCACTACAGCATTGTAAAGTAGTTAGCCTTCAATTAAAATAAATAAATTTCAAAAAACAAACTAAAATCCTTTGCTAAAAAGGGCCTAATCAATGCGGGCTTTGTGCCCTTCAAAAACACCATCATTTTCCTTCCTTTCTTCCCTCCTTCCTCCCCCCTCTTTCTTTCCCTTTCTTTCTTATTATACAATTGTGAACATTTGCTTTCCCTTTATAGTTCTTGCAGAGCACTGGGTCTATTCCCCATGATGTACAGTCCATCCTTGGGCTCATCTTCCACCTAACATGCTGTGCCTCCCGCTCCCCCACCTCTGTATTGCCCCTCCCTCTTCCCCTCCCCGCTGGTAACCAATAGATTGTTCTCTATAGCTGTGAGCCTCCATTTTTGTGATATTCTCTACTTGCTGGTGTTTTTAGATTCTTAAGTGATATCATACAGTATTTGTCTGTCTCTGTCTGAGTTATTTTACTTAATAGAAGACCTTCCATGTTGCTGGAAATGTCAATATTCCATTCTGTTTATGGGGCACCTTCTTTCTATGCCTTTTTAGCAAATGGCACTGCCACCCCACACATGACACGGCTCCCCAGCTAAGTTTCCATCTCTGCACCAATGCAGAGAAACACCAAGTCCTCTTCTTCTTCTCCCATGGGAAGTATATCTGTGAAGTTGAGTCTGGAACCAGTTCTCCCCCTACCCTACTACTTTCTGGCAAACTGGACCTTCTGGTCCCATCTCCAACCCCACAGGACCCATCTCCCTCCCTCTTCACACATTTATGTCTGCCCTGCCCTCTCTGCCCCCAACTCTCACAGAACTCGGAGACAAACATAATTTCACATCAGGTTGATTTTATTTTCATTATGAACCTATGCAGTTGGTATAATAGTCAATGTGTGTACTGTTGGCCAGTACGCAGTGGCAAGACCCCCGAAGATTTCTGAGGACTCTAGCCATGCTCTGAGGTCACTGGCTGCCCACTGTTCCTGCTGGAATGACAGGGGTCTACACACTCTCTGGGACCTCCTCTGGTCCGTTCTGATTCAGCTCTTCTTTCACCTTGGAGCACCGGCTACAGAGCTTTGGGCCTCTGATTCTTTTAAGTTTCCTTGTGGTGGGTGGTTTCTGAGAAGTTTTCTTGGTCAGCTTTGCCTGAAGGTGATTATTCACTCTCACAGGTACCCTGGCCACCTGGAGAAAACAAGAGAGGGGTAGAGAATGGCATCGTTTTGGGGAAGAGGCTGAAGCTGGATGGGAACGACAGCTTCAGGAGAAGGGGTGTGGGCAGAGAAGGGTTATGTGCCAGGCAAGCACAGGGGAGGGGACTTATAGGGTGGGGTCAATGGGCCAGAGGTGTTTGGGTGGGTTCAGCTCACCTTGACATTTTTCTTGGACCTCAGCTGAGAGGACGTCTTCATCCTGTTGTCCCGGGTAACAGGAGCCACGTGTTTCATAACTCCTCTGGAGCCTTGTGGCTTCCCAGTCACCTTAGTCATTTTGAGGCCTCCCAGTGGTCTGCTCCAGAGCCCCTGAGCACCCCTATATATACCCCTCCCCAGGGAGACACACCCTCATGCTTTATGAGGTCAGCAAGTCTCTTCCCCAGCCAATGGTGGCCCTGGGTGAGCCTTGACATCACAAAGCCCCATCCTGACACCTCTAGCAGAGGATGGGGAGCAATTTAGATGTTTTGGTAGGAGAAATGAGGCATTTATAATTCCCCTAAAGAGGCCTCCAAACTCACCTGCCATCCTCATCTCTCTAAGTCAACTCCGATGGGTCACAGGGCAGGGAGAGTATGTCTCCTCCAAACCTTGTCTATTATATCTATTGATGACTGTAAAAGTGTAAGGGAATTAAAAAAAAAATCTGCGAAAGATACAGCTTAAGCAGCCCCAGTTAATGGAGGTTTATTTTCTTTGTTCCATAGTCTCAAAATAACTGACAATTAAGGATGAATTTCATTTAAAACCTATATTTCAAATTCAGAAAGAGATTTTATGTTCAAATATAAGACGATTTTGTTCTTTTGAAGCTAAAAAAAGTTTGTACCTTGAGGACCTTTCACTGAATTAGACGTAAATAAAAGCACATTGTATGTCTTTACTTTGACAATTTTTGTGGTATCACTGTGTATTTAGAATCAACTGTTTGAATGTGGGGTGTGTATTAGTACATTCCCTTGGGGACCTCAGGCAGGAAGTGATCTCAAGGCCTTGTAAACCATTAAGGATGCTCTGTGGAATGGAGCAGTGGTAACCATGGCAGCCTGTGTTGGTGACAGTTAACAGGGTCTTCTCTTAATGAACTCCCTCATAGAAGACAATGAATGTTTAAGGATAAGTACTAAAACTGTGGCCCTATGAATTCATATATATATATATATATATATATATATATATACACACACACACACACACACACACACACACACATATGTGTGTGCATTTGTACATATATATACAAACATATGTGTGGGCATTTGTATATATGTACACTGAAACTTTGTCCCTTGTGAATAATATATAAAATGTTAAAACCTGACATATATGCCAACACACGTTTAAAATTTAAACCAACAAAATTTGGTTTTGCAGAGGAAAAGTATTTAATTACTGACATTATCTTAGAATACTGGAGTATGGAGATGGTAATCAATACAGAACCACCGTTTACTTGGCTTTATTCTTATAATAAAACTCTTCGTGGGCAATGCCCCCCAGTATTGCCTGCACGGGATGTGGGCTATTCCCCCCGCCCTCACTTGGGAGCCCACTGTTCTATTCTAATTTCCTTTGCTCTGAAGAAGACATACAGATGGCTAACAAACACATGAAAAGATGCTCAACATCACTCATTATCAGAGAAATGCAAACCAAAACCACAATGAGGTACCATTTCACGCCAGTCAGGATGGCTGCTATCCCAAAATCTAAGAGCAATAAATGCTGGAGAGGGTGTGGAGAAAAGGGAACCCTCTTACACTGTTGGTGGGAATGCAAACTAGTACAGCCACTCTGGAGAACAGTGTGGAGATTCCTTAAAAAACTGGAACTGGAAGAGCCACATGACCCAGCAATCCCACTGCTGGGCATACACACCGAGGAAACCAGAACTGAAAGAGACATGTGTACCCGAATGATCATCACAGCACTGTTTACAATAGCCAGGACATGGAAGCAACCTAGATGTCCATCAGCAGATGAATGGATAAGAAAGCAGTGGTACATATACACAATGGAGTATTACTCAGCCATTGAAAAGAATACACTGGAATTTGTTCTAATGAGGTGGATGAAACTGGAGCCTATTATACAGGGTGAAATAAGTCAGAAAGAAAAACACCAATACATTATACTAACGCATATATATGGAATTTAGAAAGATGGTAATGATAACCCTGTATGTGAGACTGCAAAAGAGACAAAGATGTACAGAACAGTCTTTTGGACTCTGGGAGAAGGCGAAGGTGGGATGATCTTAGAGAATAGCATTGTAACATGTATATTATCATATGTGAAACTGATAGCCAGTCCAGGTACGATGCATGAGACAGGGTGCTCGGGGCTGGTGCACTGGGATGACCCAGAGGGATGGGATGGGGAGGAAGGTGGGAGGGGGGTTCAGGATAGGGAACACATGTACACCTGTGGCAGATTCATGTCAAGTATGGCAAAAACCAGTACAGCATTGTAAAGTAATTAGCCTCCAATTAAAATAAATAAATTTCAAAAAAACCCCACTAAATTCCTTTGCTAAAAAGGGCCTAATCAATGTTGGCTTTGTGCCTTTCAAAAACACCATTATTTTCCTTCCTTTCTTCCCTCCTTCCTCCCCCGTTTTTCTTTCCTTTTCTTTTCTTTTTTTATTTTTAAAATTTTGATTTTTACTTTATTTTGCTTTACAATACTGTATTGGTTTTGCCATACATTGACATGAATTAGCCACGGGTGTACATGAGTTCCCAGTCCTGAACCCCCCTCCTACCTCCCTCCCCGCATCATCTCTCTGGATCATCCCCATGCACCAGCCCCAAGCATCCTGTACCCTGTATCGAACATAGACTGGCAATTTGTTTCTTACATGATAGTATACATGTTTCAATGCCATTCTCCCGAATCATCTCACCCTCTCCCTCTCCCACAGAGTCCAAAAGTCCATTCTAAACATCTGTGTCTCTTTTGCTGTCTCACATAGAGGGTTATCATTACCATCTTTCTAAAGTCCATATACATGTGTTAGTATACTGTATTGGTGTTTTTCTTTCTGGCTTAATTCACTCTGTATAATCGGCTCCAGTTTCATTCATCTCTTCAGAACTGATTCAAATGTATTCTTTTTAATGGATGAGTAATACTCCATTGTGTATATGTACCACAGCTTTCTTATCCATTCATCTGCTGATGGGCATCTAGGTTGTTTCCATGTTCTGGCTATTACAAACAGTGCTGCAATGAACATTGGGGTACACGTGTCTCTTTCAATTCTGGTTTCCTCGGTGTGTATGCCCAGCAGTGGGATTGCTGGGTCCTGAGGCAGTTCTATTCGCAATTTTTTTAAGGAATCACCACACTGTTCTCCATAGTGGCTGTACTAGTTTGCATTCCCACCAACAGTGTAAGAAGGTTCCCTTCTCCACACCCTCTCCAGCATTTATTGCTTGTAGATTTTTGGATAGCAGTCACCCTGACCAGAGTCAGATGGTACCTTATTGTGGTTTTGGTTTGCATTTGTCTGATAATGAGTGATGTTGAGCATCTTTTCATGTGTTTGTTAGCCATCCATATGTCTTCTTTGGAGAAATGTCTATTTAGTTCTTTGGCCCATTTTTTGATTGGGTCATTTATTTTTCTGGAATTGAGCTGCAGGTGTTGCTTGTATACTTTTGAGATTAGTTGTTTGTCAGTTGCTTCATTTGCTATTATTTTCTCCCATTCTGAAGGCTGTCTTTTCACCTTGCTTATAGTTTCCTTTGCTGTGCAGAAGCTTTTAATTTTAATTAGATCCCATTTGTTTATTTTTGCTTTTATTTCCAGTACTCTGGGAGGTGGATCATAGAGGATCCTGCTGTGATTTATATCAGAGTGTGTTTTGCCTATGTTCTCCTCTAGGAGTTTTATAGTTTCTGGTCTTACATTTAGATCTTTAATCCATTTTGAGTTTATTTTTGTGTATGGTGTTAGAAAGTGATCTAGTTTCATTCTTTTACAAGTGGTTGACCAGTTTTCCCAGCACCACTTGTTAAAGAGATTGTCTTTAATCCATTGTATATTCTTGCCTCCTTTGTCGAAGATAATGTGTCCATAGGTGTGTGGATTTATCTCTGGGCTTTCTATTTTGCTCCATTGATCTATATTTCTGTCTTTGTGCCAGTACCATACTGTCTTGATGACTGTGGCTTTGTAGTAGAGCCTGAAGTCAGGCAGGTTGATTCCTCCAGTTCCATTCTTCTTTCTCAAGATTGCTTTAGCTATTCGAGGTTTTTTGTATTTCCATACAAATTGTGAAATTATTTGTTCTAGCTCTGTGAAAAATACCACTGGTAGCTTGATAGGGATTGCATTGAACCTGTAGATTGCTTTGGGTAGTATACTCATTTTCACTATATCGATTCTTCCGATCCATGAACATGGTATATTTCTCCATCTATTAGTGTCCTCTTTAATTTCTTTCATCAGTGTTTTATAATTTTCTATATATAGGTCTTTAGTTTCTTTAGGTAGATGTATTCCTAAGTATTTTATTCTTTTTGTTGCAATGGTGAATGGAATTGTTTCCTTAATTTCTTTTTCTACTTTCTCATTATTAGTGTATAGGAATGCAAGGGATTTCTGTGTGTTGATTTTACATCCTGCAACTTTACTATATTCATTGATTAGCTCTAGTAATTTTCCGGTGGAGTTATTAGGGTTTTCTATGTAGAGGATCATGTCATCTGCAAACAGTGAGAGTTTTACTTCTTCTTTTCCAATTTGGATTCCTTTTATTTCTTTTTCTGCTCTGATTGCTGTGGACAAAACTTCCAGAACCATGTTGAATAGTAGCGGTGAAAGTGGGCACCCTTGTCTTCTTCCTGACTTTAGGGGAAATGCTTTCAATTGTTCACCATTGAGGATAATGTTTGCTGTGGGTTTGTCATATATAGCTTTTATTATGTTGAGGTATGTTCCTTCTATTCTTGCTTTCTGGAGAGTTTTTATCATAAATGGATGTTGAATTTTGTCAAAGGCCTTCTCTGCATCTACTGAGATAATCATATGGCTTTTATTTTTCAATTTGTTAATGTGGTGTATTACATTGATTGATTTGCAGATATTGAAGAATCCTTTCATCCCTGGGATAAAGCCCACTTGGTCACGGTGTATGATCTTTTTAATGTGTTGTTGGATTCTGATTGCTAGGATTTTGTTAAGGATTTTTGCATCTATGTTCATCAGTGATATTGGCCTGTAGTTTTCTTTTTCTGTGGCATCTTTGTCAGGTTTTGGTATTAGGGTGATGGTGGCCTCATAGAATGAGTTTGGAAGTTTACCTTCCTCTGCAATTTTCTGGAAGAGTTTAAGTAGGATAGGTGTTAGCTCTTCTCTAAATTTTTGGTAGAATTCAGCTATGAAACTGTCTGGACCTGGGCTTTTGTTTGCTGGAAGATTTCTGATTACAGTTTCAATTTCCGTGCTTGTGATGGGTCTGTTAAGATTTTCTATTTCTTCCTGGTTCAGTTTTGGAAAGTTGTACTTTTCTAAGAATTTGTCCATTTCTCCCACGTTGTCCATTTTATTGGCATATAATTTCTGCTAATAGTCTCTTATGATCCTTTGTATTTCTGTGTTGTCTGTTGTGATCTCTCCAGTTTCATTTCTAATTTTATTGATTTGATTTTTCTCTCTTTGCTTTTTGATGAGTCTGGCTAATGGTTTGTCAATTTTATTTATCCTTTCAAAGAACCAGCTTTTGGCTTTGTTGATTTTTGCTATGGTCTCTTTTGTTTCTTTTGCATTTGCTTCTGCCCTAATTTTTAAGATTTCTTTCCTTCTACTAACTCTGGGGTTCTCCATTTCTTCCTTTTCTAGTTGCTTTCGGTGTAGAGTTAGGTTATTTATTTGCCTTCTCTTTTGTTTCTTGAGGTATGCCTGTATTGCTATGAACTTTCCTCTTAGCACTGCTTTTATAGTGTCCCACAGGTTTTGGGTTGTTGTGTTTTCATTTTCATTTGTTTCTATGCATATTTTGATTTCTTTTTTGATTTCTTCTGTGATTTGATGGTTATTCAGAAGCGTGTTGTTAAGCCTCCATATGTTGGAATTTTTAATAGTTTTTCTCCTGTAATTGAGATCTAATCTTACTGCATTGTGGTCAGAAAAGATGCTTGGAATGATTTCGATTTTTTTGAATTTATCAAGGTTAGATTTATGGCCCAGGATGTGATCTATTCTGGAGAAGGTTCTGTGAGCACTTGAGAAAAAGGTGAAATTCATTGTTTTGGGGTGAAATGTCCTATAGATATCAATTAGGTCTAACTGGTCTATTGTATCATTTAAAGTTTGCATTTCTTTGTTAATTTTCTGTTTAGTTGATCTGTCCATAGATGTGAGTGGGGTATTAAAGTCTCCCAGTATTATTGTGTTATTGTTAATTTCCCCTTTCATATTTGTTAGCATTTGTCTTACATATTGCAGTGCTCCTATGTTGGGTGCATATATATTGATAATCATTATATCTTCTTTTTGGATTGCTCCTTTAATCATTATGTAGTGGCCTTCTTTGTCTCTTTTCACAGCCTTTGTTTTAAAGTCTATTTTATTGGATATGAGTATTGCTACTCCTGCTTTCTTTTGGTCTCTATTTGTGTGGAATATCTTTTTCCAGCCCTTCACTTTCAGTCTGTATGTGTCCCTTGTTTTGAGGTGGGTCTTTTGTAGGCAGCATATATAGAAGTCTTGTTTTTGTATCCATTCAGCCAGTCTTTGCCTTTTGGTTGGGGCATTCAACCCATTTACGTTTAAGGTAATTATTGATAAGTATGATCCTGTTGCCATTTACTTTATTGTTTTGGGTTTGGGTTTATACACCCTTTTTGTGTTTCCTGTCTAGAGAAGATCCTTTAGCATTTGTTGGACAGCTGGTTTGGTGGTGCTGAGTTCTCTCAGCTTTTGCTTGTCTGTAAAGTTTTTGATTTCTCCTTCGTATTTGAATGAGATCCTTGCTGGGTACAGTAATCTGGGCTGTAGGTTATTTTCTTTCATCACTTTAAGTATGTCTTGCCATTCCCTCCTGGCCTGAAGAGTTTCTATTGAAAGATCAGCTGTTATCCTTATGGGAATCCCCTTGTGTGTTATTTGTCGTTTTTCCCTTGCTGCTTTTAATATTTGTTCTTTGTGTCTGATCTTTGTTAATTTGATTAATATGTGTCTTGGGGTGTTTCACCTTGGGTTTATCCTGTTTGGAACTCTCTGGGTTTCTTGGACTTGGATGATTATTTCCTTCCCCATTTTAGGGAAGTTTTCAACTATTATCTCCTCAAGTATTTTCTCAAGGTCTTTCTTTTTGTCTTCTTCTTCTGAGACTCCTATACTTCGAATGTTGGAGCGTTTCATATTGTCCTGGAGGTCTCTGAGACTGTCCTCATTTCTTTTAATTCGTTTTTCTTTTTTCCTCTCTGATTCACTTATTTCTACCATTCTATCTTCTATTTCACTAATCCTATCTTCTGCCTCCGATATTCTACTGTTTGTTGCCTCCAGAGTGTTTCTGATCTCATTTATTGCATTATTCATTATATGTTGACTCTTTTTTATTTCTTCTAGGTCCTTGTTAAACCTTTCTTGCATCTTCTCCAGGCTATTTATCTGTGATTCCATTTTGATTTCAAGATTTTTGGATCATTTTCACTATCATTATCTGGTATTCTTTCTCAGGTAGATTCCCTATCTCTTCCTCTTTTGTTTGGTTTGGTGGGCATTTCTCCTGTTCCTTTACCTGCTGGGTATTCCTCTGTCTCGTCATCTTGGTGACATTGCTGCGTTTGGAGTGGCTTTTCTGTATTCTTGGAATTTGTGGATTTCTCTTTATTATGGAGTTTCCTCGCTGTGGGTGGGGTTGTATCAGTGGATTGTCAAGGTTTCTTGGTTAGGGAAGCTTGTGTCGGAGTTCTGGTGGGTGGTGCTGGATTTCTTGTCTCTGGAGTGCAATGATGTGTCCAGTAATGAGTTATGAGATGTCTATGGTTTTGGAGTAACTTTGAGCTGCCTGTATGTTGAAGCTCAGGGGTGTGTTCCTGTGTTGCTGGAGAATTTGCGTGGTATGTCTTGCTCTGGAACTTGTTGGCCCTTGGGTGGTGCTTGTTTTCAGTGTAGGTATGGAGGTGTTTGATGAGCTCCTATTGATTAATGTTCCCTGGATTCAGGAGTTCTTTGATGTTCTCAGGATTTGAACTTAAGCCTCCTGCTTCTGGTTTTCAGTTTTATTTTTACAGTAGCCTCAAGACTTCTCCATCTATACAGCACCGATGATAAAACATCTAGGTTAAAGATGAAAAGTTTCTCCACATTGAGGGACACCCAGAGAGGTTCACTGAGTTACATGGAGAAGAGAAGAGGGAAGGGGTTAGAGGTGACTAGAATGAGATGAGGTGGGATCAAAAGAGGAGAAAGCAAGCTAGCCAGTAATTACTTCCTTATGTGTGCTCCACAGTCTGGACCGCTCAGAGATGTTCACGGAATTATACAGGGAAGAGGAGAGGGAGGAAGTAGACAGAGGTGGCCAGGAGGATAAAAGAAGGAAATGAAAAGGAGAGAGACAGATCCAGCCATTAACCAGTTCCCTAAGTGTTCTCCACCGTCTGGAACACACAGAGATTCACAGAGTTGGGTAGAGAACAGAAAGGGGAGGGAGGAGGCAGAGACAACCTGGTGGAGAAAAAGGAGAGTCCAAAGGAGGAGACAGTGGTCAAGCCAGTAATCTCACTCTCAGGTAAAATTGGGTACTGAAGATTGGGTTTTTAAATGTACAAAATTGACAACAAATACCAAAAAGCAAAGATTAAAAATCTAGAGTACAGGTTGGATTTTCAAAAATACAATATTAAAGAAAAGAAGAAGAAAAAGAAAAAAAAAAAGTCACAGGAATTATTAAAAAATAACAACAACCACCACAAAAAATATATATATGGCGTTTGCTTTTAAAAATAGTGTCTTTGTTTTGAAAAGTAATAGTAGGTTATAAAAATTAAAATTAAAGGAGAAATAGAAGACTTAAAAATTTTTAAATGTTTACAAAAAAGAAGAAAAAGAAAAGAAGAAAAAACAATCAAACAACAACATCAACAAAAAAAATAAAAGAAAGAGAATGGTCGTAAAAATAGTAAAGATATTTCTGTGACTTTCTCTGGTGTGGGCAGTGTGGGGTCACTTCCAAGGCAGTTCCCTTTGTTTAGCTTCTTCTGTTTGCTGGTCTCTTCAGTGTCTGATTTCTGCCCTGACACAAGGTGGGCGGTGGTGGACACTTTTTTTTTTTTTAGGCTCACTTGTTCAGTCGCGCTGTGGGGAGGAAGGGATGCTGCAAACAAATAACACTGGTGTGTGCTTGCAGTGTCTCAGCCACGCTGGGCATGCCCCTGCACATGGCGCACACCGCTCAGGCTCTACGTTGCTCCGCCGGGAACCGTCTGAGGCTGGCCCTAGACTGTATGCACCTCCCCGGTCTAAGCCACTCAGGCTCGGCTCTCAGGTAGCCCTCAGAGGCGCAGATTCATTTGGGCCTGAGATTTGTGCCCTTCCCGGGACTGAGTAGCTCAGGCATTTGGCGAGCACGGTCGCTGCGACTTACCGCCTTTCCTGTCCCTGCTGCTCAGTTTTCTGGGTGTGCCGCTGGCGCCCCTCGTGAGGCAGATGGTGACTGCCCAGCACCCCAAGAAGTCTTAGCAAGGAAGCCTGCTTGCAGTTTGGTAGGTAGAGTCACTCCGGGGCTGCAATTGCCCCCTTCCAGCCCTTATGGCTCTGGCTGCCTGTCACCGGAGGGGGATGGTCTGCAGCCAGTTATTTCTGTTCTGTCCTTTGTTCTGTGTGCGGTCCTGGTGATGTCTTATGTTAGAGCTTTTCGCGTGGTAGCTATCCCACAGTCTGGTTACACTCATGGCATTCCGGCCCAATTCTTAAAAAGCACTGCAGCCCGCACCTCTCTGCCTAGCCTCCACTTGCTCGTGGCAGATGTAGGCATCTGCGCTGCTTCTCCACTGGGGGAGTTACCATTGGGCTCGTAATCTGTTGGTTTAAATTATTTATTTATTTTTCTTCCCTGTTATGTTTCCCTCTGTGCTTCCAAGGCTCGCCACAGACTCGGCAGCGAGAGTGTTTCCTGATGTTTGGAAACTTCTCTCTCTCTCTCTTTTTTTTTTTTTTGAAACTTCTCTCTTTTTAAGACTCCCTTCCTGGGCCAGGACTCCCTTCCCAGGACAGAGCTCCCTCCCTACCTCCTTTGTCTCTTTTTTTGTCTTTTATATTTTTCCTACCTGTTTTTGAAGACAATGATCTGCTTTTCTTGGTGCGTGATGTCCTCTGCCAGCATTCAGAAGTTGTTTTATAGAATTTACTCAGCGTTGAAATGTTCTTTTGATGAATTTTTGGAGGAGAAAGTGGTCTCCCTGTCCTATTCCTCCAACATCTTCGTTTCCAACTCTTTGCAACCCAATGTACTGTATAGTCTATGGAATTCTCCACGCCAGAATACTGGAGTGGGCAGCCTTTCCGTTCTCTAGGGGATCTTCCCAACCCAGGAATCGAACCCACGTCTCTCACGTTGCAGGTGGATTCTTTACCAGCTGAGACACAAGGGAAGTCCATCCTCTCTAGAAGCAACTCTTGCTATTACACATTCTATGCATTACAAACATATCATACATACAATGTACAACCAGTCCATCCTAAAGGAGATCAGTCTTGAGTGTTCATTGGAAGGACTGATGCTGAAGCTGAAGCTCCAATACTTTGGCCACCTGGCGCAAAGAACTGACTCATTGGAAAAGACCTTGATGCTGGGAAAGATTGAAGGTGGGAGGAGATGGGGACGACAGAGGATGAGATGGTTGGATGGCATCACCAACTCTAAGGACATGAGTTTGGGTAAACTCCGGGAGTTGGTGATGGACAGGGAGGCCTGGTGTTCACAGGGTCACAAAGAGTCGGACACAACTGAGTGACTGAACTAAACTGAATGGAACAATGTACAAAACCTGGCCTTCCTCACATTTATCAACAAAATGGGAGCAGAGTGTGTACACTGTTCTTAGCTTGGCTTTTTTTCTTTTTATCAATTGTATCTTGGTCACTGTTTCTCTTCCATCCATATAGACTGACCCATTTTTTTCTAATGGATAAATCTTTCATTGTACATTTAGGACTTGACTTGCTGCAGATGGCCAAGCAGGAGGTCTGTAGTTAGGTCTAATTTAAAAATCCTGAGATGCAGTAGAATATAAGCTCTGGTAGCACAGGTTATGCTGTGTGGACAATTCCCAGATGATGGGACATTTATGTCAGACTAAGGCTATTGAAGACAATGCCATAAAGATCTTGTTTGACCTTTGTCCACATGTGCAGGTAGATACGAAGGATACACTCCCAGAAGCAGAGTCACTGACATAAAGGGTATGTACATTTTCTTTTGTTTAATGGCATTGAAACATGTATACTATAATGTAAGAAACAAATTGCCAGTCTATGTTCGATGCAGGATACAGGATGCTTGGGGCTGGTGCACGGGGATGATCCAGAGAGATGATATGGGGTGGGAGGTGGGAGGGGGGCTCATGTTTGGGAACTCATGTACACCCGTGGTGGATTCATGTCAATGTATGGCAAAACCAATACAGTATTGTAAAGTAAAATAAAGTAAAAATAAAAATTTAAAAAATAAAAATAAAATAAAATGTTACACCAAGTAATTAACCTCCAATGAAAATAAATAAATTTATATTAAAAAAATTAATAAACTATTGGCAAGAAAAAGAAAAAAAAACTGTTCTCTTTCAGGAAGCTTTTGCATTATTGAGGAATGATAAGGCCAACAGATCAAGAGATGACTGCCATTAGAAGAATAGTTTATGACACTCACAGTTCCTGAGAGTGAGAGTACACACTGTGTCCTGGGTGAGCTACCTGGGGCATCAGCAAGAGTGGCATAGCTAAGTCAGTGTGCAAGAGACAGAGATGCTGTGGACCCAAGCCTCCATTGTGGTTTCCTCGGGAAGTAAGTGGCAGGAGCAATGACTTTCATCAGTTATTAGAAAGGGGACTGGAAACACTGGATTGGTTGGTTTGGACTTCAGATGACTCAAATTGGGCTTTCAGAACAAGGTGTGTCTGGTATCTCCATACAAGACAGATGTTAAAGGATCAAGTTTACAGAGTCTAAATATGTGGGTAACACAATTTCCATTACTGCCAAAGTTCCCTTACAACCCTTTGCAGAAAATCCTTCCTTAACCTCTGCTTCCAGACATGCACTTACCTGCTTTCTATCCCCATAGTTTTGCCAGTTCTAAAACTTTATATAAATGGGATCAAACAACATGCAACCTTTTGTGCCTGCCTTTTGTTGCTCAGGATACTGTTTTTGAAATTTATTCATGTTGTTTTGTGTATTAACAGCTCTTTGTTTTCTTTGCTGAGCAGCATTTCATTGCATCGATATATTATAATTTGTTCATTCATTCATCTCTGATAGACATTAGCATTGTTTTCAGTTTGAAGTTATTATGAATACTGCTGCTTTGAAATGTCTTTCAAATGTCTTTTGTGGGCACAGGTACACATTTCTGTTGGAGAAACACCCAGAGGTAGAATGGGTCAAGGTGTACATTTACCTTTATAAGAAAGTGCTAAATGGTTTTGCAAAGTGATCATGCCATTTTATACTCATAGAGGCGTATGAGAGTTCCAGTTGCTTCAGATCCTTGCCAACACTCGATATGGTTAGTTGACATGTGTATTTTGATGAATATTGTTCTCCAAATGTGTAGCGGACACTGCTAGTTGTCTGAACCAACAACTGTCCCCTCCCATCTTCTTCCTACTATCATTAAGTTAAGACTTTCCCAACTTTCCTTCTTCAGTGTATCAAAGTCCTAGCCAGGAGGGTATAAATCAAAGTCTGCCAGGACCTACCTGGGCACAGTCTTATTTACCTAATAAAGGGACAGATGTGCCAGCACCCCTCCCTTTCTCCCTCCTCTTCACCCTTACTGGCCTGATTGCAGACATGGTTCCAATGCTTGCCACCATGAGGGGAAGGGCAAGAGAATTCCAGCAGACAGTGGCAACCCAGAGCCCTCTAAACCAGCAGTCTAAACTTCAAACTATGAGAAAAGTGAACCTAGACTTACTGAAGCCATGGTGCCCCACATATTATCTTATTTCTAGGATATCAGACTGACATTCCTCACATTCTTAATTATTCATTTACGCAGTACCAAAGGGGATTGCCAGCTGACATACCTAGGGAATACAAGTGTCTGTTTCTCCGCGTTTCTCCTAATACATGGCATGGTTTTAATATTTATTCTTTTTAGGTTTTAAAAGACATTCACTAATTGTGGCTGAAGTTTAAAACAACCTCTGTTGTTTAAAAGCTTTTTTTTTTCTTCTGCGACTCACCTATATATCTTTTGGGTACCTATTTGTAAAAACTCTGTATCTTAATTAAATCAACTCTTCATCTGTCATATTTGCCATTTATCTTTCAATTTTATGAATGGGAGATTTTTTTTTTTACTGGTCAGACATTTTTAGTTTTAATATAACATTTTTCTGAAGTGAGATGTGCTGCATTCAAATATTAGGACATCATTCTAAGGGAAATCACACCTGAAGTTGCAGGGGAGACTGGCTTTCTTAAGTGTGCATACTTCTAATCTTTGTGAACATGAGGCTACCTTCTGCTTTCATCTGAAGGTCATAAACAGATAAATGGGTCCTCTAAGAGAAGTGCTACTTAAAGCACCGAAAAAATTTTACTATCTCTGGCTTATAGGAAGGTTGTCCTCATACTTCCAATCTTTTAAAAACACGTGGGTCCTCTGTGACTTCATCTGTATGATACACATAGATTACGTGGTAGGTCCAAGTTGGTCTCCCAAGATCAAACTGTATCTCCCTTTTGATCATCTCTACTAAAATTATTTGTTGTAGTTCATGAAATCTCCCAATGCCATGATCAGTCAAGTGTCAAAATGTTATCAACAATTTAAATTATTATTAACAAAAAATTTAAGAACCATGAACAACCAGCTTAGTGTGGGCTTTTCTTTCCCTCTATGGGTATATAAGGGTGGGCATTTTGTTTTCTTTAACCTACATGAAATTAGAATTTTACAGTACATGCCAAACAAAATCAGCCTTTTCCTCAATCCTGTTTCAATTTTAAACTGTGATTTTGCTTTGGCTTATATTTTAATAAAGTTGGCATTTTTACCTCTTCTGCATCTGGAAATTCCCAGTTGACTTTGTCATGATGTGAACTGAAATAGTAATTCAGTTGGACTGAATTTGCTTTGAGGAATAAACCACTTTTTACATTTTTCTCCCCTATGATTTATTGATTTGCAAGATGTGCTATGAAATATACATACTTGTATGTGTGTGTGTGTGTGTGTGTGTGTGTGTTCACACACAGAGACTGAAGTTAAAAAAGAAAAGCATTGCATGCATGGTTCAGCTTACTACTAATTTGATTTCTTCATTTAGGGCAGCTCCAAGGAGTTAGAAACTGAAAAAAGTGAACTCAAGAGAGAGGACAAACAAAAAATATATATGCCGACTGCTAAAATACAATTACTTCCATCACTTCACTGCTTTTGGAAAATAAGTAGTATTTTTTATGTGTTCAGTATTTAAGAAGAATACATTCTGATAAATCAGTAACTATAGGTAAATCCATTAGATACTCTAAACCAATGTAACTCTAAAATGTTTGAAATAATGTGACAGCAATCAAAGATGTCAATAGTTCAGTTCAGTCACTCAGTCGTGTCCAACTCTTTGCGACCCCATGGACTGCAGCATGCCAGGCTTCCCTGTCCATCACCAACTGGTCCTGCTTTTTCCCCATTTTTGAAAGTAAATAGGGGTGCCATTTACCAACCAAAGACAGCTGCTCTGCTGATAGCACTTTCTTTTTTGTTTGTTTCAGGTTAAGAGCAGGTGACCAATTGTGTTAAAACCATTTACCCAGAATAGGGGAGATTCCTGAAATACAGAACTTTCAGTGCCTGGGAAAGTCCTAGGAAACTGTGACGTTGGTCAGGCTAGAGCAGGTTGGTCAACCTGTCTTGAGTGGTAAAACTTGTACCCTTCTGGGTTTGATATTGGAATATATACCTCTCCTTCCTGTGCCCAGACACCATGCCTGGACATGCTCATAGTGTCTAAATGGAAGAAAAAATTCTGAAGCCACAATATTAAAGGTTTTATAAGTTTAAAAGGAGTGTGTTTTGTAGTTTAATATCTCCAGTCATCAGGATATTGTTATAAACACATTATATTCTGAAGCAAGTTGAATTAGAGAAAAACTACCTTCCCTAAGATAAACGTCTAGTCTAAGATATACATTAACTTGGTGTTTTGCTATGAGGGGAAGAGGGATATTTAAAGTATGGGTGGAAGGGCAATATTATGCTCAGAAAGCCACTGTGAAAGCAGCTTCTTTTATTGTTATTAGCACTGGACTGTCTCTCATTGGAAGGACTGATGATGAAGCTGAAACTCCAATATTTTGGCCACCTGATGAGAAGAGCCAACTCACTGGAAAAGACCTGACTCATTGGAAAAAACCCTGATGCTGGGAAAGATTGAGGGCAGGAGGAGAAGGGGACGACAGAGGATGAGATGGTTGGGTGGCATCATCAACTCAATGGACAGGAGTTTGAGCAAACTCTGGGAGATAGTGAGGGACAGGGAAGCCTGGTGTGCTACAGTCCAGGGGGTCGCAAAGAGGCAGACATGACTGAGCAACTGGACAACAACAAGACCAAGATAATGGAATGCCCATTTTCTGGGAAAAAGCCACCAGTGGCTGACATTTGGGTGGCAACTTTTAAAAAAGCTATACCTGAGTCTACCACTGACATCCACATTCAGCTAGGCACAGGATTGAAGACCATATCTAAATGCCTCTGATGTGAAGCACAGACCTCTGAAAGGGAGGTATTTTATTTACAGTCACCATGTATATGTTCAGTACTTTACAAACAACTAGACACCTCTCTTTATCTGCCCTTCTCCACTGGCCATTTTGTAGGAAAGATTTGGGTTCAAAACTTTTCATCTACTTTGGAGTTGAGAGCTAGACAAAATGCACAGACAAAGAGGAGACCTGGCTGGATTTTTTTTATTCTCTAAGAAGAGCCAGGGTGTAATGTCAGCCCAGCCAGACTTTCCCTTTTGATTCTCACTAAATCTATTGCTACCCCCAACCAATTGTAGTAGAGATCCTTCAGGGATTCACGGGGGCAGGTGGAGCTTGGACCTCTCCTACGTGTTTTTTATGCTAATTCCTTCTTCTGATGAATTAGTTGTGTTTGGGCCACCTCACTGACCCTTCTGAGGTTATGGGGTTGCACCAGTCAGATCTCCCTTCAGGACAATTTGTGGCCAAGTGTATGGTGAGCAGATAGCCGACAGCAGCTGTACCTTCAGATCTGTGATGATATTTCTGCCAAGACTACACTGCCTCGGGACCACTTACAGCCAAAAAAATGAGGCTAGATTCAAGCCCCTGTCTAATGTGGATTCTCTAATTGGAAAGCTTTGCTCAAGGACTGCCCAGCATCTAGGCCATGATGGTCTCAGAGCTGTGCTACAGACCACAGGGTTCCTGTCCCAATGTTTCTTCCTTCCTTCCTTCTCCTCACAGGTATTAGACATGCATCATGGATCAAAGGCTCTCCCTACCTATTCCTGCTCTGCTGCTGCTGTTTCATCTGTCAGTCATGTCTGACTCCTTGAGACCCCATGAACGGTTCCCAGGCTCCTCTGGGATCTTCCCAGGCAAGAGTACTAAAGGGGTTGCCATTCCTTCTCCAGGGGATCTTCCTGACCCAGGGATCGGACCCTCGTCTCCTGCTTAGCAGGCAGATTCTTTACCACTGGGGCACCTGGAAAGCCATCCCTGCTCTCTCTCTCCCATATCTTTCATTGGTATTTTCTCCATCTGTGTAGCGGTTTCAGATGACCTGAACTGACACACAGTTTTTCTTATTGCTTGATGCTAGAGGCCACTCAAAGTAGCAATGACACAGGGTTCTGTGTTTAGCAGGTTTTTGTTTTTTGTTTTTTTTTTTCCTGAAGGTTGGAGGCCAAGGACAGCACTTACCCTGTAACACATCAAATGATGTATAAGTGCATTTTAGCACTCTTGTCCTCAAAATCTTTTCTTTACACCCCATCTTATTATTTCCCATCAATTCTTCTTCCATAGGCTTCAATCTGTTGCCACATCTTTCACATTCCTAGTCTTGCCTTGTTTCTTTGATTGCCACGTGGCACCCAGTATTTGCTATGCCCCCTAAATGCTTGTTAACTTCCCTCTTTACAAACTATGTTATTGGGATATCACCTGCCACAGTTCAATCGGTTTGTTATCTCTCTTCCTAAAAGTGACTGTCAGGCCAGGGCAAAAAAATGACATTTTTTTCCCCAAACCTTACTATGCATATAATGCATGATGCTTCCCAGGTGGTGCTAGTGTCATAGAATCCATGTGCCAATGCAGGAGACACCAGAGATATGGGTGGGGAAGATCCCCTGGAGTAGGAATTGGCAACCCTGTCTATTATTCATGCCTGGGAAATTCCGGACAGAGGAGCCTGGTGGGCTACAGTCCATGGGGTCACAAACAGTTGGACATGGCTGAATGCTCTCTCTCTCTCTCTCTCTCTCACACACACACACACTTGTTTTATTGGATTGTTTTTGCACTTGTTAGAATTCAGCTGTGCATATATATGTGCATCTATTAATAGTTTCTCCAATCTATTCCAATGCTATACTTATCTATATTTATATCAATACCATACTGTCTTGATTACAGGAGCTTAATAATAATTTTCAAAACTGGATAGTGTTATCCCTTTTTTCTACTTTTTAAAGCTAGTTGTATCCTAGCTTCTTTGCATTTCCATATGAATTTTAGAATCAGTTTGTTAATATCTGCTAAAAAAAATATCCTACTGGGATTTTGACTAGGATTGCATTAAATCTATTGAGTAATTTTGGGAGATGTGAAATTTTAACAATATTGAGTCTTTTGGCCTTTGAACAAACCATATCTGACTATGTAGGTAATCATTTATTTTCTCTCAAAAATGTTTTACAGCTGTTTTCTCTCAAAAATGTTTTACCTGCCACATGTCTTTTACATATTTTGTCCAATCTATCCCTAAAGCATCTCACAATTATGGTATTGTAAATGATATTTTTACTTTAATTTCCTACTGTTCCATGCCAGTATGAGTGAAGTCACTCAGTCGTGTCCGACTCTTTGCGACCCCGTGGACTGTAGCCCACCAAGCTCCTCCATCCATGGGATCCTCCAGGCAAGAATACTGGAGTGGGTTGCCATTTCCTTCTCCAGGGGATCTTCCCGAATCAGGAATAGAACCCAGGTCTCCTGCATTGCAGGCAGATGCTTTAACCTCTGAGCCACCAGGGAAGCTCTTCCATACCAGTATAGAGGAGTATAATTATTTTTGTATATTGATCTTATATCTTGTAATTTTTCCCAACTCACTAGCTCCAGCAGCTTTTTTTATAGATCTATCATCTGTAAATAAGACAGTTTAACTTTTTCCTGTCTACTCGTTAGTTCTTTTCCTTAACTAATTTCTCTGGCTAGACTTTCCAGTGCAATGTTAAATAGAGGTGATGAAAATGAACATCCTGATCTTATTTTTTATTTTAGAGAGGCAGCTTTCAGTCTTTCACCATAAGAATGACATTAGCTATGGCTTTCTCATAGATGTCCTTTATCAGATTGTGGAAGTTCCCTTCTGTTCCTATTTGCTGAGAGGTTTTGTCAGGAGTGGATGTTGGATTTTGACAAATGTTATTTCTATGTATATTATCACATAGTTTTTTTTCTTTATTTTTAGTTTATAAATATAGTGAATTATATTGGCTGATTTTCACATTTTATGCCAACCTACATTCCTGGGATTAACATCACAAGGTCATGATGTATTAATCTTCTTATGTATTGTTGGATTTGACTTGTTAAAATTTTATCTAGAATTTTTTTTTGAGAAGCACTGGTCTAGCACATAGTAAGTATTCAAAAAATGTTAATGACCCATTAGCTCAAATGCACATACCCCTTCTAGTGTTGCTGTTTTTCTGGAGTCTGATAAACAAAACTACAAAAAAATATACCTACCTGGAAGCACCTGGGCAAATTTAATTAACTTGTTCAGAGTTGTCATAGGAATTTAGGTTAAAGTACATGCAAACCTAAGTTGAACTTCTATTTCTCAGCTTCATGAAAATAATGAGCACATGTCCCTTCCTGTCTGTAACAAAGGGCTTCTCGAGTTGAGGGTTTACTTGCAATCTCAAATTTCTTCCTGGCTTTCTATGTTCAGTTTCAGACTTATCCAAGCAGCAGAAAAGCCTACCTTTTGAAACCATGGCTAATGGGGTATCTTTACAACCACACAGGACAGCAGGGTCAGGCTTCCAGCAGAGAGAACTGGGGAAGCCCTCCAAATACATTACATTCTGTTAAGTCTCACACTTGAAATCCACTCACTCTGGCTCACACATTATGTACAATTCACATTCTATATACACAAGGCTATTAGGCAAACTGCCTGAATTCCAATGCTTGTCATCTTCTACCCCATTCTTACACGTCAAGGAAAAACAAGGACAACCATGTGCAAGGGCAGAACCACTGTCTTCAGACTGAGTTTTCTGTGTCATCATCTTCCAACATTTCTTGAGTTAATGTCATGGGCCATGTAACTCAGCCATTCAACATGCCCAGTCAAAGGAAAAGTTGTTCTTTTTCTTACTACCCATGGACTGTTTACACAACAGCTAGATGGAAACATACCTCCAACTCTGGGTACACAGCTGAGTTTTAGGAGGCCTGGGAGAAGGAACATAGCAGAAGAATTAGCAAATGTAGGTGGGTGTAGATGGGGCTGTCCATTGGGGCTATAACATACAATGAAATACAATCTAAAAGCAATGTATAGAAAACAATGTTTATAAGCTTAGCACATTAGTGCCTAAGAAACTTGATTGTTTACAGTTACATTACATACTAGGAAGAAGCCTTCAGGATGTGGGAGCAATTTAATCCTGTGGTCTCAAATACCTGTAAAGCAGGCTGGGTGGGGCTTCCAGTTTATATTCTGACCATCTTCTGAATGATCCCTTTTGGGGTTCAAGAGTGGCTACTATAACTTAATCTCATATTTTGTAATCAGCTTTAGGCACGGTTGAATGGAAGTATATTTCTAAAATGAATCATAGCCCTACTGTTTACCTAATCTTTTTCCATTCTCTTCCTCTCTATTTGCCATTATTATATCCTAGGCAAAGAGGATGATAAATTAGTAGAAGTCTTGCTTACTGGGAGATATTGCTAAGAAAGCTCTGAGAAATTTCTCATGAACACATATTTCTAAATTTAGGCATTCAGTAAAAAATGAAGCTTTTTAAAATCTCCATGTCTTATGACCAACTTAGTTGGCATGCATATGCTTTCATTCAACTTTTCTGGGAACACTATGTGGGTGTCCAATGCAAAGTTTCAGATTTTGAAACAGTAAAGCTTTGGTGAGCAAAGATCATCTCTCATATTTATTTCTTAGATACCAAAATATCCAAGACAATGCATGTCACATTATAAAACTTCTGTAAATACTTACAAAGAATTTGAAAAATTGTGTATTTAGGGTAATGCTTTTTGTTGTTTGGATATTTACTCCAGTGGTTTCCTTAACTCTTTGTTATCCACGATTTTTATCACAAATTCTTCTTTCACGCTAATGGGATGTGGATGTTCTTTTTAAAAAATACATAAAATTTTATAAATTTAAGTATTATATATTTTATATCTTCGTATTTATGTATCGGTGTATTTCTTTCCTTCTGAAAACACAATTGGGCAAAATTATGAAAATAGGCTATTTCCAGAGACCACATTCTGTGTGCTGAAGAGTATTTTGGCAGGACTTTCTGAGCTCTGACCTCCCTGGAAGGAGAAAGCACAGAGTGGCAGATATGCTAAGCTGACACTTCTAATGATAATCTCTCTTGAATTGGGAAGGCAAGTTGAACTGTGAAAACACATATCTTCAACTGGAACAGTTTGGGCTACAAGAAGCAACAGAGAATGCAAAGCAGCTCATCTTCAGAAAATTAGGTTTGGGGGAAGATTTCAAGAGACATAACCTGGACCAAGTGCCCAATGCCTCAGTTCAGTGGTTAAATATCCTGGTGTGTAAAGTTTGCATGTTTGGAAGGTCCAAAAGCTCACATTCAAGTTTCATTGCAAAAGGACTGCTATGAAACCACATGCAATATCATGTTTAGGTATCTGGAT